>NW_026989024.1:0-555996 GCF_030222135.1 Aotus nancymaae
CCCGTGTGTGGATTCAGCAGTCTGCAAACACTTTCTCTGCAGCGTCCCAAAACAGGCGTTTTCCAGCCCATTACAGGCATATGGAAGAAACAGCAGTAAGCCCAGGGAAATATCTGCTTCTAAATCCAAAACGCAGCTATCTAACAGAACGGTTGTCAATGTGTGCACTCAACTTCCAGAGTTAAACCCGTGTGTGGATTCAGCAGTCTGCAAACACTTTCTCTGCAGAGTCCCAAAACAGGCGTTTTCAGCCCATTACCGGCATATGGAAGAAACAGCAGTAAGCACAGGGAAATATCTGCTTCTAAATCCAAAACGCAGCTATATAACAGAACGGTTGTCAATGTGTGCACTCAACTTCCAGAGTTAAACCCGTGTGTGGATTCAGCAGTCTGCAAACACTTTCTCTGCAGAGTCCCAAAACAGGCGTTTTCAGCCCATTACCGGCATATGAAGAAACAGCAGTAAGCACAGGGAAATATCTGCTTCTAAATCCAAAACGCAGCTATCTAACAGAACGGTTGTCAATGTGTGCACTCAACTTCCAGAGTTAAACCCGTGTGTGGATTCAGCAGTCTGCAAACACTTTCTCTGCAGAGTCCCAAAACAGGCGTTTTCAGCCCATTACCGGCATATGGAAGAAACAGCAGTAAGCCCCAGGGAAATATCTGCTTCTAAATCCAAAACGCAGCTATCTAACAGAACGGTTGTCAATGTGTGCACTCAACTTCCAGAGTTAAACCCGTGTGTGGATTCAGCAGTCTGCAAACACTTTCTCTGCAGAGTCCCAAAACAGGCGTTTTCAGCCCATTACCGGCATATGGAAGAAACAGCAGTAAGCACAGGGAAATATCTGCTTCTAAATCCAAAACGCAGCTATCTAACAGAACGGTTGTCAATGTGTGCACTCAACTTCCAGAGTTAAACCCGTGTGTGGATTCAGCAGTCTGCAAACACTTTCTCTGCAGAGTCCCAAAACAGGCGTTTTCAGCCCATTACCGGCATATGGAAGAAACAGCAGTAAGCCCAGGGAAATATCTGCTTCTAAATTCAAAACGCAGCTATCTAACAGAACGGTTGTCAATGTGTGCACTCAACTTCCAGAGTTAAACCCGTGTGTGGATTCAGCAGTCTGCAAACGCTTTCTCTGCAGAGTCCCAAAACTGGCGTTTTCAGCCCATTACCGGCATATGGAAGAAACAGCAGTTAGGTCAGGGAAATATCTGCTTCTAAATCCAAAACACAGCTATCTAACAGAACGGTTGTCAATGTGTGCACTCAACTTGCAGAGTTAAACCCGTGTGTGGATTCAGCAGTCTGCAAACACTTTCTCTGCAGAGTCCCAAAACAGGCGTTTTCAGCCCATTACCGGCATATGGAAGAAACAGCAGTAAGCCCAGGGAAATATCTGCTTCTAAATCCAAAACGCAGCTATCTAACAGAACGGTTCTCAATGTGTGCACTGAACTTCCAGAGTTAAACCCGTGTGTGGATTCAGCAGTCTGCAAACACTTTCTCTGCACAGTCCCAAAACAGGCGTTTTCAGCCCATTACCGGCATATGGAAGAAACAGCAGTAAGCACAGGGAAATATCTGCTTCTAAATCCAAAACGCAGCTATCTAACAGAACAGTTGTCAATGTGTGCACTCAACTTCCAGAGTTAAACCCGTGTGTGGATTCAGCAGTCTGCAAACACTTTCTCTGCAGAGTCCCAAAACAGGCGTTTTCAGCCCATTACCGGCATATGGAAGAAACAGCAGTAAGCCCAGGGAAATATCTGCTTCTAAATCCAAAACGCAGCTATCTAACAGAACGGTTGTCAATGTGTGCACTCAACTTCCAGAGTTAAACCCGTGTGTGGATTCAGCAGTCTGCAAACACTTTCTCTGCAGAGTCCCAAAACAGGCGTTTTCAGCCCATTACCGGCATATGGAAGAAACAGCAGTAAGCCCAGGGAAATATCTGCTTCTAAATCCAAAACGCAGCTATCTAGCAGAACGGTTGTCAATGTGTGCACTCAACTTCCAGAGTTAAACGCGTGTGTGGATTCAGCAGTCTGCAAACACTTTCTCTGCAGAGTCCCAAAACAGGAGTTTTCAGCCCAATACCGGCATATGGAAGAAACAGCAGTAAGCCCAGGGAAATATCTGCTTCTAAATCCAAAACGCAGCTATCTAACAGAACGGTTGTCAATGGGTGCACTCAACTTCCAGAGTTAAACCCGTGTGTGGATTCAGCAGTCTGCAAACGCTTTCTCTGCAGAGTCCCAAAACAGGCGTTTTCGGCCTATTACCGGCATATGGAAGAAGCAGCAGTAAGCACAGGGAAATATCTGCTTCTAAATCCAAAACGCAGCTATCTAACAGAACGGTTGTCAATGTATGCACTCAACTTCCAGAGTTAAACCCGTGTGTGGATTCAGCAGTCTGCAAAACACTTTCTCTGCAGAGTCCCAAAACAGGCGTTTTCAGCCCATTACAGGCATATGGAAGAAACAGCAGTAAGCCCAGGGAAATATCTGCTTCTAATCCAAAACGGAGCTATGTAACAGAACGGTTGTCAATGTGTGCACTCAACTTCCAGAGTTAAACCCGTGTGTGGATTCAGCAGTCTGCAAACACTTTCTCTGCAGAGTCCCAAAACAGGCGTTTTCGGCCCATTACCGGCATATGGAAGAAACAGCAGTAAGCCCAGGGAAATATCTGCTTCTAAATCCAAAACGCAGCTATCTAACAGAACGGTTGTCAATGTGTGCACTCAACTTCCAGAGTTAAACCCGTGTGTGGATTCAGCAGTCTGCAAACACTTTCTCTGCAGAGTCCCAAAAACAGGCGTTTTCAGCCCATTACCGGCATGTGGAAGAAACCGCAGTAAGACCAGGGAAATATCTGATTCTAAATCCAAAACGCAGCTATCTAACAGAACGGTTGTCAATGGGTGCACTCAACTTTCAGAGTTAAACCCGTGTGTGGATTCAGCAGTCTGCAAACGCTTTCTCTGCAGAGTCCCAAAAACAGGCGTTTTCAGCCCATTACCGGCATATGGAAGAAACAGCAGTAAGCACAGGGAAATATCTGCTTCTAAATCCAAAACGCAGCTATCTAACAGAACGGTTGTCAATGTGTGTACTCAACTTCCAGAGTTAAACCCGTGTGTGGATTCAGCAGTCTGCAAACACTTTCTCTGCAGCGTCCCAAAACAGGCGTTTTCAGCCCATTACAGGCATATGGAAGAAACAGCAGTAAGCCCAGGGAAATATCTGCTTCTAAATCCAAAACGCAGCTATCTAACAGAACGGTTGTCAATGTGTGCACTCAACTTCCAGAGTTAAACCCGTGTGTGGATTCAGCAGTCTGCAAACACTTTCTCTGCAGAGTCCCAAAACAGGCGTTTTCAGCCCATTACCGGCATATGGAAGAAACAGCAGTAAGCACAGGGAAATATCTGCTTCTAAATCCAAAACGCAGCTATATAACAGAACGGTTGTCAATGTGTGCACTCAACTTCCAGAGTTAAACCCGTGTGTGGATTCAGCAGTCTGCAAACACTTTCTCTGCAGAGTCCCAAAACAGGCGTTTTCAGCCCATTACCGGCATATGGAAGAAACAGCAGTAAGCCCAGGGAAATATCTGCTTCTAAATCCAAAACGCAGCTATCTAACAGAACGGTTGTCAATGTGTGCACTCAACTTCCAGAGTTAAACCCGTGTGTGGATTCAGCAGTCTGCAAACACTTTCTCTGCAGAGTCCCAAAACAGGCGTTTTCAGCCCATTACCGGCATATGGAAGAAACAGCAGTAAGCCCAGGGAAATATCTGCTTCTAAATCCAAAACGCAGCTATCTAACAGAACGGTTGTCAATGTGTGCACTCAACTTCCAGAGTTAAACCCGTGTGTGGATTCAGCAGTCTGCAAACGCTTTCTCTGCAGAGTCCCAAAACAGGCGTTTTCAGCCCATTACCGGCATATGGAAGAAACAGCAGTAAGCACAGGGAAATATCTGCTTCTAAATCCAAAACGCAGCTATCTAACAGAACGGTTGTCAATGTGTGTACTCAACTTCCAGAGTTAAACCCGTGTGTGGATTCAGCAGTCTGCAAACACTTTCTCTGCAGCGTCCCAAAACAGGCGTTTTCAGCCCATTACAGGCATATGGAAGAAACAGCAGTAAGCCCAGGGAAATATCTGCTTCTAAATCCAAAACGCAGCTATCTAACAGAACGGTTGTCAATGTGTGCACTCAACTTCCAGAGTTAAACCCGTGTGTGGATTGAGCAGTCTGCAAACACTTTCTCTGCAGAGTCCCAAAACAGGCGTTTTCAGCCCATTACCGGCATATGGAAGAAACAGCAGTAAGCACAGGGAAATATCTGCTTCTAAACCCAAAACGCAGCTATATAACAGAACGGTTGTCAATGTGTGCACTCAACTTCCAGAGTTAAACCCGTGTGTGGATTCAGCAGTCTGCAAACACTTTCTCTGCAGAGTCCCAAAACAGGCGTTTTCAGCCCATTACCGGCATATGGAAGAAACAGCAGTAAGCCCAGGGAAATATCTGCTTCTAAATCCAAAACGCAGCTATCTAACAGAACGGTTGTCAATGTGTGCACTCAACTTCCAGAGTTAAACCCGTGTGTGGATTCAGCAGTCTGCAAACACTTTCTCTGCAGAGTCCCAAAACAGGCGTTTTCAGCCCATTACCGGCATATGGAAGAAACAGCAGTAAGCACAGGGAAATATCTGCTTCTAAATCCAAAACGCAGCTATCTAACAGAACGGTTGTCAATGTGTGCACTCAACTTCCAGAGTTAAACCCGTGTGTGGATTCAGCAGTCTGCAAACACTTTCTCTGCAGAGTCCCAAAACAGGCGTTTTCAGCCCATTACCGGCATATGGAAGAAACAGCAGTAAGCCCAGGGAAATATCTGCTTCTAAATCCAAAACGCAGCTATCTAACAGAACGGTTGTCAATGTGTGCACTCAACTTCCAGAGTTAAACCCGTGTGTGGATTCAGCAGTCTGCAAACACTTTCTCTGCAGAGTCCCAAAACAGGCGTTTTCAGCCCATTACCGGCATATGGAAGAAACAGCAGTAAGCACAGGGAAATATCTGCTTCTAAATCCAAAACGCAGCTATCTAACAGAACGGTTGTCAATGTGTGCACTCAACTTCCAGAGTTAAACCCGTGTGTGGATTCAGCAGTCTGCAAACACTTTCTCTGCAGAGTCCCAAAACAGGCGTTTTCAGCCCATTACCGGCATATGGAAGAAACAGCAGTAAGCCCAGGGAAATATCTGCTTCTAAATTCAAAACGCAGCTATCTAACAGAACGGTTGTCAATGTGTGCACTCAACTTCCAGAGTTAAACCCGTGTGTGGATTCAGCAGTCTGCAAACACTTTCTCTGCAGAGTCCCAAAACAGTCGTTTTCTGCCCCATTAGCGGCATATGGGAAGAAAACAGCAGTAAGCCCAGGGAAATATCTGCTTCTAAATCCAAAACGCAGCTATCTAACAGAACGGTTGTCAATGTGTGCACTCAACTTCCAGAGTTAAACCCGTGTGTGGATTCAGCAGTCTGCAAACACTTTCTCTGCAGAGTCCCAAAACAGGCGTTTTCAGCCCATTACCGGCATATGGAAGAAACAGCAGTAAGCACAGGGAAATATCTGCTTCTAAATTCAAAACGCAGCTATCTAACAGAACGGTTGTCAATGTGTGCACTCAACTTCCAGAGTTAAACCCGTGTGTGGATTCAGCAGTCTGCAAACACTTTCTCTGCAGAGTCCCAAAACAGGCGTTTTCCGCCCATTACCGGCATATGGAAGAAACAGCAGTAAGCACAGGGAAATATCTGCTTCTAAATCCAAAACGCAGCTATCTAACAGAACGGTTGTCAATGTGTACACTCAACTTCCAGAGTTAAACCCGTGTGTGGATTCAGCAGTCTGCAAACACATTCTCTGCAGAGTCCCAAAACAGGCGTTTTTAGCCCATTACCGGCATAAGGAAGAAACAGCAGTAAGCCCAGGGAAATAGCTGCTTCTAAATCCAAAACGCAGCTATCTAACAGAACGGTTGTCAATGTGTGCACTCAACTTCCAGAGTTAAACCCGTGTGTGGATTCAGCAGTCTGCAAACACTTTCTCTGCAGAGTCCCAAAACAGGCGTTTTCAGCCCATTACCTGCATATGGAAGAAACAGCAGTAAGCACAGGGAAATATCTGCTTCTAAATCCAAAACGCAGCTATCTAACAGAACGGTTGTCAATGTGTGCACTCAACTTCCAGAGTTAAACCCGTGTGTGGATTCAGCAGTCTGCAAACACTTGCTGTGTAGAGTCTCAAAACAGGCGTTTTCAGCCCAAGACCGGCATATTCAAGAAAGGGCAGAAAGCACAGGGAAATATGTGCTTCTAAATCCAAAATGCAGCTATCTAACAGAACGGTTGTCAATGTGTGCACTCAACTTCCAGAGTTAAACCCGTGTGTGGATTCAGCAGTCTGCAAACACTTGCTGTGCAGAGTCTCAAAACAGGCGTTTTCAGCCCAATACCGGCATATGGAAGAAAGGGCAGAAAGCACAGGGAAATATCTGCTTCTAAATCCAAAAGTCAGCTATCTAACAGAACGGTTGTCAATGTGTGCACTCAACTTCCAGAGTAAAACCCGTGTGTGGATTCAGCAGTCTGCAAACACTTGCTGTGCAGAGTCTCAAAACAGGCGTTTTCAACCCATTACCGGCATATGGAAGAAAGGGCAGTAAGCACAGGGAAATATCTGCTTCTAAATCCAAAACGCAGCTATCTAACAGAACGGTTGTCAATGTGTGTACCAAACTTCCAGAAATAAACCCGTGTGTGGATTCAGCAGTCTGCAAACACTTTCTGTGCAGAGTCTCAAAACAGGCGTTTTCAGCCCCATACCAGCATATGGAAGAAAGGGCAGAAAGCACAGGGAAATATCTGCTTCTAAACCCAAAACGCAGCTATCTAACAGAACGGTTGTCAATGTGTGCACTCAACTTCCAGAGTTAAACCCGTGTGTGGATTCAGCAGTCTGCAAACACTTGCTGTGCAGAGTCTCTAAACTGACGTTTTCAGCCCAATACCGGCATATGCAAGAAAGGGCAGAAAGCACAGGGAAATATGTGCTTCTAAATCCAAAACGCAGCTATCTAACAGAACGGTTGTCAATGTGTGCACTCAACTTCCAGAGTTAAACCAGTGTGTGGATTTAGCAGTCTGCAAACACTTGCTGTGCATAGTCTCAAAACTGGCGTTTTCAGCCCAATACGGGCATATGGAAGAAAGGGCAGAAAGCACAGGGAAATATCTGCTTCTAAATCCAAAACGCGGCTATCTAACAGAACGGTTGTCAATGTGTGCACTCAACTTCCAGAGTTAAACCCGTGTGTGGATTCAGCAGTCTGCAAACACTTGTTGTGCAGAGTCTCAAAACAGGCGTTTTCAGCCCAATACCGGCCTATGGAAGAAAGGGCAGTAAGCACAGGGAAGTATCTGCTTCTAAATTCAAAACGCAGCTATCTAACAGAACGGTTGCCAAAGTGTGCACTCAACTTCCAGAGTTAAACCCGTGTGTGTATTCAGCAGTCTGCAAACACTTGATGTGCAGAGTCTCAAAACAGGCGTTTTCAGCCCAATACCGGCATATGGAAGAAAGGGCAGAAAGCACAGGGAAATATCTGCTTGTAAATACAAAACGCAGCTATCTAACAGAACGGTTGTCAATGTGTGCACTCAACTTCTAGAGTTAACCCCGTGTGTGGATTCAGCAGTCTGCAAACACTTGCTGTGCAGAGTCTCAAAACAGGCGTTTTCATCCCAATACCGGCATACGGAAGAAAGGGCAGAAAGCACAGGGAAATATCTGCTTCTAAATCCAAAACGCAGCTATCTAACATAACGGTTGTCAATGTGTGCACTCAACTTCCAGATTTAAACCCGTGTGTGGATTCAGCAGTCTGCAAACACTTGCTGTGCAGAGTCTCAAAACAGGCGTTTTCAGCCCAATACGGGCATATGGAAGAAAGGGCAGAAAGCACAGGAAAATATCTGCTTCTAAGTCCAAAACGCAGCTATCTAACAGAACGGTTGTCAATGTGTGCACTCAACTTCCAGAGTTAAACCCGGGTGTGGATTCAGCAGTCTGCAAACACTTGCTGTGCAGAGTCTCAAAACAGGCGTTTTCAGCCCAATACCGGCATATGGAAGAAATGTGAGATACCACAGGGAAACATCTGCTTCTAAATCCAAAATGCAGCTATCTAACAGAACGGTTGTCAATGTGTGCACTCAACTTCCAGAGTTAAACCCGTGTGTGGATTCAGCAGTCTGCAAACACTTTCTGTGCAGAGTCTCAAAACAGGCGTTTTCAGCCCCATACCGGCATATGGAAGATAGGGCAGTAAGCACAGGGAAACATCTGCTTCTAAATCCAAAACGCAGCTATCTAACAGAACGGTTTTCAATGTGTGCACTGAACTTCCAGAGTAAAACCCGTGTGTGGATTCAGCAGTCTGCAAACACTTTCTCTGCAGAGTCCCAAAACAGGCGTTTTCAGCCCATTACCGGCATATGGAAGAAACAGCAGTAAGCCCAGGGAAATATCTGCTTCTAAATCCAAAACGCAGCTATCTAACAGAACGGTTGTCAATGTGTGCACTCAACTTCCAGAGTTAAACCCGTGTGTGGATTCAGCAGTCTGCAAACACTTTCTCTGCAGAGTCCCAAAACAGGCGTTTTCAGCCCATTACCGGCATATGGAAGAAACAGCAGTAAGCCCAGGGAAATATCTGCTTCTAAATCCAAAACGCAGCTATCTAACAGAACGGTTGTCAATGTGTGCACTCAACTTCCAGAGTTAAACCCGTGTGTGGATTCAGCAGTCTGCAAACACTTTCTCTGCAGAGTCCCAAAACAGGCGTTTTCAGCCCATTACCTGCATATGGAAGAAACAGCAGTAAGACCAGGGAAATATCTGCTTCTAAATCCAAAACGCAGCTATCTAACAGAACGGTTGTCAATGGGTGCACTCAACTTTCAGAGTTAAACCCGTGTGTGGATTCAGCAGTCTGCAAACGCTTTCTCTGCAGAGTCCCAAAACAGGCGTTTTCAGCCCATTACCGGCATATGGAAGAAACAGCAGTAAGCACAGGGAAATATCTGCTTCTAAATCCAAAACGCAGCTATCTAACAGAACGGTTGTCAATGTGTGTACTCAACTTCCAGAGTTAAACCCGTGTGTGGATTCAGCAGTCTGCAAACACTTTCTCTGCAGCGTCCCAAAACAGGCGTTTTCAGCCCATTACAGGCATATGGAAGAAACAGCAGTAAGCCCAGGGAAATATCTGCTTCTAAATCCAAAACGCAGCTATCTAACAGAACGGTTGTCAATGTGTGCACTCAACTTCCAGAGTTAAACCCGTGTGTGGATTGAGCAGTCTGCAAACACTTTCTCTGCAGAGTCCCAAAACAGGCGTTTTCAGCCCATTACCGGCATATGGAAGAAACAGCAGTAAGCACAGGGAAATATCTGCTTCTAAACCCAAAACGCAGCTATATAACAGAACGGTTGTCAATGTGTGCACTCAACTTCCAGAGTTAAACCCGTGTGTGGATTCAGCAGTCTGCAAACACTTTCTCTGCAGAGTCCCAAAACAGGCGTTTTCAGCCCATTACCGGCATATGGAAGAAACAGCAGTAAGCCCAGGGAAATATCTGCTTCTAAATCCAAAACGCAGCTATCTAACAGAACGGTTGTCAATGTGTGCACTCAACTTCCAGAGTTAAACCCGTGTGTGGATTCAGCAGTCTGCAAACACTTTCTCTGCAGAGTCCCAAAACAGGCGTTTTCAGCCCATTACCGGCATATGGAAGAAACAGCAGTAAGCCCAGGGAAATATCTGCTTCTAAATCCAAAACGCAGCTATCTAACAGAACGGTTGTCAATGTGTGCACTCAACTTCCAGAGTTAAACCCGTGTGTGGATTCAGCAGTCTGCAAACACTTTCTCTGCAGAGTCCCAAAACAGGCGTTTTCAGCCCATTACCGGCATATGGAAGAAACAGCAGTAAGCCCAGGGAAATATCTGCTTCTAAATCCAAAACGCAGCTATCTAACAGAACGGTTGTCAATGTGTGCACTCAACTTCCAGAGTTAAACCCGTGTGTGGATTCAGCAGTCTGCAAACACTTTCTCTGCAGAGTCCCAAAACAGGCGTTTTCAGCCCATTACCGGCATATGGAAGAAACAGCAGTAAGCACAGGGAAATATCTGCTTCTAAATCCAAAACGCAGCTATCTAGCAGAACGGTTGTCAATGTGTGCACTCAACTTCCAGAGTTAAACGCGTGTGTGGATTCAGCAGTCTGCAAACACTTTCTCTGCAGAGTCCCAAAACAGGAGTTTTCAGCCCAATACCGGCATATGGAAGAAACAGCAGTAAGCCCAGGGAAATATCTGCTTCTAAATCCAAAACGCAGCTATCTAACAGAACGGTTGTCAATGGGTGCACTCAACTTCCAGAGTTAAACCCGTGTGTGGATTCAGCAGTCTGCAAACGCTTTCTCTGCAGAGTCCCAAAACAGGCGTTTTCGGCCTATTACCGGCATATGGAAGAAGCAGCAGTAAGCACAGGGAAATATCTGCTTCTAAATCCAAAACGCAGCTATCTAACAGAACGGTTGTCAATGTATGCACTCAACTTCCAGAGTTAAACCCGTGTGTGGATTCAGCAGTCTGCAAACACTTTCTCTGCAGAGTCCCAAAACAGGCGTTTTCAGCCCATTACAGGCATATGGAAGAAACAGCAGTAAGCCCAGGGAAATATCTGCTTCTAAATCCAAAACGGAGCTATGTAACAGAACGGTTGTCAATGTGTGCACTCAACTTCCAGAGTTAAACCCGTGTGTGGATTCAGCAGTCTGCAAACACTTTCTCTGCAGAGTCCCAAAACAGGCGTTTTCGGCCCATTACCGGCATATGGAAGAAACAGCAGTAAGCCCAGGGAAATATCTGCTTCTAAATCCAAAACGCAGCTATCTAACAGAACGGTTGTCAATGTGTGCACTCAACTTCCAGAGTTAAACCCGTGTGTGGATTCAGCAGTCTGCAAACACTTTCTCTGCAGAGTCCCAAAACAGGCGTTTTCAGCCCATTACCGGCATGTGGAAGAAACCGCAGTAAGACCAGGGAAATATCTGATTCTAAATCCAAAACGCAGCTATCTAACAGAACGGTTGTCAATGGGTGCACTCAACTTTCAGAGTTAAACCCGTGTGTGGATTCAGCAGTCTGCAAACGCTTTCTCTGCAGAGTCCCAAAACAGGCGTTTTCAGCCCATTACCGGCATATGGAAGAAACAGCAGTAAGCACAGGGAAATATCTGCTTCTAAATCCAAAACGCAGCTATCTAACAGAACGGTTGTCAATGTGTGTACTCAACTTCCAGAGTTAAACCCGTGTGTGGATTCAGCAGTCTGCAAACACTTTCTCTGCAGCGTCCCAAAACAGGCGTTTTCAGCCCATTACAGGCATATGGAAGAAACAGCAGTAAGCCCAGGGAAATATCTGCTTCTAAATCCAAAACGCAGCTATCTAACAGAACGGTTGTCAATGTGTGCACTCAACTTCCAGAGTTAAACCCGTGTGTGGATTCAGCAGTCTGCAAACACTTTCTCTGCAGAGTCCCAAAACAGGCGTTTTCAGCCCATTACCGGCATATGGAAGAAACAGCAGTAAGCACAGGGAAATATCTGCTTCTAAATCCAAAACGCAGCTATATAACAGAACGGTTGTCAATGTGTGCACTCAACTTCCAGAGTTAAACCCGTGTGTGGATTCAGCAGTCTGCAAACACTTTCTCTGCAGAGTCCCAAAACAGGCGTTTTCAGCCCATTACCGGCATATGGAAGAAACAGCAGTAAGCCCAGGGAAATATCTGCTTCTAAATCCAAAACGCAGCTATCTAACAGAACGGTTGTCAATGTGTGCACTCAACTTCCAGAGTTAAACCCGTGTGTGGATTCAGCAGTCTGCAAACACTTTCTCTGCAGAGTCCCAAAACAGGCGTTTTCAGCCCATTACCGGCATATGGAAGAAACAGCAGTAAGCCCAGGGAAATATCTGCTTCTAAATCCAAAACGCAGCTATCTAACAGAACGGTTGTCAATGTGTGCACTCAACTTCCAGAGTTAAACCCGTGTGTGGATTCAGCAGTCTGCAAACGCTTTCTCTGCAGAGTCCCAAAACAGGCGTTTTCAGCCCATTACCGGCATATGGAAGAAACAGCAGTAAGCACAGGGAAATATCTGCTTCTAAATCCAAAACGCAGCTATCTAACAGAACGGTTGTCAATGTGTGTACTCAACTTCCAGAGTTAAACCCGTGTGTGGATTCAGCAGTCTGCAAACACTTTCTCTGCAGCGTCCCAAAACAGGCGTTTTCAGCCCATTACAGGCATATGGAAGAAACAGCAGTAAGCCCAGGGAAATATCTGCTTCTAAATCCAAAACGCAGCTATCTAACAGAACGGTTGTCAATGTGTGCACTCAACTTCCAGAGTTAAACCCGTGTGTGGATTGAGCAGTCTGCAAACACTTTCTCTGCAGAGTCCCAAAACAGGCGTTTTCAGCCCATTACCGGCATATGGAAGAAACAGCAGTAAGCACAGGGAAATATCTGCTTCTAAACCCAAAACGCAGCTATATAACAGAACGGTTGTCAATGTGTGCACTCAACTTCCAGAGTTAAACCCGTGTGTGGATTCAGCAGTCTGCAAACACTTTCTCTGCAGAGTCCCAAAACAGGCGTTTTCAGCCCATTACCGGCATATGGAAGAAACAGCAGTAAGCCCAGGGAAATATCTGCTTCTAAATCCAAAACGCAGCTATCTAACAGAACGGTTGTCAATGTGTGCACTCAACTTCCAGAGTTAAACCCGTGTGTGGATTGAGCAGTCTGCAAACACTTTCTCTGCAGAGTCCCAAAACAGGCGTTTTCAGCCCATTACCGGCATATGGAAGAAACAGCAGTAAGCACAGGGAAATATCTGCTTCTAAATCCAAAACGCAGCTATCTAACAGAACGGTTGTCAATGTGTGCACTCAACTTCCAGAGTTAAACCCGTGTGTGGATTCAGCAGTCTGCAAACACTTTCTCTGCAGAGTCCCAAAACAGGCGTTTTCAGCCCATTACCGGCATATGGAAGAAACAGCAGTAAGCCCAGGGAAATATCTGCTTCTAAATCCAAAACGCAGCTATCTAACAGAACGGTTGTCAATGTGTGCACTCAACTTCCAGAGTTAAACCCGTGTGTGGATTCAGCAGTCTGCAAACACTTTCTCTGCAGAGTCCCAAAACAGGCGTTTTCAGCCCATTACCGGCATATGGAAGAAACAGCAGTAAGCACAGGGAAATATCTGCTTCTAAATCCAAAACGCAGCTATCTAACAGAACGGTTGTCAATGTGTGCACTCAACTTCCAGAGTTAAACCCGTGTGTGGATTCAGCAGTCTGCAAACACTTTCTCTGCAGAGTCCCAAAACAGGCGTTTTCAGCCCATTACCGGCATATGGAAGAAACAGCAGTAAGCCCAGGGAAATATCTGCTTCTAAATTCAAAACGCAGCTATCTAACAGAACGGTTGTCAATGTGTGCACTCAACTTCCAGAGTTAAACCCGTGTGTGGATTCAGCAGTCTGCAAACACTTTCTCTGCAGAGTCCCAAAACAGTCGTTTTCTGCCCATTAGCGGCATATGGAAGAAACAGCAGTAAGCCCAGGGAAATATCTGCTTCTAAATCCAAAACGCAGCTATCTAACAGAACGGTTGTCAATGTGTGCACTCAACTTCCAGAGTTAAACCCGTGTGTGGATTCAGCAGTCTGCAAACACTTTCTCTGCAGAGTCCCAAAACAGGCGTTTTCAGCCCATTACCGGCATATGGAAGAAACAGCAGTAAGCACAGGGAAATATCTGCTTCTAAATTCAAAACGCAGCTATCTAACAGAACGGTTGTCAATGTGTGCACTCAACTTCCAGAGTTAAACCCGTGTGTGGATTCAGCAGTCTGCAAACACTTTCTCTGCAGAGTCCCAAAACAGGCGTTTTCCGCCCATTACCGGCATATGGAAGAAACAGCAGTAAGCACAGGGAAATATCTGCTTCTAAATCCAAAACGCAGCTATCTAACAGAACGGTTGTCAATGTGTACACTCAACTTCCAGAGTTAAACCCGTGTGTGGATTCAGCAGTCTGCAAACACATTCTCTGCAGAGTCCCAAAACAGGCGTTTTTAGCCCATTACCGGCATAAGGAAGAAACAGCAGTAAGCCCAGGGAAATAGCTGCTTCTAAATCCAAAACGCAGCTATCTAACAGAACGGTTGTCAATGTGTGCACTCAACTTCCAGAGTTAAACCCGTGTGTGGATTCAGCAGTCTGCAAACACTTTCTCTGCAGAGTCCCAAAACAGGCGTTTTCAGCCCATTACCTGCATATGGAAGAAACAGCAGTAAGCACAGGGAAATATCTGCTTCTAAATCCAAAACGCAGCTATCTAACAGAACGGTTGTCAATGTGTGCACTCAACTTCCAGAGTTAAACCCGTGTGTGGATTCAGCAGTCTGCAAACACTTGCTGTGTAGAGTCTCAAAACAGGCGTTTTCAGCCCAAGACCGGCATATTCAAGAAAGGGCAGAAAGCACAGGGAAATATGTGCTTCTAAATCCAAAATGCAGCTATCTAACAGAACGGTTGTCAATGTGTGCACTCAACTTCCAGAGTTAAACCCGTGTGTGGATTCAGCAGTCTGCAAACACTTGCTGTGCAGAGTCTCAAAACAGGCGTTTTCAGCCCAATACCGGCATATGGAAGAAAGGGCAGAAAGCACAGGGAAATATCTGCTTCTAAATCCAAAAGTCAGCTATCTAACAGAACGGTTGTCAATGTGTGCACTCAACTTCCAGAGTAAAACCCGTGTGTGGATTCAGCAGTCTGCAAACACTTGCTGTGCAGAGTCTCAAAACAGGCGTTTTCAACCCATTACCGGCATATGGAAGAAAGGGCAGTAAGCACAGGGAAATATCTGCTTCTAAATCCAAAACGCAGCTATCTAACAGAACGGTTGTCAATGTGTGTACCAAACTTCCAGAAATAAACCCGTGTGTGGATTCAGCAGTCTGCAAACACTTTCTGTGCAGAGTCTCAAAACAGGCGTTTTCAGCCCCATACCAGCATATGGAAGAAAGGGCAGAAAGCACAGGGAAATATCTGCTTCTAAACCCAAAACGCAGCTATCTAACAGAACGGTTGTCAATGTGTGCACTCAACTTCCAGAGTTAAACCCGTGTGTGGATTCAGCAGTCTGCAAACACTTGCTGTGCAGAGTCTCTAAACTGACGTTTTCAGCCCAATACCGGCATATGCAAGAAAGGGCAGAAAGCACAGGGAAATATGTGCTTCTAAATCCAAAACGCAGCTATCTAACAGAACGGTTGTCAATGTGTGCACTCAACTTCCAGAGTTAAACCAGTGTGTGGATTTAGCAGTCTGCAAACACTTGCTGTGCATAGTCTCAAAACTGGCGTTTTCAGCCCAATACGGGCATATGGAAGAAAGGGCAGAAAGCACAGGGAAATATCTGCTTCTAAATCCAAAACGCGGCTATCTAACAGAACGGTTGTCAATGTGTGCACTCAACTTCCAGAGTTAAACCCGTGTGTGGATTCAGCAGTCTGCAAACACTTGTTGTGCAGAGTCTCAAAACAGGCGTTTTCAGCCCAATACCGGCCTATGGAAGAAAGGGCAGTAAGCACAGGGAAGTATCTGCTTCTAAATTCAAAACGCAGCTATCTAACAGAACGGTTGCCAAAGTGTGCACTCAACTTCCAGAGTTAAACCCGTGTGTGTATTCAGCAGTCTGCAAACACTTGATGTGCAGAGTCTCAAAACAGGCGTTTTCAGCCCAATACCGGCATATGGAAGAAAGGGCAGAAAGCACAGGGAAATATCTGCTTGTAAATACAAAACGCAGCTATCTAACAGAACGGTTGTCAATTTGTGCACTAAACTTCTAGAGTTAACCCCGTGTGTGGATTCAGCAGTCTGCAAACACTTGCTGTGCAGAGTCTCAAAACAGGCGTTTTCATCCCAATACCGGCATACGGAAGAAAGGGCAGAAAGCACAGGGAAATATCTGCTTCTAAATCCAAAACGCAGCTATCTAACATAACGGTTGTCAATGTGTGCACTCAACTTCCAGATTTAAACCCGTGTGTGGATTCAGCAGTCTGCAAACACTTGCTGTGCAGAGTCTCAAAACAGGCGTTTTCAGCCCAATACGGGCATATGGAAGAAAGGGCAGAAAGCACAGGAAAATATCTGCTTCTAAGTCCAAAACGCAGCTATCTAACAGAACGGTTGTCAATGTGTGCACTCAACTTCCAGAGTTAAACCCGGGTGTGGATTCAGCAGTCTGCAAACACTTGCTGTGCAGAGTCTCAAAACAGGCGTTTTCAGCCCAATACCGGCATATGGAAGAAATGTGAGATACCACAGGGAAACATCTGCTTCTAAATCCAAAATGCAGCTATCTAACAGAACGGTTGTCAATGTGTGCACTCAACTTCCAGAGTTAAACCCGTGTGTGGATTCAGCAGTCTGCAAACACTTTCTGTGCAGAGTCTCAAAACAGGCGTTTTCAGCCCCATACCGGCATATGGAAGATAGGGCAGTAAGCACAGGGAAACATCTGCTTCTAAATCCAAAACGCAGCTATCTAACAGAACGGTTTTCAATGTGTGCACTGAACTTCCAGAGTAAAACCCGTGTGTGGATTCAGCAGTCTGCAAACACTTTCTCTGCAGAGTCCCAAAACAGGCGTTTTCAGCCCATTACCGGCATATGGAAGAAACAGCAGTAAGCCCAGGGAAATATCTGCTTCTAAATCCAAAACGCAGCTATCTAACAGAACGGTTGTCAATGTGTGCACTCAACTTCCAGAGTTAAACCCGTGTGTGGATTCAGCAGTCTGCAAACACTTTCTCTGCAGAGTCCCAAAACAGGCGTTTTCAGCCCATTACCGGCATATGGAAGAAACAGCAGTAAGCCCAGGGAAATATCTGCTTCTAAATCCAAAACGCAGCTATCTAACAGAACGGTTGTCAATGTGTGCACTCAACTTCCAGAGTTAAACCCGTGTGTGGATTCAGCAGTCTGCAAACACTTTCTCTGCAGAGTCCCAAAACAGGCGTTTTCAGCCCATTACCTGCATATGGAAGAAACAGCAGTAAGACCAGGGAAATATCTGCTTCTAAATCCAAAACGCAGCTATCTAACAGAACGGTTGTCAATGGGTGCACTCAACTTTCAGAGTTAAACCCGTGTGTGGATTCAGCAGTCTGCAAACGCTTTCTCTGCAGAGTCCCAAAACAGGCGTTTTCAGCCCATTACCGGCATATGGAAGAAACAGCAGTAAGCACAGGGAAATATCTGCTTCTAAATCCAAAACGCAGCTATCTAACAGAACGGTTGTCAATGTGTGTACTCAACTTCCAGAGTTAAACCCGTGTGTGGATTCAGCAGTCTGCAAACACTTTCTCTGCAGCGTCCCAAAACAGGCGTTTTCAGCCCATTACAGGCATATGGAAGAAACAGCAGTAAGCCCAGGGAAATATCTGCTTCTAAATCCAAAACGCAGCTATCTAACAGAACGGTTGTCAATGTGTGCACTCAACTTCCAGAGTTAAACCCGTGTGTGGATTGAGCAGTCTGCAAACACTTTCTCTGCAGAGTCCCAAAACAGGCGTTTTCAGCCCATTACCGGCATATGGAAGAAACAGCAGTAAGCACAGGGAAATATCTGCTTCTAAACCCAAAACGCAGCTATATAACAGAACGGTTGTCAATGTGTGCACTCAACTTCCAGAGTTAAACCCGTGTGTGGATTCAGCAGTCTGCAAACACTTTCTCTGCAGAGTCCCAAAACAGGCGTTTTCAGCCCATTACCGGCATATGGAAGAAACAGCAGTAAGCCCAGGGAAATATCTGCTTCTAAATCCAAAACGCAGCTATCTAACAGAACGGTTGTCAATGTGTGCACTCAACTTCCAGAGTTAAACCCGTGTGTGGATTCAGCAGTCTGCAAACACTTTCTCTGCAGAGTCCCAAAACAGGCGTTTTCAGCCCATTACCGGCATATGGAAGAAACAGCAGTAAGCACAGGGAAATATCTGCTTCTAAATCCAAAACGCAGCTATCTAACAGAACGGTTGTCAATGTGTGCACTCAACTTCCAGAGTTAAACCCGTGTGTGGATTCAGCAGTCTGCAAACACTTTCTCTGCAGAGTCCCAAAACAGGCGTTTTCAGCCCATTACCGGCATATGGAAGAAACAGCAGTAAGCCCAGGGAAATATCTGCTTCTAAATCCAAAACGCAGCTATCTAACAGAACGGTTGTCAATGTGTGCACTCAACTTCCAGAGTTAAACCCGTGTGTGGATTCAGCAGTCTGCAAACACTTTCTCTGCAGAGTCCCAAAACAGGCGTTTTCAGCCCATTACCGGCATATGGAAGAAACAGCAGTAAGCACAGGGAAATATCTGCTTCTAAATCCAAAACGCAGCTATCTAACAGAACGGTTGTCAATGTGTGCACTCAACTTCCAGAGTTAAACCCGTGTGTGGATTCAGCAGTCTGCAAACACTTTCTCTGCAGAGTCCCAAAACAGGCGTTTTCAGCCCATTACCGGCATATGGAAGAAACAGCAGTAAGCCCAGGGAAATATCTGCTTCTAAATTCAAAACGC
Organism: Aotus nancymaae; assembly: GCF_030222135.1. Taxonomy (NCBI): domain Eukaryota; kingdom Metazoa; phylum Chordata; class Mammalia; order Primates; family Aotidae; genus Aotus; species Aotus nancymaae. The sequence continues at coordinate 18,825 of NW_026989024.1, forward strand.
AGCTATCTAACAGAACGGTTGTCAATGTGTGCACTCAACTTCCAGAGTTAAACCCGTGTGTGGATTCAGCAGTCTGCAAACACTTTCTCTGCAGAGTCCCAAAACAGTCGTTTTCTGCCCATTAGCGGCATATGGAAGAAACAGCAGTAAGCCCAGGGAAATATCTGCTTCTAAATCCAAAACGCAGCTATCTAACAGAACGGTTGTCAATGTGTGCACTCAACTTCCAGAGTTAAACCCGTGTGTGGATTCAGCAGTCTGCAAACACTTTCTCTGCAGAGTCCCCAAACAGGCGTTTTCAGCCCATTACCGGCATATGGAAGAAACAGCAGTAAGCACAGGGAAATATCTGCTTCTAAATTCAAAACGCAGCTATCTAACAGAACGGTTGTCAATGTGTGCACTCAACTTCCAGAGTTAAACCCGTGTGTGGATTCAGCAGTCTGCAAACACTTTCTCTGCAGAGTCCCAAAACAGGCGTTTTCCGCCCATTACCGGCATATGGAAGAAACAGCAGTAAGCACAGGGAAATATCTGCTTCTAAATCCAAAACGCAGCTATCTAACAGAACGGTTGTCAATGTGTACACTCAACTTCCAGAGTTAAACCCGTGTGTGGATTCAGCAGTCTGCAAACACATTCTCTGCAGAGTCCCAAAACAGGCGTTTTTAGCCCATTACCGGCATAAGGAAGAAACAGCAGTAAGCCCAGGGAAATAGCTGCTTCTAAATCCAAAACGCAGCTATCTAACAGAACGGTTGTCAATGTGTGCACTCAACTTCCAGAGTTAAACCCGTGTGTGGATTCAGCAGTCTGCAAACACTTTCTCTGCAGAGTCCCAAAACAGGCGTTTTCAGCCCATTACCTGCATATGGAAGAAACAGCAGTAAGCACAGGGAAATATCTGCTTCTAAATCCAAAACGCAGCTATCTAACAGAACGGTTGTCAATGTGTGCACTCAACTTCCAGAGTTAAACCCGTGTGTGGATTCAGCAGTCTGCAAACACTTGCTGTGTAGAGTCTCAAAACAGGCGTTTTCAGCCCAAGACCGGCATATTCAAGAAAGGGCAGAAAGCACAGGGAAATATGTGCTTCTAAATCCAAAATGCAGCTATCTAACAGAACGGTTGTCAATGTGTGCACTCAACTTCCAGAGTTAAACCCGTGTGTGGATTCAGCAGTCTGCAAACACTTGCTGTGCAGAGTCTCAAAACAGGCGTTTTCAGCCCAATACCGGCATATGGAAGAAAGGGCAGAAAGCACAGGGAAATATCTGCTTCTAAATCCAAAAGTCAGCTATCTAACAGAACGGTTGTCAATGTGTGCACTCAACTTCCAGAGTAAAACCCGTGTGTGGATTCAGCAGTCTGCAAACACTTGCTGTGCAGAGTCTCAAAACAGGCGTTTTCAACCCATTACCGGCATATGGAAGAAAGGGCAGTAAGCACAGGGAAATATCTGCTTCTAAATCCAAAACGCAGCTATCTAACAGAACGGTTGTCAATGTGTGTACCAAACTTCCAGAAATAAACCCGTGTGTGGATTCAGCAGTCTGCAAACACTTTCTGTGCAGAGTCTCAAAACAGGCGTTTTCAGCCCCATACCAGCATATGGAAGAAAGGGCAGAAAGCACAGGGAAATATCTGCTTCTAAACCCAAAACGCAGCTATCTAACAGAACGGTTGTCAATGTGTGCACTCAACTTCCAGAGTTAAACCCGTGTGTGGATTCAGCAGTCTGCAAACACTTGCTGTGCAGAGTCTCTAAACTGACGTTTTCAGCCCAATACCGGCATATGCAAGAAAGGGCAGAAAGCACAGGGAAATATGTGCTTCTAAATCCAAAACGCAGCTATCTAACAGAACGGTTGTCAATGTGTGCACTCAACTTCCAGAGTTAAACCAGTGTGTGGATTTAGCAGTCTGCAAACACTTGCTGTGCATAGTCTCAAAACTGGCGTTTTCAGCCCAATACGGGCATATGGAAGAAAGGGCAGAAAGCACAGGGAAATATCTGCTTCTAAATCCAAAACGCGGCTATCTAACAGAACGGTTGTCAATGTGTGCACTCAACTTCCAGAGTTAAACCCGTGTGTGGATTCAGCAGTCTGCAAACACTTGTTGTGCAGAGTCTCAAAACAGGCGTTTTCAGCCCAATACCGGCCTATGGAAGAAAGGGCAGTAAGCACAGGGAAGCATCTGCTTCTAAATTCAAAACGCAGCTATCTAACAGAACGGTTGCCAAAGTGTGCACTCAACTTCCAGAGTTAAACCCGTGTGTGTATTCAGCAGTCTGCAAACACTTGATGTGCAGAGTCTCAAAACAGGCGTTTTCAGCCCAATACCGGCATATGGAAGAAAGGGCAGAAAGCACAGGGAAATATCTGCTTGTAAATACAAAACGCAGCTATCTAACAGAACGGTTGTCAATTTGTGCACTAAACTTCTAGAGTTAACCCCGTGTGTGGATTCAGCAGTCTGCAAACACTTGCTGTGCAGAGTCTCAAAACAGGCGTTTTCATCCCAATACCGGCATACGGAAGAAAGGGCAGAAAGCACAGGGAAATATCTGCTTCTAAATCCAAAACGCAGCTATCTAACATAACGGTTGTCAATGTGTGCACTCAACTTCCAGATTTAAACCCGTGTGTGGATTCAGCAGTCTGCAAACACTTGCTGTGCAGAGTCTCAAAACAGGCGTTTTCAGCCCAATACAGGCATATGGAAGAAAGGGCAGAAAGCACAGGAAAATATCTGCTTCTAAGTCCAAAACGCAGCTATCTAACAGAACGGTTGTCAATGTGTGCACTCAACTTCCAGAGTTAAACCCGGGTGTGGATTCAGCAGTCTGCAAACACTTGCTGTGCAGAGTCTCAAAACAGGCGTTTTCAGCCCAATACCGGCATATGGAAGAAATGTGAGATACCACAGGGAAACATCTGCTTCTAAATCCAAAATGCAGCTATCTAACAGAACGGTTGTCAATGTGTGCACTCAACTTCCAGAGTTAAACCCGTGTGTGGATTCAGCAGTCTGCAAACACTTTCTGTGCAGAGTCTCAAAACAGGCGTTTTCAGCCCCATACCGGCATATGGAAGATAGGGCAGTAAGCACAGGGAAACATCTGCTTCTAAATCCAAAACGCAGCTATCTAACAGAACGGTTTTCAATGTGTGCACTGAACTTCCAGAGTAAAACCCGTGTGTGGATTCAGCAGTCTGCAAACACTTTCTGTGCAGAGTCTCAAAACAGGCGTTTTCAGCCCAATACCGGCATATGGAAGAAAGGGCAGTAAGCACAGGGAAATATCTGCTTCGAAATCCAAAACGGAGCTATCTAACAGAACGGTTGACAATGTGTGTACCAAACTTCCAGAGTTAAACCCGTGTGTTTATTCAGCAGTCTGCAAACACTTGCTGTGCAGAGTCTCAAAACTGGCGTTTTCAGCCCCATACCAGCATATGGAAGAAAGGGCAGAAAGCACAGGGAAATATCTGCTTCTAAATCCAAAACGCAGCTATCTAACAGAACGGTTGTCGATGTGTGCACTCAACTTCCAGAGCTAAACCCGGGTGTGGATTCAGCAGTCTGCAAACACTTTCTGTGCAGAGTCTCAAAACAGGCGTTTTCAGCCCAATACCGGCATGCGGAAGAAATGGCAGAAAGCAGTAGGAAATATCCGTTTCTAAATCCAAAACGCAGCTATCTAACAGAACGGTTGTCAATGTGTGCACTCAACTTCCAGAGTTAAACCCGTGTGTGGATTCAGCAGTCTGCAAACACTTGCTGTGCAGAGTCTCAAAAGAGGCGTTTTCAGCCCAGTACCGGCATATGGAAGAAAGGGCAGAAAGCACAGGGGAATATCTGCTTCTAAATCCAAAACGCAGCTATCTAACAGAACGGTTGTCAACGTGTGCACTCAACTTCCAGAGCTAAACCCGTGTGTGGATTCAGCAGTCTGCAAAAGCTTGCTGTGCAGAGTCTCATAACAGGCGTTTTCAGCCGAATACCGGCATATGGAAGAAAGGCCAGAAAGCACAGGGAAATATCTGCTTCTTAATCGAAAACGGAGCTATCTAACAGAACGGTTGTCAATGTGTGCACACAACTTCCAGAGTTAAACCCGTGTGTGGATTCAGCAGTCTGCAAACACTTCCTGTGCAGAGTCTCAAAACAGGAGTTTTCAACCCCATAGCGGCATATTGAAGAAAGGGCAGTAAGCACAGGGAAATATCTGCTTCGAAATCCACAACGCAGCTATCTAACAGAACGGTTGTCAATGTGTGCACCAAACTTCCAGAGTTAAACCAGTGTGTGGATTCAGCAGTCTGCAAACTATTTCTGTGCAGAGTCTCAAAACAGGCGTTTTCAGCCCCATACCGGCATATGGAAGAATAGGCAGTAAGCACAGGGAAATATCTGCTTCTAAATCCAAAACGCAGCTATCTAACAGAACGGTTGTCAATGTGTGCACTCAACTTCCAGAGTTAAACCCATGTGTGGATTCAGCCGTCTGCAAACACTTGCTGTGCAGAGTCTCAAAACAGGCGTTTTCAGCCCAATACCGGCATATGGAAGAAAGGGCAGTAAGCACAGGGAAATATCTGCTTCTAAATTCAAAACGCAGCTATCTAACAGAACGGTTGCCAAAGTGTGCACTCAACTTCCAGAGTTAAACCCGTGTGTGGATTCAGCAGTCTGCAAACACTTGCTGTGCAGAGTCTAAAAACAGTCGTTTTCAGCCCAATACCGGCATATGGAAGAAAGGGCAGAAATCACAGGGAAATATCTGCTTCTAAATCCAAAACGCAGCTATTTAACAGAACGGTTGTCAATGTGTGCACTCAACTTCCAGAGTTAAACCCGGGTGTGGATTCAGTAGTCTGCAAACACTTTCTGGGCAGAGTCTCAAAACAGGCGTTTTCAGCCCAATACCGGCATACGGAAGAAAGGGCAGAAAGCACAGGGAAATATCTGCTTCTAAATCTAAAACGCAGCTATCTAACAGAACGGTTGTCAATGTGTGCACTCAACTTCCAGATTTAAACCCGTGTGTGGATTCAGCAGTCTGCAAACACTTGCTGTGCAGAGTCTCAAAACAGGCGTTTTCAGCCCAATACCGGCATATTCAAGAAAGGGCAGAAAGCACAGGGAAATATCTGCTTCTAAATCTAAAACGCAGCTATCTAACAGAACGGTTGTCAATGTGTTCACTGAACTTCCAGAGTTAAACCCGTGTGTGGATTCAGCAGTCTGCAAACACTTTCTGTGCAGAGTTTCAAAACAGGCGTTTTCAGCCCCATACCAGCATATGGAAGGAAGGGCAGTAAGCACAGGGAAATATCTGCTTCTAAATCCAAAACACAGCTATCTAACAGAACGGTTGTCAATGTGTGCACTCAACTTCCAGAGTTAAACCCGTGTGTGGATTCAGCCATCTGCAAACACTTTCTGTGCAGAGTCTCAAAACAGGCGTTTTCAGTCCAATACCGGCATATGGAAGAAAGGACAGTAAGCACAGGGATATATCTGCTTTTAAATCCAAAACGCAGCTATCTAAAAGAACGGTTGTCAATGTGTGCACTTAACTTCCAGAGTTAAACCCGTGTGTGGATTCAGCAGTCTGCAAACACTTGCTGTGCAGAGTCTCAAAACAGGCGTTTTCAGCCCAATACCGGCTTTCGCAAGAAAGGGCAGAAAGCACAGGGAAATATCTGCTTCTAAATCCAAAACGCAGCTATCTAACAGAACGGTTGTCAATGTGTGCACTCAACTTCCAGAGTTAAACCCGTGTGTGGATTCAGCTGTCTGCAAACACTTGCTGTGCAGAGTCTCAAATCAGGCGTTTTCAGCCCAATACCGGCATATGGAAGAAATGTCAGATAGCACAGGGAAACATCTGCTTCTAAATCCAAAATGCAGCTATCTAACAGAACGGTTGTCAATGTGTGCACTCAACTTCCAGAGTTAACCCCGTGTGTGGATTCAGCAGTCTGCAAACACTTGCTGTGCAGAGTCTCAAAACAGGCGTTTTCAGCCCAATACCGGCATATTCAAGAAAGGGCAGAAAGCACAGGGAAGTATCTGCTTCTAAATCCAAAATGCAGCTATCTAACAGAACGGTTGTCAAGGTGTGCACTCCACTTCCAGAGATAAAACCGTGTGTGGATTCAGCAGTCTGCAAACACTTTCTGTGCAGAGTCTCAAAACAGGCGTTTTCAGCCCAATACCGGCGTATGGAACAAAGGGCAGTCAGCACAGGGAAATATCTGCTTCAAATTCCAAAATGCAGCTATCTAACAGAACTGTTGTCAATGTGGGCACTCAACTTCCAGAATTAATCCCTTGTGTGGATTCAGCAGTCTGCAAACACTTGCTGTGCAGAGTCTCAAAACAGGCGTTTTCAGCCCAATACCGGCATATGGAAGAAAGCGCAGAAAGCACAGGGAAATATCTGCTTCTAAATCCAAAACGCAACTATCTAACAGAACGGTTGTCAATGTGTGCACTCAACTTCCAGAGTTAAACCCGTGTGTGGATTCAGCAGTCTGCAAACACTTTCTGTGCAGAGTCTCAAAACAGGCGTTTTCAGCCCAATACCGGCGTATGGAAGAAAGGGCAGTAAGCACAGGGAAATATCTGCTTCAAATTCCAAAACGCAGCTATCTAACAGAACTGTTGTCAATGTGGGCACTCAACTTCCAGAGTTAAACCCGTGTGTGGATTCAGCAGTCTGCAAACACTTGCTGTGCAGAGTCTAAAAACAGGCGTTTTCAGCCCAATACCGGCTTATGGAAGAAAGGGCAGAAATCACAGGGAAATATCTGCTTCTAAATCCAAAACGCAGCTATTTAACAGAACGGTTGTCAATGTGTGCACTCAACTTCCAGAGTTAAACCCGGGTGTGGATTCAGCAGTCTGCAAACACTTTCTGGGCAGAGTCTCAAAACAGGCGTTTTCAGCCCAATACCGGCATACGGAAGAAAGGGCAGAAAGCACAGGGAAATATCTGCTGCTAAATCTAAAACGCAGCTATCTAACAGAACGGTTGTCAATGTGTGCACTCAACTTCCAGATTTAAACCCGTGTGTGGATTCAGCAGTCTGCAAACACTTGCTGTGCAGAGTCTCAAAACAGGCGTTTTCAGCCCAATACCGGCATATTCAAGAAAGGGCAGAAAGCACAGGGAAATATCTGCTTCTAAATCTAAAACGCAGCTATCTAACAGAACGGTTGTCAATGTGTTCACTGAACTTCCAGAGTTAAACCCGTGTGTGGATTCAGCAGTCTGCAAACACTTTCTGTGCAGAGTTTCAAAACAGGCGTTTTCAGCCCCATACCAGCATATGGAAGGAAGGGCAGTAAGCACAGGGAAATATCTGCTTCTAAATCCAAAACACAGCTATCTAACAGAACGGTTGTCAATGTGTGCACTCAACTTCCAGAGTTAAACCCGTGTGTGGATTCAGCCATCTGCAAACACTTTCTGTGCAGAGTCTCAAAACAGGCGTTTTCAGTCCAATACCGGCATATGGAAGAAAGGACAGTAAGCACAGGGATATATCTGCTTTTAAATCCAAAACGCAGCTATCTAAAAGAACGGTTGTCAATGTGTGCACTTAACTTCCAGAGTTAAACCGGTGTGTGGATTCAGCAGTCTGCAAACACTTGCTGTGCAGAGTCTCAAAACAGGCGTTTTCAGCCCAATACCGGCATTCGCAAGAAAGGGCAGAAAGCACAGGGAAATATCTGCTTCTAAATCCAAAACGCAGCTATCTAACAGAACGGTTGTCAATGTGTGCACTCAACTTCCAGAGTTAAACCCGTGTGTGGATTCAGCTGTCTGCAAACACTTGCTGTGCAGAGTCTCAAATCAGGCGTTTTCAGCCCAATACCGGCATATGGAAGAAATGTCAGATAGCACAGGGAAACATCTGCTTCTAAATCCAAAATGCAGCTATCTAACAGAACGGTTGTCAATGTGTGCACTCAACTTCCAGAGTTAACCCCGTGTGTGGATTCAGCAGTCTGCAAACACTTGCTGTGCAGAGTCTCAAAACAGGCGTTTTCAGCCCAATACCGGCATATTCAAGAAAGGGCAGAAAGCACAGGGAAGTATCTGCTTCTAAATCCAAAATGCAGCTATCTAACAGAACGGTTGTCAAGGTGTGCACTCCACTTCCAGAGATAAAACCGTGTGTGGATTCAGCAGTCTGCAAACACTTTCTGTGCAGAGTCTCAAAACAGGCGTTTTCAGCCCAATACCGGCGTATGGAACAAAGGGCAGTCAGCACAGGGAAATATCTGCTTCAAATTCCAAAATGCAGCTATCTAACAGAACTGTTGTCAATGTGGGCACTCAACTTCCAGAATTAATCCCGTGTGTGGATTCAGCAGTCTGCAAACACTTGCTGTGCAGAGTCTCAAAACAGGCGTTTTCAGCCCAATACCGGCATATGGAAGAAAGTGCAGAAAGCACAGGGAAATATCTGCTTCTAAATCCAAAACGCAACTATCTAACAGAACGGTTGTCAATGTGTGCACTCAACTTCCAGAGTTAAACCCGTGTGTGGATTCAGCAGTCTGCAAACACTTTCTGTGCAGAGTCTCAAAACAGGCGTTTTCAGCCCAATACCGGCATAAGTTAGAAAGGGCAGTAAGCACAGGGAAATATCTGCTTCTAAATCCAAAATGCAGCTATCTAACACAACGGTTGTCAATATGTGCACTCAACTTCCAGAGTTAAACCCGTGTGTGTATTCAGCAGTCGGCAAACACTTGCTGTGCAGAGTCTCAAAACAGGCGTTTTCAGCCCAATACCGGCATACGGAAGAAAGGGCAGTAAGCACAGGGAAATATCTGCTTCTAAATACAAAACGCAGCTATCTAACAGAACGGTTGTCAATGTGTGTACCAAACTTCCTGAGTTAAACCCGTGTGTGGATTCAGCAGTCTGCAAACACTTTCTGTGCAGAGTCTCAAAACAGGCGTTTTCAGCCCCATACCAGCATATGGAAGAAAGGGCAGTAAGCACAGGGAAATATCTGCTTCTTAATCCAAAACGCAGCTATCTAACAGAACGGTTGTCAATGTGTGCACTCAACTTCCAGAGTTAAACCCGTGTGTGGATTCAGCAGTCTGCAAACACTTGCTGTGCAGAGTCTCAAAACTGGCGTTTTCAGCCCAATACCGGCATATGCAAGAAAGGGCAGAAAGCACAGGGAAATATGTGCTTCTAAATCCAAAACGCAGCTATCTAACAGAACGGTTGTCAATGTGTGCACTCAACTTCCAGAGTTAAACCCGTGTGTGGATTCAGCAGTCTGCAAACACTTTCTGTGCAGAGTCTCAAAACAGGCGTTTTCAGCCCCATAGCGGCATATTGAAGAAAGGGCAGTAAGCACAGGGAAATATCTGCTTCGAAATCCACAACGCAGCTATCTAACAGAACGGTTGTCAATGTGTGCACCAAACTTCCAGAGTTAAAACCATGTGTGGATTCAGCAGTCTGCAAACAATTTCTGTGCAGAGTCTCAAAACAGGCGTTTTCAGCCCCATACCGGCATATGGAAGAAAAGGCAGTAAGCACAGGGAAATATCTGCTTCTAAATCCAAAACGCAGCTATCTAACAGAACGGTTGTCAATGTGTGCACTCAACTTCCAGAGTTAAACCCGTGTGTGGATTCAGCAGTCTGCAAACACTTGCTGTGCAGAGTCTATAAGCAGGCGTTTTCAGACCAATAACAGCATATGGAAGAAAGGGCAGAAAGCACAGGGAAATATCTGCTTCTAAATCCAAAACGCAGCTATCTAACAGAACGGTTGTCAATGTGTGCACTCAACTTCCAGATTTAAACCCGTGTGTGGATTCAGCAGTCTGCAAACACTTGCTGTGCAGAGTCTCAAAACAGGCGTTTTCAGCCCAATACGGGCATATGGAAGAAAGGGCAGAAAGCACAGGGAAATATCTGCTTCTAAGTCCCAAACGCAGCTATCTAACAGAACGGTTGTCAATGTGTGCACTCAACTTCCAGAGTTAAACCCGGGTGTGGATTCAGCAGTCTGCAAACACTTGATGTGCAGAGTCTCAAAACAGACGTTTTCAGCCCAATAACGGCATATGGAAGAAATGTGAGATACCACAGGGAAACATCTGCTTCTAAATCCAAAATGCAGCTATCTAACAGAACGGTTGTCAATGTGTGCACTCAACTTCCAGAGTTAAACCCGTGTGTGGATTCAGCAGTCTGCAAACACTTTCTGTGCAGAGTCTCAAAACAGGCGTTTTCAGCCGCATACCGGCATATGGAAGATAGGGCAGTAAGCACAGGGAAACATCTGCTTCTAAATCCAAAACGCAGCTATCTAATAGAACGATTTTCAATGTGTGCACTCAACTTCCAGAGTAAAACCCGTGTGTGGATTCAGCAGTCTGCAAACACTTGCTGCGCAGAGTCTCAAAACAGGCGTTTTCAGCCCAATACCGGCATATGGAAGAAAGGTCAGTAAGCACAGGGAAATATGTGCTTCGAAATCCAAAACGCAGCTATCTAACAGAACGGTTGACAATGTGTGTACCAAACTTCCAGAGTTAAACCCGTGTGTTTATTCAGCAGTCTGCAAACACTTTCTGTGCAGAGTCTCAAAACAGGCGTTTTCAGCCCCATACCAGCATATGGAAGAAAGGGCAGTAAGCACAGGGAAATATCTGCTTCTAAATCCAAAACGCAGCTATCTAACAGAACTGTTGTCAATGTGTGCACTCAACTTCCAGAGTTAAACCCGTGTGTGGATTCAGCGGTCTGCAAACACTTGCTGTGCAGAGTCTCAAAACAGGCGTTTTCAGCACAATACCGGCATATTGAAGAAAGGGCAGTAAGCACAGGCAAATATCTGCTTCTAAATTCAAAACGCAGCTATCTAACAGAGCGGTTGTCAATGTGTGCACTCAACTTCCAGAGTTAAACCCGTGTGTGGATTCAGCAGTCGGCAAACAATTGCTGTGCGGAGTCTCAAAAAAGGCGTTTTCAGCCCATTACCGGCATATGGAAGAAAGGGCAGAAAGCACAGGGAAATATCTGCTTCTAAATCCAAAACGCAGCTATCTAACAAAACGGTTGTCAATGTGTGCACTCAACTTCCAGAGCTAAACCCGGGTGTGGATTCAGCAGTCTGCAAACACTTTCTGTGCAGAGTCTCAAAACAGGCGTTTTCAGCCCAATACCGGCATACGGAAGAAACGGCAGAAAGCAGTAGGAAATATCCGTTTCTAAATCCAAAACGCAGCTATCTAACAGAACGGTTGTCAATGTGTGCACTCAACTTCCAGAGTTAAACCCGTGTGTGGATTCAGCAGTCTGCAAACACTTGCTGTGCAGAGTCTCAAAAGAGGCGTTTTCAGCCCAGTACCGGCATATGGAAGAAAGGGCAGAAAGCACAGGGGAATATCTGCTTCTAAATCCAAAACGCAGCTATCTAACAGAACGGTTGTCAACGTGTGCACTCAACTTCCAGAGCTAAACCCGTGTGTGGATTCAGCAGTCTGCAAAAGCTTGCTGTGCAGAGTCTCATAACAGGCGTTTTCAGCCGAATACCGGCATATGGAAGAAAGGCCAGAAAGCACAGGGAAATATCTGCTTCTTAATCGAAAACGGAGCTATCTAACAGAACGGTTGTCAATGTGTGCACACAACTTCCAGAGTTAAACCCGTGTGTGGATTCAGCAGTCTGCAAACACTTCCTGTGCAGAGTCTCAAAACAGGAGTTTTCAACCCCATAGCGGCATATTGAAGAAAGGGCAGTAAGCACAGGGAAATATCTGCTTCGAAATCCACAACGCAGCTATCTAACAGAACGGTTGTCAATGTGTGCACCAAACTTCCAGAGTTAAACCAGTGTGTGGATTCAGCAGTCTGCAAACTATTTCTGTGCAGAGTCTCAAAACAGGCGTTTTCAGCCCCATACCGGCATATGGAAGAATAGGCAGTAAGCACAGGGAAATATCTGCTTCTAAATCCAAAACGCAGCTATCTAACAGAACGGTTGTCAATGTGTGCACTCAACTTCCAGAGTTAAACCCATGTGTGGATTCAGCCGTCTGCAAACACTTGCTGTGCAGAGTCTCAAAACAGGCGTTTTCAGCCCAATACCGGCATATGGAAGAAAGGGCAGTAAGCACAGGGAAATATCTGCTTCTAAATTCAAAACGCAGCTATCTAACAGAACGGTTGCCAAAGTGTGCACTCAACTTCCAGAGTTAAACCCGTGTGTGGATTCAGCAGTCTGCAAACACTTGCTGTGCAGAGTCTAAAAACAGTCGTTTTCAGCCCAATACCGGCATATGGAAGAAAGGGCAGAAATCACAGGGAAATATCTGCTTCTAAATCCAAAACGCAGCTATTTAACAGAACGGTTGTCAATGTGTGCACTCAACTTCCAGAGTTAAACCCGGGTGTGGATTCAGCAGTCTGCAAACACTTTCTGGGCAGAGTCTCAAAACAGGCGTTTTCAGCCCAATACCGGCATACGGAAGAAAGGGCAGAAAGCACAGGGAAATATCTGCTTCTAAATCTAAAACGCAGCTATCTAACAGAACGGTTGTCAATGTGTGCACTCAACTTCCAGATTTAAACCCGTGTGTGGATTCAGCAGTCTGCAAACACTTGCTGTGCAGAGTCTCAAAACAGGCGTTTTCAGCCCAATACCGGCATATTCAAGAAAGGGCAGAAAGCACAGGGAAATATCTGCTTCTAAATCTAAAACGCAGCTATCTAACAGAACGGTTGTCAATGTGTTCACTGAACTTCCAGAGTTAAACCCGTGTGTGGATTCAGCAGTCTGCAAACACTTTCTGTGCAGAGTTTCAAAACAGGCGTTTTCAGCCCCATACCAGCATATGGAAGGAAGGGCAGTAAGCACAGGGAAATATCTGCTTATAAATCCAAAACACAGCTATCTAACAGAACGGTTGTCAATGTGTGCACTCAACTTTCAGAGTTAAACCCGTGTGTGGATTCAGCCATCTGCAAACACTTTCTGTGCAGAGTCTCAAAACAGGCGTTTTCAGTCCAATACCGGCATATGGAAGAAAGGACAGTAAGCACAGGGATATATCTGCTTTTAAATCCAAAACGCAGCTATCTAAAAGAACGGTTGTCAATGTGTGCACTTAACTTCCAGAGTTAAACCCGTGTGTGGATTCAGCAGTCTGCAAACACTTGCTGTGCAGAGTCTCAAAACAGGCGTTTTCAGCCCAATACCGGCATTCGCAAGAAAGGGCAGAAAGCACAGGGAAATATCTGCTTCTAAATCCAAAACGCAGCTATCTAACAGAACGGTTGTCAATGTCTGCACTCAGCTTCCAGAGTTAAACCCGTGTGTGGATTCAGCTGTCTGCAAACACTTGCTGTGCAGAGTCTCAAATCAGGCGTTTTCAGCCCAATACCGGCATATGGAAGAAATGTCAGATAGCACAGGGAAACATCTGCTTCTAAATCCAAAATGCAGCTATCTAACAGAACGGTTGTCAATGTGTGCACTCAACTTCCAGAGTTAACCCCGTGTGTGGATTCAGCAGTCTGCAAACACTTGCTGTGCAGAGTCTCAAAACAGGCGTTTTCAGCCCAATACCGGCATATTCAAGAAAGGGCAGAAAGCACAGGGAAGTATCTGCTTCTAAATCCAAAATGCAGCTATCTAACAGAACGGTTGTCAAGGTGTGCACTCCACTTCCAGAGATAAAACCGTGTGTGGATTCAGCAGTCTGCAAACACTTTCTGTGCAGAGTCTCAAAACAGGCGTTTTCAGCCCAATACCGGCGTATGGAACAAAGGGCAGTCAGCACAGGGAAATATCTGCTTCAAATTCCAAAATGCAGCTATCTAACAGAACTGTTGTCAATGTGGGCACTCAACTTCCAGAATTAATCCCTTGTGTGGATTCAGCAGTCTGCAAACACTTGCTGTGCAGAGTCTCAAAACAGGCGTTTTCAGCCCAATACCGGCATATGGAAGAAAGCGCAGAAAGCACAGGGAAATATCTGCTTCTAAATCCAAAACGCAACTATCTAACAGAACGGTTGTCAATGTGTGCACTCAACTTCCAGAGTTAAACCCGTGTGTGGATTCAGCAGTCTGCAAACACTTGCTGTGCAGAGTCTCAAAACAGGCGTTTTCAGCCCAATACCGGCATAAGTTAGAAAGGGCAGTAAGCACAGGGAAATATCTGCTTCTAAATCCAAAATGCAGCTATCTAACACAACGGTTGTCAATATGTGCACTCAACTTCCAGAGTTAAACCCGTGTGTGTATTCAGCAGTCGGCAAACACTTGCTGTGCAGAGTCTCAAAACAGGCGTTTTCAGCCCAATACCGGCATACGGAAGAAAGGGCAGTAAGCACAGGGAAATATCTGCTTCTAAATCCAAAACGCAGCTATCTAACAGAACGGTTGTCAATGTGTGTACCAAACTTCCTGAGTTAAACCCGTGTGTGGATTCAGCAGTCTGCAAACACTTTCTGTGCAGAGTCTCAAAACAGGCGTTTTCAGCCCCATACCAGCATATGGAAGAAAGGGCAGTAAGCACAGGGAAATATCTGCTTCTTAATCCAAAACGCAGGTATCTAACAGAACGGTTGTCAATGTGTGCACTCAACTTCCAGAGTTAAACCCGTGTGTGGATTCAGCAGTCTGCAAACACTGGCTGTGCAGAGTCTCAAAACTGGCGTTTTCAGCCCAATACCGGCATATGCAAGAAATGGCAGAAAGCACAGGGAAATATGTGCTTCTAAATCCAAAACGCAGCTATCTAACAGAACGGTTGTCAATGTGTGCACTCAACTTCCAGAGTTAAACCCGTGTGTGGATTCAGCAGTCTGCAAACACTTTCTGTGCAGAGTCTCAAAACAGGCGTTTTCAGCCCCATAGCGGCATATTGAAGAAAGGGCAGTAAGCACAGGGAAATATCTGCTTCGAAATCCACAACGCAGCTATCTAACAGAACGGTTGTCAATGTGTGCACCAAACTTCCAGAGTTAAAACCATGTGTGGATTCAGCAGTCTGCAAACAATTTCTGTGCAGAGTCTCAAAACAGGCGTTTTCAGCCCCATACCGGCATATGGAAGAAAAGGCAGTAAGCACAGGGAAATATCTGCTTCTAAATCCAAAACGCAGCTATCTAACAGAAAGGTTGTCAATGTGTGCACTCAACTTCCAGAGTTAAACCCGTGTGTGGATTCAGCAGTCTGCAAACACTTGCTGTGCAGAGTCTATAAGCAGGCGTTTTCAGACCAATAACGGCATATGGAACAATGGGCAGAGAGCACAGGGAAATATCTGCTTCTAAATCCAAAACGCAGCTATCTAACAGAACGGTTGTCAATGTGTGCACTGAACTTCCAGAGTTAAACCCGGGTGTGGATTCAGCAGTCTGCAAACACTTTCTGGGCAGAGTCTCAAAACAGGCGTTTTCAGTCCAATACCGGCATACGGAAGAAAGGGCAGAAAGCACAGGGAAATATCTGCTTCTAAATCCAAAACGCAGCTATCTAACAGAACGGTTGTCAATGTGTGCACTCAACTTCCAGATTTAAACCCGTGTGTGGATTCAGCAGTCTGCAAACACTTGCTGTGCAGAGTCTCAAAACAGGCGTTTTCTGCCCAATACCGGCATATGGAAGAAAGGGCAGAAAGCACAGGGAAATATCTGCTTCTAAGTCCAAAACGCAGCTATCTAACAGAACGGTTGTCAATGCGTGTACTCAACTTCCAGAGTTAAACCCGTGTGTGGATTCAGCAGTCTGCAAACACTTGCTGTGAAGAGTCTCAAATCAGGCGTTTCAAGCCCAATACCGGCATATGGAAGAAATGTCAGATACCTCAGGGAAACATCTGCTTCTAAATCCAAAATGCAGCTATCTAACAGAACGGTTGTCAATGTGTGCACTCAGCTTCCAGAGTTAAACCCGTGTGTGGATTCAGCCGTCTTCAAACACTTTCTGTGCAGAGTCTCAAAACAGGCGTTTTCAGCCCCATACCGGCATATGGAAGAAAAGGCAGTAAGCACAGGGAAATATCTGCTTCTAAATCCAAAACGCAGCTACCTAACAGAACGGTTGTCAAGGTGTGCACGCAACTTCCAGAGATAAAACCGTGTGTGGATTCAGCAGTCTGCAAACACTTTCTGTGCAGAGTCTCAAAACAGGCGTTTTCAGCCCAATACCGGCGTATGGAAGAAAGGGCAGTAAGCACAGGGAAATATCTGCTTCAAATTCCAAAACGCAGCTATCTAACAGAACTGTTGTCAATGTGGGCACTCAACTTCCAGAGTTAAACCCGTGTGTGGATTCAGCAGTCTGCAAACACTTGCTGTGCAGAGTCTAAAAACAGGCGTTTTCAGCCCAATACCGGCTTATGGAAGAAAGGGCAGAAATCACAGGGAAATATCTGCTTCTAAATCCAAAACGCAGCTATTTAACAGAACGGTTGTCAATGTGTGCACTCAACTTCCAGAGTTAAACCCGGGTGTGGATTCAGCAGTCTGCAAACACTTTCTGGGCAGAGTCTCAAAACAGGCGTTTTCAGCCCAATACCGGCATACGGAAGAAAGGGCAGAAAGCACAGGGAAATATCTGCTTCTAAATCTAAAACGCAGCTATCTAACAGAACGGTTGTCAATGTGTGCACTCAACTTCCAGATTTAAACCCGTGTGTGGATTCAGCAGTCTGCAAACACTTGCTGTGCAGAGTCTCAAAACAGGCGTTTTCAGCCCAATACCGGCATATTCAAGAAAGGGCAGAAAGCACAGGGAAATATCTGCTTCTAAATCTAAAACGCAGCTATCTAACAGAACGGTTGTCAATGTGTTCACTGAACTTCCAGAGTTAAACCCGTGTGTGGATTCAGCAGTCTGCAAACACTTTCTGTGCAGAGTTTCAAAACAGGCGTTTTCAGCCCCATACCAGCATATGGAAGGAAGGGCAGTAAGCACAGGGAAATATCTGCTTCTAAATCCAAAACACAGCTATCTAACAGAACGGTTGTCAATGTGTGCACTCAACTTCCAGAGTTAAACCCGTGTGTGGATTCAGCCATCTGCAAACACTTTCTGTGCAGAGTCTCAAAACAGGCGTTTTCAGTCCAATACCGGCATATGGAAGAAAGGACAGTAAGCACAGGGATATATCTGCTTTTAAATCCAAAAGGCAGCTATCTAAAAGAACGGTTGTCAATGTGTGCACTTAACTTCCAGAGTTAAACCGGTGTGTGGATTCAGCAGTCTGCAAACACTTGCTGTGCAGAGTCTCAAAACAGGCGTTTTCAGCCCAATACCGGCATTCGCAAGAAATGGCAGAAAGCACAGGGAAATATCTGCTTCTAAATCCAAAACGCAGCTATCTAACAGAACGGTTGTCAATGTGTGCACTCAACTTCCAGAGTTAAACCCGTGTGTGGATTCAGCTGTCTGCAAACACTTGCTGTGCAGAGTCTCAAATCAGGCGTTTTCAGCCCAATACCGGCATATGGAAGAAATGTCAGATAGCACAGGGAAACATCTGCTTCTAAATCCAAAATGCAGCTATCTAACAGAACGGTTGTCAATGTGTGCACTCAACTTCCAGAGTTAACCCCGTGTGTGGATTCAGCAGTCTGCAAACACTTGCTGTGCAGAGTCTCAAAACAGGCGTTTTCAGCCCAATACCGGCATATTCAAGAAAGGGCAGAAAGCACAGGGAAGTATCTGCTTCTAAATCCAAAATGCAGCTATCTAACAGAACGGTTGTCAAGGTGTGCACTCCACTTCCAGAGATAAAACCGTGTGTGGATTCAGCAGTCTGCAAACACTTTCTGTGCAGAGTCTCAAAACAGGCGTTTTCAGCCCAATACCGGCGTATGGAACAAAGGGCAGTCAGCACAGGGAAATATCTGCTTCAAATTCCAAAATGCAGCTATCTAACAGAACTGTTGTCAATGTGGGCACTCAACTTCCAGAATTAATCCCGTGTGTGGATTCAGCAGTCTGCAAACACTTGCTGTGCAGAGTCTCAAAACAGGCGTTTTCAGCCCAATACCGGCATATGGAAGAAAGTGCAGAAAGCACAGGGAAATATCTGCTTCTAAATCCAAAACGCAACTATCTAACAGAACGGTTGTCAATGTGTGCACTCAACTTCCAGAGTTAAACCCGTGTGTGGATTCAGCAGTCTGCAAACACTTGCTGTGCAGAGTCTCAAAACAGGCGTTTTCAGCCCAATACCGGCATAAGTTAGAAAGGGCAGTAAGCACAGGGAAATATCTGCTTCTAAATCCAAAATGCAGCTATCTAACACAACGGTTGTCAATATGTGCACTCAACTTCCAGAGTTAAACCCGTGTGTGTATTCAGCAGTCGGCAAACACTTGCTGTGCAGAGTCTCAAAACAGGCGTTTTCAGCCCAATACCGGCATACGGAAGAAAGGGCAGTAAGCACAGGGAAATATCTGCTTCTAAATACAAAACGCAGCTATCTAACAGAACGGTTGTCAATGTGTGTACCAATCTTCCTGAGTTAAACCCGTGTGTGGATTCAGCAGTCTGCAAACACTTTCTGTGCAGAGTCTCAAAACAGGCGTTTTCAGCCCCATACCAGCATATGGAAGAAAGGGCAGTAAGCACAGGGAAATATCTGCTTCTTAATCCAAAACGCAGCTATCTAACAGAACGGTTGTCAATGTGTGCACCAAACTTCCAGAGTTAAAACCATGTGTGGATTCAGCAGTCTGCAAACAATTTCTGTGCAGAGTCTCAAAACAGGCGTTTTCAGCCCCATACCGGCATATGGAAGAAAAGGCAGTAAGCACAGGGAAATATCTGCTTCTAAATCCAAAACGCAGCTATCTAACAGAACGGTTGTCAATGTGTGCACTCAACTTCCAGAGTTAAACCCGTGTGTGGATTCAGCAGTCTGCAAACACTTGCTGTGCCGAGTCTATAAGCAGGCGTTTTCAGACCAATAACGGCATATGGAAGAAAGGGCAGAAAGCACAGGGAAATATCTGCTTCTAAATCCAAAACGCAGCTATCTAACAGAACGGTTGTCAATGTGTGCACTCAACTTCCAGATTTAAACCCGTGTGTGGATTCAGCAGTCTGCAAACACTTGCTGTGCAGAGTCTCAAAACAGGCGTTTTCAGCCCAATACGGGCATATGGAAGAAAGGGCAGAAAGCACAGGGAAATATCTGCTTCTAAGTCCCAAACGCAGCTATCTAACAGAACGGTTGTCAATGTGTGCACTCAACTTCCAGAGTTAAACCCGGGTGTGGATTCAGCAGTCTGCAAACACTTGATGTGCAGAGTCTCAAAACAGGCGTTTTCAGCCCAATACCGGCCTATGGAAGAAAGGGCAGTAAGCACAGGGAAGTATCTGCTTCTAAATTCAAAACGCAGCTATCTAACAGAACGGTTGCCAAAGTGTGCACTCAACTTCCAGAGTTAAACCCGTGTGTGTATTCAGCAGTCTGCAAACACTTGCTGTGCAGAGTCTCAAAACAGGCGTTTTCAGCCCAATACCGGCATATGGAAGAAAGGGCAGAAAGCACAGGGAAATATCTGCTTGTAAATACAAAACGCAGCTATCTAACAGAACGGTTGTCAATTTGTGCACTAAACTTCCAGAGTTAACCCCGTGTGTGGATTCAGCAGTCTGCAAACACTTGCTGTGCAGAGTCTCAAAACAGGCGTTTTCAGCCCAATACCGGCATACGGAAGGAAGGGCAGAAAGCACAGGGAAATATCTGCTTCTAAATCCAAAACGCAGCTATCTAACATAACGGTTGTCAATGTGTGCACTCAAATTCCAGATTTAAACCCGTGTGTGTATTCAGCAATCTGCAAACACTTGCTGTGCAGAGTCTCAAAACAGGCGTTTTCAGCCCAATACGGGCATATGGAAGAAAGGGCAGAAAGCACAGGAAAATATCTGCTTCTAAGTCCAAAACGCAGCTATCTAACAGAACGGTTGTCAATGTGTGCACTCAACTTCCAGAGTTAAACCCGGGTGTGGATTCAGCAGTCTGCAAACACTTTCTGTGCAGAGTCTCAAAACAGGCGTTTTCAGCCCCATACCGGCATATGGAAGATAGGGCAGTAAGCACAGGGAAACATCTGCTTCTAAATCCAAAACGCAGCTATCTAACAGAACGGTTTTCAATGTGTGCACTGAACTTCCAGAGTAAAACCCGTGTGTGGATTCAGCAGTCTGCAAACACTTTCTGTGCAGAGTCTCAAAACAGGCGTTTTCAGCCCAATACCGGCATATGGAAGAAAGGGCAGTAAGCACAGGGAAATATCTGCTTCGAAATCCAAAACGGAGCTATCTAACAGAACGGTTGACAATGTGTGTACCAAACTTCCAGAGTTAAACCCGTGTGTTTATTCAGCAGTCTGCAAACACTTTCTGTGCAGAGTCTCAAAACAGGCGTTTTCAGCCCAATACCGGCATACGGAAGAAATGGCAGAAAGCAGTAGGAAATATCCGTTTCTAAATCCAAAACGCAGCTATCTAACAGAACGGTTGTCAATGTGTGCACTCAACTTCCAGAGTTAAACCCGTGTGTGGATTCAGCAGTCTGCAAACACTTGCTGTGCAGAGTCTCAAAACAGGCGTTTTCAGCCCAATACCGGCATATGGAAGAAAGGGCAGTAAGCACAGGGAAATATGTGCTTCGAAATCCAAAACGCAGCTATCTAACAGAACGGTTGACAATGTGTGTACCAAACTTCCAGAGTTAAACCCGTGTGTTTATTCAGCAGTCTGCAAACACTTTCTGTGCAGAGTCTCAAAACAGGCGTTTTCAGCCCCATACCAGCATATGGAAGAAAGGGCAGTAAGCACAGGGAAATATCTGCTTCTAAATCCAAAACGCAGCTATCTAACAGAACTGTTGTCAATGTGTGCACTCAACTTCCAGAGTTAAACCCGTGTGTGGATTCAGCGGTCTGCAAACACTTGCTGTGCAGAGTCTCAAAACAGGCGTTTTCAGCACAATACCGGCATATTGAAGAAAGGGCAGTAAGCACAGGCAAATATCTGCTTCTAAATTCAAAACGCAGCTATCTAACAGAGCGGTTGTCAATGTGTGCACTCAACTTCCAGAGTTAAACCCGTGTGTGGATTCAGCAGTCGGCAAACAATTGCTGTGCGGAGTCTCAAAACAGGCGTTTTCAGCCCATTACCGGCATATGGAAGAAAGGGCAGAAAGCACAGGGAAATATCTGCTTCTAAATCCAAAACGCAGCTATCTAACAAAACGGTTGTCAATGTGTGCACTCAACATCCAGAGTTAAACCCGGGTGTGGATTCAGAAATCTGCAAACACTTTCTGGGCAGAGTCTCAAAACAGGCGTTTTCAGCCCAATACCGGCATACGGAAGAAAGGGCAGAAAGCACAGGGAAATATCTGCTTCTAAATCTAAAACACAGCTATCTAACAGAACGGTTGTCAATGTGTGCACTCAACTTCCAGATTTAAACCCGTGTGTGGATTCAGCAGTCTGCAAACACTTGCTGTGTAGAGTCTCAAAACAGGCGTTTTCAGCCCAAGACCGGCATATTCAAGAAAGGGCAGAAAGCACAGGGAAATATGTGCTTCTAAATCCAAAATGCAGCTATCTAACAGAACGGTTGTCAATGTGTGCACTCAACTTCCAGAGTTAAACCCGTGTGTGGATTCAGCAGTCTGCAAACACTTGCTGTGCAGAGTCTCAAAACAGGCGTTTTCAGCCCAATACCGGCATATGGAAGAAAGGGCAGAAAGCACAGGGAAATATCTGCTTCTAAATCCAAAAGTCAGCTATCTAACAGAACGGTTGTCAATGTGTGCACTCAACTTCCAGAGTAAAACCCGTGTGTGGATTCAGCAGTCTGCAAACACTTGCTGTGCAGAGTCTCAAAACAGGCGTTTTCATCCCAATACCGGCATATGGAAGAAAGGGCAGTAAGCACAGGGAAATATCTGCTTCTAAATCCAAAACGCAGCTATCTAACAGAACGGTTGTCAATGTGTGTACCAAACTTCCAGAAATAAACCCGTGTGTGGATTCAGCAGTCTGCAAACACTTTCTGTGCAGAGTCTCAAAACAGGCGTTTTCAGCCCAATACGGGCATATGGAAGAAAGGGCAGAAAGCACAGGGAAATATCTGCTTCTAAATCCAAAACGCGGCTATCTAACAGAACGGTTGTCAATGTGTGCACTCAACTTCCAGAGTTAAACCCGTGTGTGGATTCAGCAGTCTGCAAACACTTGCTGTGCAGAGTCTCAAAACAGGCGTTTTCAGCCCAATACCGGCCTATGGAAGAAAGGGCAGTAAGCACAGGGAAGTATCTGCTTC
The DNA here is from genome assembly GCF_030222135.1 of Aotus nancymaae. NCBI lineage: Eukaryota > Metazoa > Chordata > Mammalia > Primates > Aotidae > Aotus > Aotus nancymaae. Next base: position 41,196 of record NW_026989024.1, read on the forward strand.
TAAATTCAAAACGCAGCTATCTAACAGAACGGTTGCCAAAGTGTGCACTCAACTTCCAGAGTTAAACCCGTGTGTGTATTCAGCAGTCTGCAAACACTTGCTGTGCAGAGTCTCAAAACAGGCGTTTTCAGCCCAATACCGGCATATGGAAGAAAGGGCAGAAAGCACAGGGAAATATCTGCTTGTAAATACAAAACGCAGCTATCTAACAGAACGGTTGTCAATTTGTGCACTAAACTTCCAGAGTTAACCCCGTGTGTGGATTCAGCAGTCTGCAAACACTTGCTGTGCAGAGTCTCAAAACAGGCGTTTTCAGCCCAATACCGGCATACGGAAGAAAGGGCAGAAAGCACAGGGAAATATCTGCTTCTAAATCCAAAACGCAGCTATCTAACATAACGGTTGTCAATGTGTGCACTCAAATTCCAGATTTAAACCCGTGTGTGGATTCAGCAGTCTGCAAACACTTGCTGTGCAGAGTCTCAAAACAGGCGTTTTCAGCCCAATACGGGCATATGGAAGAAAGGGCAGAAAGCACAGGAAAATATCTGCTTCTAAGTCCAAAACGCAGCTATCTAACAGAACGGTTGTCAATGTGTGCACTCAACTTCCAGAGTTAAACCCGGGTGTGGATTCAGCAGTCTGCAAACACTTTCTGTGCAGAGTCTCAAAACAGGCGTTTTCAGCCCCATACCGGCATATGGAAGATAGGGCAGTAAGCACAGGGAAACATCTGCTTCTAAATCCAAAACGCAGCTATCTAACAGAACGGTTTTCAATGTGTGCACTGAACTTCCAGAGTAAAACCCGTGTGTGGATTCAGCAGTCTGCAAACACTTTCTGTGCAGAGTCTCAAAACAGGCGTTTTCAGCCCAATACCGGCATATGGAAGAAAGGGCAGTAAGCACAGGGAAATATCTGCTTCGAAATCCAAAACGGAGCTATCTAACAGAACGGTTGACAATGTGTGTACCAAACTTCCAGAGTTAAACCCGTGTGTTTATTCAGCAGTCTGCAAACACTTTCTGTGCAGAGTCTCAAAACAGGCGTTTTCAGCCCCATACCAGCATATGGAAGAAAGGGCAGAAAGCACAGGGAAATATCTGCTTCTAAATCCAAAACGCAGCTATCTAACAGAACGGTTGTCAATGTGTGCACTCAACTTCCAGAGCTAAACCCGTGTGTGGATTCAGCAGTCTGCAAACTCTTTCTGTGCAGAGTCTCAAAACAGGCGTTTTCAGCCCAATACCGGCATACGGAAGAAATGGCAGAAAGCAGTAGGAAATATCCGTTTCTAAATCCAAAACGCAGCTATCTAACAGAACGGTTGTCAATGTGTGCACTCAACTTCCAGAGTTAAACCCGTGTGTGGATTCAGCAGTCTGCAAACACTTGCTGTGCAGAGTCTCAAAAGAGGCGTTTTCAGCCCAGTACCGGCATATGGAAGAAAGGGCAGAAAGCACAGGGGAATATCTGCTTCTAAATCCAAAACGCAGCTATCTAACAGAACGGTTGTCAATGTGTGCACTCAACTTCCAGAGCTAAACCCGTGTGTGGATTCAGCAGTCTGCAAAAGCTTGCTGTGCAGAGTCTCATAACAGGCGTTTTCAGCCGAATACCGGCATATGGAAGAAAGGCCAGAAAGCACAGGGAAATATCTGCTTCTTAATCGAAAACGGAGCTATCTAACAGAACGGTTGTCAATGTGTGCACACAACTTCCAGAGTTAAACCCTTGTGTGGATTCAGCAGTCTGCAAACACTTTCTGTGCAGAGTCTCAAAACAGCAGTTTTCAACCCCATAGCGGCATATTGAAGAAAGGGCAGTAAGCACAGGGAAATATCTGCTTCGAAATCCACAACGCAGCTATCTAACAGAACGGTTGTCAATGTGTGCACCAAACTTCCAGAGTTAAACCAGTGTGTGGATTCAGCAGTCTGCAAACAATTTCTGTGCAGAGTCTCAAAACAGGCGTTTTCAGCCCAATACCGGCATATGGAAGAAAGGGCAGAAATCACAGGGAAATATCTGCTTCTAAATCCAAAACGCAGCTATTTAACAGAACGGTTGTCAATGTGTGCACTCAACTTCCAGAGTTAAACCCGGGTGTGGATTCAGCAGTCTGCAAACACTTTCTGGGCAGAGTCTCAAAACAGGCGTTTTCAGCCCAATACCGGCATACGGAAGAAAGGGCAGAAAGCACAGGGAAATATCTGCTTCTAAATCTAAAACGCAGCTATCTAACAGAACGGTTGTCAATGTGTGCACTCAACTTCCAGATTTAAACCCGTGTGTGGATTCAGCAGTCTGCAAACACTTGCTGTGCAGAGTCTCAAAACAGGCGTTTTCAGCCCAATACCGGCATATTCAAGAAAGGGCAGAAAGCACAGGGAAATATCTGCTTCTAAATCTAAAACGCAGCTATCTAACAGAACGGTTGTCAATGTGTCCACTGAACTTCCAGAGTTAAACCCGTGTGTGGATTCAGCAGTCTGCAAACACTTTCTGTGCAGAGTTTCAAAACAGGCGTTTTCAGCCCCATACCAGCATATGGAAGGAAGGGCAGTAAGCACAGGGAAATATCTGCTTCTAAATCCAAAACACAGCTATCTAACAGAACGGTTGTCAATGTGTGCACTCAACTTCCAGAGTTAAACCCGTGTGTGGATTCAGCCATCTGCAAACACTTTCTGTGCAGAGTCTCAAAACAGGCGTTTTCAGTCCAATACCGGCATATGGAAGAAAGGACAGTAAGCACAGGGATATATCTGCTTTTAAATCCAAAACGCAGCTATCTAAAAGAACGGTTGTCAATGTGTGCACTTAACTTCCAGAGTTAAACCCGTGTGTGGATTCAGCAGTCTGCAAACACTTGCTGTGCAGAGTCTCAAAACAGGCGTTTTCAGCCCAATACCGGCATTCGCAAGAAAGGGCAGAAAGCACAGGGAAATATCTGCTTCTAAATCCAAAACGCAGCTATCTAACAGAACGGTTGTCAATGTGTGCACTCAACTTCCAGAGTTAAACCCGTGTGTGGATTCAGCTGTCTGCAAACACTTGCTGTGCAGAGTCTCAAATCAGGCGTTTTCAGCCCAATACCGGCATATGGAAGAAATGTCAGATAGCACAGGGAAACATCTGCTTCTAAATCCAAAATGCAGCTATTTAACAGAACGGTTGTCAATGTGTGCACTCAACTTCCAGAGTTAAACCCGTGTGTGGATTCAGCAGTCTGCAAACACTTTCTGTGCAGAGTCTCAAAACAGGCGTTTTAGCCTAAAACCGGCATATGGAAGAAAGGGCAGAAAGCACAGGGAAATATCTGCTTCTAAATCGAAAACGGAGCTATCTAACAGAACGGTTGTCAATGTGTGCACTCAAATTCCAGAGTTAAACCCGTGTGTGGATTCAGCAGTCTGCAAACACTTTCTGTGCAGAGTCTCAAAACAGGCGTTTTCAGCCCTATACCGGCATACGGAAGAAAGGGCAGTAAGCACAGGGAAATATCTGCTTCGAAATCTAAAACGCAGCTATCTAACAGAACGGTTGTCAATGTGTCCACTGAACTTCCAGAGTTAAACCTGTGTGAGGATTCAGCAGTCTGCAAACACTTTCTGTGCAGATTCTCAAAACAGGCGTTTTCAGCCCCATACCAGCATATGGAAGAAAGGGCAGTAAGCACAGGAAAATATCTGCTTCTAAATCCAAAACGCAGCTATCTAACAGAACGGTTGTCAATGTGTGCACTCAACTTCCAGAGTTAAACCCGTGTGTGGATTCAGCCATCTGCAAACACTTTCTGTGCAGAGTCTCAAAACAGGCGTTTTCAGTCTAATACCGGCATATGGAAGAAAGGTCAGAAAGCACAGGGAAATATCTGCTTCTAAATCCAAAATGCAGCTATCTAACAGAACGGTTGTCAATGTGTGCACTCAACTTCCAGAATTAAACCCGTGTGTGGATTCAGCAGTCTGCAACCACTTGCTGTGCAGAGTCTCAAAACAGGCGTTTTCAGCCCATTAACGGCTTTCGCAAGAAAGGGCAGAAAGCACAGGGAAATATCTGCTTCTAAATCCAAAACGCAGCTATCTAACAGAACGGTTGTCAATGTGTGCACTCAACTTCCAGAGTTAAACCCGTGTGTGGATTCAGCAGTCTGCAAACACTTGCTGTGCAGAGTCTCAAAACAGGCGTTTTCAGGTCAATACCGGCATATGGAAGAAAGGGCAGCAAGCACAGGGAAATATGTGCTTCTAAATCCAAAACGCAGCTATCTAACAGATCGGTTGTCAATGTGTGCACTCAACTTCCAGAGTTAAACCCGTGTGTGGATTCAGCAGTCTGCAAACACTTGCTGTGGAGAGTCTCAAAAGAGGTGTTTTCAGCCCAATACCGGCAAATGGAAGAAAGGGCAGAAAGCACAGGGAAATGTTTTCTTCTAAATCCAAAACGCAGCTATCTAACAGAACGGTTGTCAATGTGTGCACTCAACTTCCAGAATTAAACCCGTGCGTGGATTCAGCAGTCTGCAAACACTTTCTGTGAAGAGTCTCGAAACAGGCGTTTTCAGCCCAATACCGGCATACGGAAGAAAGGGCAGTAAGCACAGGGAAATATCTGCTTCGAAATCCAAAAGGCAGCTATCTAACAGAACGGTTGTCAATGTGTCCACTGAACTTCCAGAGTTAAACCCGTGTGTGGATTCAGCAGTTTGCAAACACTTTCTGTGCAGAGTCTCAAAACAGGCGTTTTCAGCCCCATACCAGCATATGGAAGAAAGGGCAGTAAGCACAGGGAAATATCTGCTTCTAAATCCAAAACGCAGCTATCTAACAGAACGGTTGTCAATGTGTGCACTTAACTTCCAGAGTTAAACCCGTGTGTGGATTCAGCCATCTGCAAACACTTTCTGTGCAGAGTCTCAAAACAGGCGTTTTCAGTCCAATACCGGCATATGGAAGAAAGGACAGTAAGCACAGGGATATATCTGCTTTTAAATCCAAAACGCAGCTATCTAACAGAACGGTTGTCAACGTGTGCACTCAACTTCCAGAGTTAAACCCGTGTGTGGATTCATCAGTCTGCAAACACTTTCTGTGCAGAATCTCGAAACAGGCGTTTTGAGCCCATTACCGGCATACGGAAGAAAGGGCAGTAAGCACAGGGAAATATCTGCTTCGAAATCCAAAAGGGAGCTATCTAACAGAACGGTTGTCAATGTGTCCACTGAACTTCCAGAGTTAAACCCGTGTGTGGATTCAGCAGTCTGCAAACACTTTCTGTGCAGAGTCTCAAAACAGGCGTTTTCAGCCCCATACCAGCATATGGAAGAAAGGGCAGTAAGCACAGGGAAATATCTGCTTCTAAATCCAAAACGCAGCTATCTAACAGAACGGTTGTCAATGTGTGCACTCAACTTCCAGGGTTAAACCCGTGTGTGGATTCAGCCATCTGCAAACACTTTCTGTGCAGAGTCTCAAAACAGGCGTTTTCAGTCCAATACCGGCATATGGAAGAAAGGACAGTAAGCACAGGGATATATCTGCTTTTAAATCCAAAACGCAGCTATCTAACAGAACGGTTGTCAATGTGTGCACTCAACTTCCAGAGTTAAACCCGTGTGAGGATTCAGCAGTCTGCAAACACTTTCTGTGCAGAGTCTCAAAACAGGCGTTTTCAGCCCAATAACGGCATATGGAAGAAAGGGCATTAAGCACAGGGAAATATCTGCTTCTAAATTCAAAACGCAGCCATCTAACAGAACAGTTGTCAATGTGTGCACTCAACTTCCAGAGTTAAACCCGTGTGTGGATTCAGCAGTCTGCAAACACTTGCTGTGCAGAGTCTTCAAACAGGCATTTTTAGCCAAATACCGGCATACGGAAGAAAGGGCAGAAAGCACAGGGAAATATCTGCTTCGAAATCCAAAACGCAGCTCTCTAACAGAACGGTTGTCAATGTGTGCACTCAACTTCCATCGTTAAACCCATGTGTGGATTCAGCAGTCTGCAAACACTTGCTGTGCAGAGTCTCAAAACAGGCGTTTTCATCCCAATACCGGCATATGGAAGAAAGGTCAGAAAGCACAGGGAAATATCTGCTTCTAAATCCAAAACGCAGCTATCTAACAGAACGGTTGTCAATGTGTGCACTCAACTTCCAGAGTTAAACCCGTGTGTGGATTCAGCAGTCTGCAAACACTTTCTGTGCAGAGACTCAAAACAGGCGTTTTAGCCTAATACCGGCATATGGAAGAAAGGGCAGAAAGCACAGGGAAATATCTGCTTCTAAATCGAAAACGGAGCTATCTAACAGAACGGTTGTCAATGTGTGCACTCAAATTCCAGAGTTAAACCCGTGTGTGGATTCAGCAGTCTGCAAACACTTTCTGTGCAGAGTCTCAAAACAGGCGTTTTCAGCCCAATACCGGCATACGGAAGAAAGGGCAGTAAGCACAGGGAAATATCTGCTTCTAAATCCAAAAGGCAGCTATCTAACAGAACGGTTGTCAATGTGTGCACTCAACTTCCAGAGTTAAACCCGTGTGTGGATTCAGCAGTCTGCAAACACTTGCTGTGCAGAGTCTCAAAACAGGTGTTTTCAGCCCAATACCGGCATACGGAAGAAAGGGCAGAAAGCACAGGGAAATATCTGCTTCTAAATCCAAAACGCAGCTATCTAACAGAACGGTTGTCAATGTGTGCACTCAACTTCCAGAGTTAAACCCGTGTGAGGATTCAGCAGTCTGCAAACACTTTCTGTGCAGAGTCTCAAAACAGGCGTTTTCAGCCCAATACCGGCATATGGAAGAAAGGGCATTAAGCACAGGGAAATATCTGCTTCTAAATTCAAAACGCAGCTATCTAACAGAACAGTTGTCAATGTGTGCACTCAACTTCCAGAGTTAAACCCGTGTGTGGATTCAGCAGTCTGCAAACACTTGCTGTGCAGAGTCTTCAAACAGGCATTATTAGCCCAATACCGGCATACGGAAGAAAGGGCAGAAAGCACAGGGAAATATCTGCTTCGAAATCCAAAATGCAGCTATCTAACAGAACGGTTGTCAATGTGTGCACTCAACTTCCATCGTTAAACCCGTGTGTGGATTCAGCAGTCTGCAAACACTTTCTGTGCAGAGTCTCAAAACAGGCGTTTTCACCCCAATACCGGCATATGGAAGAAAGGGCAGAAAGCACAGGGAAATATCTGCTTCGAAATCCAAAACGCAACTATCTAACAGAACGGTTGTCAATGTGTGCACTCAACTTCCAGAGTTTAACCCGTGTGTGGATTCAGCAGTCTGCAAACACTTGCTGTGCAGAGTCTCAAAACAGGCGTTTTCAGCCCAATACCTGCATATGGAAGAAAGGTCAGAAAGCACAGGGAAATATCTGCTTCTAAATCCAAAATGCAGCTATCTAACAGAACGGTTGTCAATGTGTGCACTCAACTTCCAGAGTTAAACCCGTGTGTGGATTCAGCAGTCTGCAACCACTTGCTGTGCAGAGTCTCAAAACAGGCGTTTTCAGCCCAATAACGGCTTTCGCAAGAAAGGGCAGAAAGCACAGGGAAATATCTGCTTCTAAATCCAAAACGCAGCTATCTAACAGAACGGTTGTCAATGTGTGCACTCAACTTCCAGAGTTAAACCCGTGTGTGGATTCAGCAGTCTGCAAACACTTGCTGTGTAGAGTCTCAAAACAGGCGTTTTCAGGTCAATACCGGCATATGGAAGAAAGGGCAGAAAGCACAGGGAAATATGTGCTTCTAAATCCAAAACGCAGCTATCTAACAGATCGGTTGTCAATGTGTGCACTCAACTTCCAGAGTTAAACCCGTGTGTGGATTCAGCAGTCTGCAAACATTTCCTGTGGAGAGTCTCAAAAGAGGTGTTTTCATCCCAATACCGGCAAATGGAAGAAAGGGCAGAAAGCACAGGGAAATGTCTTCTTCTAAATCCAAAACGCAGCTATCTAACAGAACGGTTGTCAATGTGTGCACTCAACTTCCAGAATTAAACCCGTGCGTGGATTCAGCAGTCTGCAAACACTTTCTGTGCAGAGTCTCGAAACAGGCGTTTTCAGCCCAATACCGGCATACGGAAGAAAGGGCAGTAAGCACAGGGAAATATCTGCTTCGAAATCCAAAAGGCACCTATCTAACAGAACGGTTGTCAATGTGTCCACTGAACTTCCAGAGTTAAACCCGTGTGTGGTTTCAGCAGTGTGCAAACACCTTCTGTGCAGAGTCTCAAAACAGGCGTTTTCAGCCCCATACCAGCATATGGAAGAAAGGGCAGTAAGCACAGGGAAATATCTGCTTCTAAATCCAAAACGCAGCTATCTAACAGAACGGTTGTCAATGTGTGCACTCAACTTCCAGAGTTAAACCCGTGTGTGGATTCAGCCATCTGCAAACATTTTCTGTGCAGAGTCTCAAAACAGGCGTTTTCAGTCCAATACCGGCATATGGAAGAAAGGACAGTAAGCACAGGGATATATCTGCTTTTAAATCCAAAACGCAACTATCTAACAGAACGGTTGTCAATGTGTGCACTCAACTTCCAGAGTTAAACCCGTGTGTGGATTCAGCAGTCTGGAAACACTTGCCGTGCAGAGTCTTCAAACAGGCGTTTTCAGCCCAATACCGGCATATGGAAGAAAGGGCAGTAAGCACAGGGAAATATCTGCTTCTAAATCCAAAACGCAGCTATCTAACAGAACGGTTTTCAATGTGTGCACTCAACTTCCAGAGTTAAACCCGTGTGTGGATTCAGCAGTCTGCAAACACTTTCTGTGCAGAGTCTCAAAACAGGCGTTTTAGCCCAATACCGGCATATGGAAGAAAGGGCAGAAATCACAGGGAAATATCTGCTTCTAAATCGAAAACGGAGCTATCTAACAGAACGGTTGTCAATGTGTGCACTTAAATTCCAGAGTTAAACCCGTGTGTGGATTCAGCAGTCTGCAAACACTTTCTGTGCAGAGTCTAAAAACAGGCGTTTTCAGCCCAATACCGGCATACGGAAGAAAGGGCTGTAAGCACAGAGAAATATCTGCTTCGAAATCCAAAAGGCAGCTATCTAACAGAACGGTTGTCAATGTGTCCACTGAACTTCCAGAGTTAAACCCGTGTTTGGATTCAGCAGTCTGCAAACAATTTCTGTGCAGATTCTCAAAACAGGCGTTTTCAGCCCCATACCAGCATATGGAAGAAAGGGCAGTAAGCACAGGGAAATATCTGCTTCTAAATCCAAAACGCAGCTATCTAACAGAACGGTTGTAAATGTGTGCACTCAACTTCCAGAGTTAAACCCGTGTGTGGATTCAGCCATCTGCAAACACTTTCTGTGCAGAGTCTCAAAATAGGCGTTTTCAGTCTAATACCGGCATATGGAAGAAAAGACAGTAAGCACAGGGATATATCTGCTTTTAAATTCAAAACGCAGCTATCTAACAGAACGGTTGTCAATGTGTGCACTCAACTTCCAGAGTTAAACCCGTGTGAGGATTCAGCAGTCTGCAAACACTTTCTGTGCAGAGTCTCAAAACAGGCGTTTTCACCCCAATACCGGCATATGGAAGAAATGGCAGAAAGCACAGGGAAATATCTGCTTCTAAATCCAAAACGCAGCTATCTAACAGAACGGTTGTCAATGTGTGCACTCAACTTCCAGAGTTAAACCCGTGTGTGGATTCAGCAGTCTGCAAACACTTGCTGTGCAGAGTCTCAAAACAGGCGTTTTCAGCCCAATACCGGCATATGGAAGAAAGGTCAGAAAGCAGAGGGAAATATCTGCTTCTAAATCCAAAATGCAGCTATCTAACAGAACGGTTGTCAATGTGTGCACTCAACTTCCAGAGTTAAACCCGTGTGTGGATTCAGCAGTCTGCAAACACTTGCTGTGCAGAGTCTCAAAACAGGCGTTTTCAGCCCAATACCGGTATATGGAAGAAAGGTCAGAAAGCACAGGGAAATATCTGCTTCTAAATCCAAAAGGCAGCTATCTAACAGAACGGTTGTCAATGTGTGCACTCAACTTCCAGAGTTAAACCCGTGTGTGGATTCAGCAGTCTGCAAACACTTGCTGTGCAGAGTCTCAAATCAGGCGTTTTCAGCCCAATACCGGCATATGGAAGAAATGTCAGATAGCACAGGGAAACATCTGCTTCTAAAGCCAAAATGCAGCTATCTAACAGAACAGTTGTCAATGTGTGCACTCAACTTCCAGAGTTAAACCCGTGTGTGGATTCAGCAGTCTGCAAACACTTGCTGTGCAGAGTCTCAAAACAGGTGTTTTCAGCCCAATACCGGCATACGGAAGAAAGGTCAGAAAGCACAGGGAAATATCTGCTTCGAAATCCAAAATGTAGCTATCTAACAGAACGGTTGTCAAAGTGTGCACTCAACTTCCAGAGTTAAACCCGTGTGTGGATTCAGCAGTCTGCAACCACTTGCTGTGCAGAGTCTCAAAACAGGCGTTTTCAGCCCAATACCGGCATATGGAAGAAAGGGCAGTAAGCACAGGGAAATATCTGCTTCTAAATCCAAAACGCAGCTATCTAACAGAACGGTTTTCAATGTGTGCACTCAACTTCCAGAGTTAAACCCGTGTGTGGATTCAGCAGTCTGCAAACACTTTCTGTGCATAGTCTCAAAACAGGCGTTTTAGCCCAATACCGGCATATGGAAGAAAGGGCAGAAATCACAGGGAAATATCTGCTTCTAAATCGAAAACGGAGCTATCTAACAGAACGGTTGTCAATGTGTGCACTTAAATTCCAGAGTTAAACCCGTGTGTGGATTCAGCAGTCTGCAAACACTTTCTGTGCAGAGTCTAAAAACAGGCGTTTTCAGCCCAATACCGGCATACGGAAGAAAGGGCTGTAAGCACAGAGAAATATCTGCTTCGAAATCCAAAAGGCAGCTATCTAACAGAACGGTTGTCAATGTGTCCACTGAACTTCCAGAGTTAAACCCGTGTTTGGATTCAGCAGTCTGCTAACACTTTCTGTGCAGATTCTCAAAACAGGCGTTTTCAGCCCCATACCAGCATATGGAAGAAAGGGCAGTAAGCACAGGGAAATATCTGCTTCTAAATCCAAAACGCAGCTATCTAACAGAACGGTTGTCAATGTGTGCACTCAACTTCCAGAGTTAAACCCGTGTGAGGATTCAGCAGTCTGCAAACACTTTCTGTGCAGAGTCTCAAAACAGGCGTTTTCACCCCAATACCGGCATATGGAAGAAATGGCAGAAAGCACAGGGAAATATCTGCTTCTAAATCCAAAACGCAGCTATCTAACAGAACGGTTGTCAATGTGTGCACTCAACTTCCAGAGTTAAACCCGTGTGTGGATTCAGCAGTCTGCAAACACTTGCTGTGCAGAGTCTCAAAACAGGCGTTTTCAGCCCAATACCGGCATATGGAAGAAAGGTCAGAAAGCAGAGGGAAATATCTGCTTCTAAATCCAAAATGCAGCTATCTAACAGAACGGTTGTCAATGTGTGCACTCAACTTCCAGAGTTAAACCCGTGTGTGGATTCAGCAGTCTGCAAACACTTGCTGTGCAGAGTCTCAAAACAGGCGTTTTCAGCCCAATACCGGTATATGGAAGAAAGGTCAGAAAGCACAGGGAAATATCTGCTTCTAAATCCAAAAGGCAGCTATCTAACAGAACGGTTGTCAATGTGTGCACTCAACTTCCAGAGTTAAACCCGTGTGTGGATTCAGCAGTCTGCAAACACTTGCTGTGCAGAGTCTCAAATCAGGCGTTTTCAGCCCAATACCGGCATATGGAAGAAATGTCAGATAGCACAGGGAAACAACTGCTTCTAAAGCCAAAATGCAGCTATCTAACAGAACAGTTGTCAATGTGTGCACTCAACTTCCAGAGTTAAACCCGTGTGTGGATTCAGCAGTCTGCAAACACTTGCTGTGCAGAGTCTCAAAACAGGTGTTTTCAGCCCAATACCGGCATACGGAAGAAAGGGCAGAAAGCACAGGGAAATATCTGCTTCTAAATCCAAAACGCAGCTATCTAACAGAATGGTTGTCAATGTGTGCACTCAACTTCCAGAGTTAAACCCGTGTGTGGATTCAACAGTCTGCAAGCACTTTCTGTGCAGAGTCTCTAAACAGGCGTTTTCAGGTCAATACCGGCATATGGAAGAAAGGGCAGCAAGCCCAGGGAAATATGTGCTTCTAAATCCAAAACGCAGCTATCTAACAGATCGGTTGTCAATGTGTGCACTCAACTTCCAGAGTTAAACCCGTGTGTGGATTCAGCAGTCTGCAAACACTTGCTGTGGAGAGTCTCAAAAGAGGTGTTTTCAGCCCAATACCGGCATATGGAAGAAAGGGCAGAAAGCACAGGGAAATGTCTTCTTCTAAATCCAAAACGCAGCTATCTAACAGAACGGTTGTCAATGTGTGCACTCAACTTCCAGAATTAAACCCGTGCGTGGATTCAGCAGTCTGCAAACACTTTCTGTGCAGAGTCTCAAAACAGGTGTTTTCAGCCCAATACCGTCATATGGAAGAAAAGGCAGTAAGCACAGGGAAATATCTGCTTCTAAATGCAAAATGCAGCTATCTAACAGAACGGTTGTCAATGTGTGCACTCAACTTCCAGAGTTAAACCCGTGTGTGGATTTAGCAGTCTGCAAACACTTGCTGTGCAGAGACTCAAAACAGGCGTTTTCAGCCCAATACCGGCATATGGAAGAAAGGGCAGTAAGCACAGGGAAATATCTGCTTCTAAATCCAAAATGCAGCTATCTAACACAACGGTTGTCAATATGTGCACTCAACTTCCAGAGTTAAACCCGTGTGTGGATTCAGCAGTCTGCAAACACTTGCTGTGCAGAGTCTCAAAACAGGCGTTTTCAGCCCGATACCGGCATACGGAAGAAATGGCAGAAAGCACAGGAAATATCTGCTTCTAAATCCAAAACGCAGCTATCTAACAGAACAGTTGTCCATGTGTGCACTCAACTTACAGAGTTAAACCCGTGTGTGGATTCAGCAGTCTGCAAACACTTGCTGTGCAGAGTCTCAAAACAGGCGCTTTCAGCCCAATACCGGCATATGGAAGAAAGGGCAGTAAGCACAGGGAAATATCTGCTTCTAAATCCAAAACGCAGCTATCTAACAGAACGGTTGTCAATGTGTGCACTCAACTTCCAGAGTTAAACCCGTGTGTGGATTCAGCAGTCTGCAAACACTTTCTGTGCAGAGTCTCAAAACAGGCGTTTTAGCCCAATACCGGCATATGGAAGAAAGGGCAGAAAGCACAGGGAAATATCTGCTTCTAAATCGAAAACGCAGCTATCTAACAGAACGGTTGTCAATGTGTGCACTCAAATTCGAGAGTTAAACCCGTGTGTGTATTCAGCAGTCTGCAAACACTTTCTGTGCAGAGTCTCAAAACAGGCGTTTTCAGCCAAATACCGGCATAAGGAAGAAAGGGCAGTAAGCACAAGGAAATATGTGCTTCGAAATCCAAAAGGCAGCTATGTAACAGAACGGTTGTCAATGTGTCCACTGAACTTCCAGAGTTAAACCCGTGTGTGGATTCAGCAGTCTGCAAACACTTTCTGTGCAGAGTCTCAAAACAGGCGTTTTAAGCCCCATACCAGCATATGGAAGAAAGGGCAGTAAGCACAGGGAAATATCTGCTTCTAAATCCAAAACGCAGCTATCTAACAGAACGGTTGTCAATGTGTGCACTCAACTTCCAGAGTTAAACCCGTGTGTGGATTCAGCAGTCTGCAAACACTTGCTGTGCAGAGTCTCAAATCAGGCGTTTTCAGCCCAATACCGGCATATGAAAGAAATGTCAGATAGCACAGGGAAACATCTGCTTCTAAAGCCAAAATGCAGCTATGTAACAGAACAGTTGTCAATGTGTGCACTCAACTTCCAGAGTTAAACCCGTGTGTGGATTCAGCAGTCTGCAAACACTTGCTGTGCAGAGTCTCAAAACAGGTGTTTTCAGCCCAATACCGGCATACGGAAGAAAGGGCAGAAAGCACAGGGAAATATCTGCTTCTAAATCCAAAACGCAGCTATCTAACAGAATGGTTGTCAATGTGTGCACTCAACTTCCAGAGTTAAACCCGTGTGTGGATTCAACAGTCTGCAAACACTTTCTGTGCAGAGTCTCTAAACAGGCGTTTTCAGGTCAATACCGGCATATGGAAGAAAGGGCAGCAAGCCCAGGGAAATATGTGCTTCTAAATCCAAAACGCAGCTATCTAACAGATCGGTTGTCAATGTGTGCACTCAACTTCCAGAGTTAAACCCGTGTGTGGATTCAGCAGTCTGCAAACACTTGCTGTGGAGAGTCTCAAAAGAGGTGTTTTCAGCCCAATACCGGCATATGGAAGAAAGGGCAGAAAGCACAGGGAAATGTCTACTTCTAAATCCAAAACGCAGCTATCTAACAGAACGGTTGTCAATGTGTGCACTCAACTTCCAGAATTAAACCCGTGCGTGGATTCAGCAGTCTGCAAACACTTTCTGTGCAGAGTCTCAAAACAGGTGTTTTCAGCCCAATATCGTCATATGGAAGAAAAGGCAGTAAGCACAGGGAAATATCTGCTTCTAAATCCAAAATGCAGCTATCTAACAGAACGGTTGTCAATGTGTGCACTCAACTTCCAGAGTTAAACCCGTGTGTGGATTTAGCAGTCTGCAAACACTTGCTGTGCAGAGACTCAAAACAGGCGTTTTCAGCCCAATACCGGCATATGGAAGAAAGGGCAGTAAGCACAGGGAAATATCTGCTTCTAAATCCAAAATGCAGCTATCTAACACAACGGTTGTCAATATGTGCACTCAACTTCCAGAGTTAAACCCGTGTGTGGATTCAGCAGTCTGCAAACACTTGCTGTGCAGAGTCTCAAAACAGGCGTTTTCAGCCCGATACCGGCATACGGAAGAAATGGCAGAAAGCACAGGGAAATATCTGCTTCTAAATCCAAAACGCAGCTATCTAACAGAACGGTTGTCCATGTGTGCACTCAACTTACAGAGTTAAACCCGTGTGTGGATTCAGCAGTCTGCAAACACTTGCTGTGCAGAGTCTCAAAACAGGCGTTTTCAGCCCAATACCGGCATTCGCAAGAAAGGGCAGAAAGCACAGGGAAATATCTGCTTCTAAATCCAAAACGCAGCTATCTAACATATCGGTTGTCAATGTGTGCACTCAACTTCCAGAGTTAAACCCGTGTGTGGATTCAGCAGTCTGCAAACACTTGCTGTGCAGAGTCTCAAAACAGGCGTTTTCAGCCCAATACCGGCATATGGAAGAAAGGACAGAAAGCACAGGGAAATATCTGCTTCTAAATCCAAAACGCAGCTATCTAACAGAACGGTTGTCAATGTGTGCACTCAACTTCCAGAGTTAAACCCGTGTGTGGATTTAGCAGTCTGCAAACACTTTCTGTGCAGAGTCTCAAAACAGGCGTTTTAGCCCAATACCGGCATATGGAAGAAAGGGCAGAAAGCACACGGAAATATCTGCTTCTAAATCGAAAACGCAGCTATCTAACAGAACGGTTGTCAATGTGTGCACTCAAATTCGAGAGTTAAACCCGTGTGTGTATTCAGCAGTCTGCAAACACTTTCTGTGCAGAGTCTCAAAACAGGCGTTTTCGGCCAAATACCGGCATAAGGAAGAAAGGGCAGTAAGCACAAGGAAATATCTGCTTCGAAATCCAAAAGGCAGCTATCTAACAGAACGGTTGTCAATGTGTCCACTGAACTTCCAGAGTTAAACCCGTGTGTGGATTCAGCAGTCTGCAAACAATTTCTGTGCAGAGTCTCAAAACAGGCGTTTTAAGCCCCATACCAGCATATGGAAGAAAGGGCAGTAAGCACAGGGAAATATCTGCTTGTAAATCCAAAACGCAGCTATCTAACAGAACGGTTGTCAATGTGTGCACTCAACTTCCAGAGTTAAACCCGTGTGTGGATTCAGCCATCTGCAAACTCTTTCTGTGCAGAGTCTCAAAACAGGCGTTTTCAGTCCAATACCGGCGTATGGAAGAAAGGACAGTAAGCACAGGGATATATCTGCTTTTAAATCCAAAACGCAGCTATCTAACAGAACGGTTGTCAATGTGTGCACTCAACTTCCAGAGTTAAACCCGTGTGTGGATTCAGCAGTCTGCAACCACTTGCTGTGCAGAGTCTCAAAACAGGCGTTTTCAGCCCAATAACGGCTTTCGCAAGAAAGGGCAGAAAGCACAGGGAAATATCTGCTTCTAAGTCCAAAACGCAGCTATCTAACAGAACGGTTGTCAATGTGTGCACTCAACTTCCAGAGTTAAACCCGTGTGTGGATTCAGCAGTCTGCAAACACTTGCTGTGCAGAGTCTCAAAACAGGCGTTTTCAGGTCAATACCGGCATATGGAAGAAAGGCAGCAAGCCCAGGGAAATATGTGCTTCTAAATCCAAAACGCAGCTATCTAACAGATCGGTTGTCAATGTGTGCACTCAACTTCCAGAGTTAAACCCGTGTGTGGATTCAGCAGTCTGCAAACATTTCCTGTGGAGAGTCTCAAAAGAGGTGTTTTCATCCCAATACCGGCAAATGGAAGAAAGGGCAGAAAGCACAGGGAAATGTCTTCTTCTAAATCCAAAACGCAGCTATCTAACAGAACGGTTGTCAATGTGTGCACTCAACTTCCAGAATTAAACCCGTGCGTGGATTCAGCAGTCTGCAAACACTTTCTGTGCAGAGTCTAAAAACAGGCGTTTTCAGCCCAATACCGGCATACGGAAGAAAGGGCTGTAAGCACAGAGAAATATCTGCTTCGAAATCCAAAAGGCAGCTATCTAACAGAACGGTTGTCAATGTGTGCACTGAACTTCCAGAGTAAAACCCGTGTGTGGATTCAGCAGTCTGCAAACACTTTCTGTGCAGAGTCTCAAAACAGGCGTTTTCAGCCCCATACCAGCATATGGAAGAAAGGGCAGTAAGCACAGGGAAATATCTGCTTCTAAATCCAAAACGCAGCTATCTAACAGAACGGTTGTCAATGTGTGCACTCAACTTCCAGAGTTAAACCCGTGTGTGGATTCAGCCATCTGCAAACTCTTTCTGTGCAGACTCTCAAAACAGGCGTTTTCAGTCCAATACCGGCGTATGGAAGAAAGGACAGTAAGCACAGGGATATATCTGCTTTTAAATCCAAAACGCAGCTATCTAACAGAACGGTTGTCAATGTGTGCACTGAACTTCCAGAGTTAAACCCGTGTGAGGATTCAGCAGTCTGCAAACACATTCTGTGCAGAGACTCAAAACAGGCGTTTTCAGCCCAATCCCGGCATATGGAAGAAATGGCAGTAAGCACAGGGAAATATCTGCTTCTAAATTCAAAACGCAGCTATCTAACAGAACAGTTGTCAATGTGTGCGCTCAACTTCCAGAGTTAAACCCGTGTGTGGATTCAGCAGTCTGCAAACACTTCCTGTGCAGAGTCTTCAAACAGGCATTTTTAGCCCAATACTGGCATATGGAAGAAAGGGCAGAAAGCACAGGGAAATATCTGCTTCGAAATCCAAAATGCAGCTATCTAACAGAACGGTTGTCAATGTGTGCACTCAACTTCCAGAGTTAAACCCGTGTGTGGATTCAGCAGTCTGCAACCACTTGCTGTGCAGAGTCTCAAAGCAGGCTTTTTCAGCCCAATACTGGCATTCTCAAGAAAGGGCAGAAAGCACAGGGAAATATCTGCTTCTAAATCCAAAACGCAGCTATCTAACAGAACGGTTGTCAATGTGTGCTCTCAACTTCCAGAGTTAAACCCGTGTGTGGATTCAGCAGTCTGCAACCACTTGCTGTGCAGAGTCTCAAAACAGGCGTTTTCAGCCCAATACAGGCATTCGCAAGAAAGGGCAGATAGCACAGGGAAATATCTGCTTCTAAATCCAAAACGCAGCTATCTAACATAACGGTTGTCAATGTGTGCACTCAACTTCCAGAGTTAAACCCGTGTGTGGATTTAGCAGTCTGCAAACACTTGCTGTGCAGAGACTCAAAACAGGCGTTTTCAGCCCAATACCGGCATATGGAAGAAAGGGCAGTAAGCACAGGGAAATATCTGCTTCTAAATCCAAAATGCAGCTATCTAACACAACGGTTGTCAATATGTGCACTCAACTTCCAGAGTTAAACCCGTGTGTGGATTCAGCAGTCTGCAAACACTTGCTGTGCAGAGTCTCAAAACAGGCGTTTTCAGCCCGATACCGGCATACGGAAGAAATGGCAGAAAGCACAGGAAATATCTGCTTCTAAATCCAAAACGCAATTATCTAACAGAACAGTTGTCCATGTGTGCACTCAACTTACAGAGTTAAACCCGTGTGTGGATTCAGCAGTCTGCAAACACTTGCTGTGCAGAGTCTCAAAACAGGCGCTTTCAGCCCAATACCGGCATATGGAAGAAAGGGCAGTAAGCACAGGGAAATATCTGCTTCTAAATCCAAAACGCAGCTATCTAACAGAACGGTTGTCAATGTGTGCACTCAACTTCCAGAGTTAAACCCGTGTGTGGATTCAGCAGTCTGCAAACACTTTCTGTGCAGAGTCTCAAAACAGGCGTTTTAGCCCAATACCGGCATATGGAAGAAAGGGCAGAAAGCACAGGGAAATATCTGCTTCTAAATCGAAAACGCAGCTATCTAACAGAACGGTTGTCAATGTGTGCACTCAAATTCGAGAGTTAAACCCGTGTGTGTATTCAGCAGTCTGCAAACACTTTCTGTGCAGAGTCTCAAAACAGGCGTTTTCAGCCAAATACCGGCATAAGGAAGAAAGGGCAGTAAGCACAAGGAAATATCTGCTTCGAAATCCAAAAGGCAGCTATGTAACAGAACGGTTGTCAATGTGTCCACTGAACTTCCAGAGTTAAACCCGTGTGTGGATTCAGCAGTCTGCAAACACTTTCTGTGCAGAGTCTCAAAACAGGCGTTTTAAGCCCCATACCAGCATATGGAAGAAAGGGCAGTAAGCACAGGGAAATATCTGCTTCTAAATCCAAAACGCAGCTATCTAACAGAACGGTTGTCAATGTGTGCACTCAACTTCCAGAGTTAAACCCGTGTGTGGATTCAGCAGTCTGCAAACACTTGCTGTGCAGAGTCTCAAATCAGGCGTTTTCAGCCCAATACCGGCATATGGAAGAAATGTCAGATAGCACAGGGAAACATCTGCTTCTAAAGCCAAAATGCAGCTATGTAACAGAACAGTTGTCAATGTGTGCACTCAACTTCCAGAGTTAAACCCGTGTGTGGATTCAGCAGTCTGCAAACACTTGCTGTGCAGAGTCTCAAAACAGGTGTTTTCAGCCCAATACCGGCATACGGAAGAAAGGGCAGAAAGCACAGGGAAATATCTGCTTCTAAATCCAAAACGCAGCTATCTAACAGAATGGTTGTCAATGTGTGCACTCAACTTCCAGAGTTAAACCCGTGTGTGGATTCAACAGTCTGCAAACACTTTCTGTGCAGAGTCTCTAAACAGGCGTTTTCAGGTCAATACCGGCATATGGAAGAAAGGGCAGCAAGCCCAGGGAAATATGTGCTTCTAAATCCAAAACGCAGCTATCTAACAGATCGGTTGTCAATGTGTGCACTCAACTTCCAGAGTTAAACCCGTGTGTGGATTCAGCAGTCTGCAAACACTTGCTGTGGAGAGTCTCAAAAGAGGTGTTTTCAGCCCAATACCGGCATATGGAAGAAAGGGCAGAAAGCACAGGGAAATGTCTACTTCTAAATCCAAAACGCAGCTATCTAACAGAACGGTTGTCAATGTGTGCACTCAACTTCCAGAATTAAACCCGTGCGTGGATTCAGCAGTCTGCAAACACTTTCTGTGCAGAGTCTCAAAACAGGTGTTTTCAGCCCAATATCGTCATATGGAAGAAAAGGCAGTAAGCACAGGGAAATATCTGCTTCTAAATCCAAAATGCAGCTATCTAACAGAACGGTTGTCAATGTGTGCACTCAACTTCCAGAGTTAAACCCGTGTGTGGATTTAGCAGTCTGCAAACACTTGCTGTGCAGAGACTCAAAACAGGCGTTTTCAGCCCAATACCGGCATATGGAAGAAAGGGCAGTAAGCACAGGGAAATATCTGCTTCTAAATCCAAAATGCAGCTATCTAACACAACGGTTGTCAATATGTGCACTCAACTTCCAGAGTTAAACCCGTGTGTGGATTCAGCAGTCTGCAAACACTTGCTGTGCAGAGTCTCAAAACAGGCGTTTTCAGCCCGATACCGGCATACGGAAGAAATGGCAGAAAGCACAGGGAAATATCTGCTTCTAAATCCAAAACGCAGCTATCTAACAGAACGGTTGTCCATGTGTGCACTCAACTTACAGAGTTAAACCCGTGTGTGGATTCAGCAGTCTGCAAACACTTGCTGTGCAGAGTCTCAAAACAGGCGTTTTCAGCCCAATACCGGCATTCGCAAGAAAGGGCAGAAAGCACAGGGAAATATCTGCTTCTAAATCCAAAACGCAGCTATCTAACATATCGGTTGTCAATGTGTGCACTCAACTTCCAGAGTTAAACCCGTGTGTGGATTCAGCAGTCTGCAAACACTTGCTGTGCAGAGTCTCAAAACAGGCGTTTTCAGCCCAATACCGGCATATGGAAGAAAGGACAGAAAGCACAGGGAAATATCTGCTTCTAAATCCAAAACGCAGCTATCTAACAGAACGGTTGTCAATGTGTGCACTCAACTTCCAGAGTTAAACCCGTGTGTGGATTTAGCAGTCTGCAAACACTTTCTGTGCAGAGTCTCAAAACAGGCGTTTTAGCCCAATACCGGCATATGGAAGAAAGGGCAGAAAGCACAGGGAAATATCTGCTTCTAAATCGAAAACGCAGCTATCTAACAGAACGGTTGTCAATGTGTGCACTCAAATTCGAGAGTTAAACCCGTGTGTGTATTCAGCAGTCTGCAAACACTTTCTGTGCAGAGTCTCAAAACAGGCGTTTTCGGCCAAATACCGGCATAAGGAAGAAAGGGCAGTAAGCACAAGGAAATATCTGCTTCGAAATCCAAAAGGCAGCTATCTAACAGAACGGTTGTCAATGTGTCCACTGAACTTCCAGAGTTAAACCCGTGTGTGGATTCAGCAGTCTGCAAACAATTTCTGTGCAGAGTCTCAAAACAGGCGTTTTAAGCCCCATACCAGCATATGGAAGAAAGGGCAGTAAGCACAGGGAAATATCTGCTTGTAAATCCAAAACGCAGCTATCTAACAGAACGGTTGTCAATGTGTGCACTCAACTTCCAGAGTTAAACCCGTGTGTGGATTCAGCCATCTGCAAACTCTTTCTGTGCAGAGTCTCAAAACAGGCGTTTTCAGTCCAATACCGGCGTATGGAAGAAAGGACAGTAAGCACAGGGATATATCTGCTTTTAAATCCAAAACGCAGCTATCTAACAGAACGGTTGTCAATGTGTGCACTCAACTTCCAGAGTTAAACCCGTGTGTGGATTCAGCAGTCTGCAACCACTTGCTGTGCAGAGTCTCAAAACAGGCGTTTTCAGCCCAATAACGGCTTTCGCAAGAAAGGGCAGAAAGCACAGGGAAATATCTGCTTCTAAGTCCAAAACGCAGCTATCTAACAGAACGGTTGTCAATGTGTGCACTCAACTTCCAGAGTTAAACCCGTGTGTGGATTCAGCAGTCTGCAAACACTTGCTGTGCAGAGTCTCAAAACAGGCGTTTTCAGGTCAATACCGGCATATGGAAGAAAGGCAGCAAGCCCAGGGAAATATGTGCTTCTAAATCCAAAACGCAGCTATCTAACAGATCGGTTGTCAATGTGTGCACTCAACTTCCAGAGTTAAACCCGTGTGTGGATTCAGCAGTCTGCAAACATTTCCTGTGGAGAGTCTCAAAAGAGGTGTTTTCATCCCAATACCGGCAAATGGAAGAAAGGGCAGAAAGCACAGGGAAATGTCTTCTTCTAAATCCAAAACGCAGCTATCTAACAGAACGGTTGTCAATGTGTGCACTCAACTTCCAGAATTAAACCCGTGCGTGGATTCAGCAGTCTGCAAACACTTTCTGTGCAGAGTCTAAAAACAGGCGTTTTCAGCCCAATACCGGCATACGGAAGAAAGGGCTGTAAGCACAGAGAAATATCTGCTTCGAAATCCAAAAGGCAGCTATCTAACAGAACGGTTGTCAATGTGTGCACTGAACTTCCAGAGTAAAACCCGTGTGTGGATTCAGCAGTCTGCAAACACTTTCTGTGCAGAGTCTCAAAACAGGCGTTTTCAGCCCCATACCAGCATATGGAAGAAAGGGCAGTAAGCACAGGGAAATATCTGCTTCTAAATCCAAAACGCAGCTATCTAACAGAACGGTTGTCAATGTGTGCACTCAACTTCCAGAGTTAAACCCGTGTGTGGATTCAGCCATCTGCAAACTCTTTCTGTGCAGACTCTCAAAACAGGCGTTTTCAGTCCAATACCGGCGTATGGAAGAAAGGACAGTAAGCACAGGGATATATCTGCTTTTAAATCCAAAACGCAGCTATCTAACAGAACGGTTGTCAATGTGTGCACTGAACTTCCAGAGTTAAACCCGTGTGAGGATTCAGCAGTCTGCAAACACATTCTGTGCAGAGACTCAAAACAGGCGTTTTCAGCCCAATCCCGGCATATGGAAGAAATGGCAGTAAGCACAGGGAAATATCTGCTTCTAAATTCAAAACGCAGCTATCTAACAGAACAGTTGTCAATGTGTGCGCTCAACTTCCAGAGTTAAACCCGTGTGTGGATTCAGCAGTCTGCAAACACTTCCTGTGCAGAGTCTTCAAACAGGCATTTTTAGCCCAATACTGGCATATGGAAGAAAGGGCAGAAAGCACAGGGAAATATCTGCTTCGAAATCCAAAATGCAGCTATCTAACAGAACGGTTGTCAATGTGTGCACTCAACTTCCAGAGTTAAACCCGTGTGTGGATTCAGCAGTCTGCAACCACTTGCTGTGCAGAGTCTCAAAGCAGGCTTTTTCAGCCCAATACTGGCATTCTCAAGAAAGGGCAGAAAGCACAGGGAAATATCTGCTTCTAAATCCAAAACGCAGCTATCTAACAGAACGGTTGTCAATGTGTGCTCTCAACTTCCAGAGTTAAACCCGTGTGTGGATTCAGCAGTCTGCAACCACTTGCTGTGCAGAGTCTCAAAACAGGCGTTTTCAGCCCAATACAGGCATTCGCAAGAAAGGGCAGATAGCACAGGGAAATATCTGCTTCTAAATCCAAAACGCAGCTATCTAACATAACGGTTGTCAATGTGTGCACTCAACTTCCAGAGTTCAACCCGTGTGTGGATTCAGCAGTCTGCAAACACTTGCTGTGCAGAGTCTCAAAACAGGCGTTTTCAGCCCAATACCGGCATATGGAAGAAAGGGCAGAAAGCACAGGGAAATATCTGCTTCTAAATCCAAAACGCAGCTATCTAACAGAACGGTTGTCAATGTGTGCACTCAACTTCCAGAGTTAAACCCGTGTGTGGTTCAGCAGTCTGCAAACACTTTCTGTGCAGAGTCTCAAAACAGGCGTTTTAGCCCAATACCAGCATATGGAAGAAAGGGCAGAAAGAACAGGGAAATATCTGCTTCTAAATCGAAAACGGAGCTATCTAACAGAACGGTTGTCAATGTGTGCACTCAAATTCCAGAGTTAAACCCGTGTGTGGATTAAGCAGTCTGCAAACTCTTTCTCTGCAGAGTCTCAAAACAGGAGTTTTCAGCCCAATACCGGCATACGGAAGAAAGGGCAGTAAGCAGAGGGAAATATCTGCTTCGAAATCCAAAAGGCAGCTATCTAACAGAACGGTTGTCAATGTGTCCACTGAACTTCCAGAGTTAAACCCGTGTGTGGATTCAGCAGTCTGCAAACACTTTCTGTGCAGAGTCCCAAAACAGGCGTTTTCAGCCCCATACCAGCATATGGAAGAAAGGGCAGTAAGCACAGGGAAATATCTGCTTCTAAATCCAAAACGCAGCTATCTAACAGAACGGTTGTCAATGTGTGCACTCAACTTCCAGAGTTAAACCCGTGTGTGGATTCAGCCATCTGCAAACACTTTCTGTGCAGAGTCTCAAAACAGGCGTTTTCAGTCCAATACCGGCATATGGAAGAAAGGACAGTAAGCAAAGGGATATATCTGCTTTTAAATCCAAAACGCAGCTATCTAACAGAACGGTTGTCAATGTGTGCACTCAACTTCCAGAGTTAAACCCGTGTGTGGTTCAGCAGTCTGCAAACACTTTCTGTGCAGAGTCTCAAAACAGGCGTTTTCAGCCCAACACCGGCATGTGGAAGAAAGGGCAGAAAGCACAGGGAAATATCTGCTTCTAAATCGAAAAGGGAGCTATCTAACAGAACGGTTGTCAATGTGTGCACTCAAATTCCAGAGTTAAACCCGTGTGTGGATTCAGCAGTCTGCAAACACTTTCTGTGCAGAGTCTCAAAACAGGAGTTTACAGCCCAATACCGGCATACGGAAGAAAGGGCAGTAAGCACAGGGAAATATCTGCTTCGAAATCCAAAAGGCAGCTATCTAACAGAACGGTTGTCAATGTGTCCACTGAACTTCCAGAGTTAAACCCGTGTGTGGATTCAGCAGTCTGCAAACACTTTCTGTGCAGAGTCTCAAAACAGGCGTTTTCAGCCCCATACCAGCATATGGAAGAAAGGGCAGTAAGCACAGGGAAATATCTGCTTCTAATTCCAAAACGCAGCTATCTAACAGAACGGTTGTCAATGTGTGCACTCAACTTCCAGAGTTAAACCCGTGTGTGGATTCAGCCATCTGCAAACACTTTCTGTGCAGAGTCTCAAAACAGGCGTTTTCAGTCCAATACCGGCATATGGAAGAAAGGACAGTAAGCACAGGGATATATCTGCTTTTAAATCCAAAACGCAGCTATCTAACAGAACGGTTGTTAATGTGTGCACTCAACTTCCAGAGTTAAACCCGTGTGTGGATTCAGCAGTCTGCAACCACTTTCTGTGCAGAGTCTCAAAACAGGCGTTTTCAGCCCAATAACGGCATTCGCAAGAAAGGGCAGAAAGCACAGGGAAATATCCGCTTCTAAATCAAACACGCAGCTATCTAACAGAACGGTTGTCAATGTGTGCACTCAACTTCCAGAGTTAAACCCGTGTGTGGATTCAGCAGTCTGCAAACACTTGCTGTGCCGAGTCTCAAATCAGGCGTTTTCAGCCCAATACCGGCATATGGAAGAAATGTCAGATAGCACAGGGAAACATCTGCTTCTAAATCCAAAATGCAGCTATCTAACAGAACGGTTGTCAATGTGTGCACTCAACTTCCAGAGTTAACCCCGTGTGTGGATTCAGCAGTCTGCAAACACTTGCTGTGCAGAGTCTCAAAACAGGCGTTTTCAGCCCAATACCGGCATATGGAAGAAAGGGCAGAAAGCACAGGGAAATATCTGCTTCTAAATCCAAAACGCAGCTATCTAACAGAACGGTTGTCAATGTGTGCCCTCAAATTCCAGAGTTAAACCCGTGTGTGGATTCAGCAGTCTGCAAACACTTTCTGTGCAGAGTCTCAAAACAGGCGTTTTCAGCTCAATACCGGCATACGGAAGAAAGGGCAGTAAGCACAGGGAAATATCTGCTTCGAAATCCAAAAGGCAGCTATCTAACAGAACGGTTGTCAATGTGTCCACTGAACTTCCAGAGTTAAACCCGTGTGTGGATTCAGCAGTCTGCAAATACTTTCTGTGCAGAGTCTCAAAACAGGTGTTTTCAGCCCATTACCGGAATATGGAAGAAAAGGCAGTAAGCACAGGGAAATATCTGCTTCTAAATCCAAAATGCAGCTATCTAACAGAACGGTTGTCAATGTGTGCACTCAACTTCCAGAGTTAAACCCGTGTGTGGATTTAGCAGTCTGCAAACACTTGCTGTGCAGAGACTCAAAACAGGCGTTTTCAGCCCAATACCGGCATATGGAAGAAAGGGCAGTAAGCACAGGGAAATATCTGCTTCTAAATCCAAAATGCAGCTATCTAACACAACGGTTGTCAATATGTGCACTCAACTTCCAGAGTTAAACCCGTGTGTGGATTCAGCAGTCTGCAAACACTTGCTGTGCAGAGTCTCAATACAGGCGCTTTCAGCCCAATACCGGCATATGGAAGAAAGGTCAGAAAGCACAGGGAAATAAATGCTTCTAAATCCAAAACGCAGCTATCTAACAGAACGGTTGTCAATGTGTGCACTCAACTTCCAGAGTTAAACCCGTGTGTGGATTCAGCAGTCTGCAAACACTTTCTGTGCAGAGTCTCAAAACAGGCATTTTAGCCCAATACCGGCATAGGGAAGAAAGGGCAGAAAGCACAGGGAAATATCTGCTTCTAAATCGAAAACGCAGCTATCTAACAGAACGGTTGTCAATGTGTGCACTCAAATTCCAGAGTTAAACCCGTGTGTGTATTCAGCAGTCTGCAAACACTTTCTGTGCAGAGTCTCAAAACAGGCATTTTCAGCCAAATACCGGCACAAGGAAGAAAGGGCAGTAAGCACAAGGAAATATCTGCTTCGAAATCCAAAAGGTAGCTATGTAACAGAACGGTTGTCAATGTGTCCACTGAACTTCCAGAGTTAAACCCGTGTGTGGATTCAGCAGTCTGCAAACACTTTCTGTGCAGAGTCTCAAAACAGGCGTTTTAAGCCCCATACAAGCATATGGAAGAAAGGGCAGTAAGCACAGGGAAATATCTGCTTCTAAATCCAAAACGCAGCTATCTAACAGAACGGTTGTCAATGTGTGCACTCAACTTCCAGAGTTAAACCCGTGTGTGGATTCAGCCATCTGCAAACTCTTTCTGTGCAGAGTCTTAAAACAGGCGTTTTCAGTCCAATACCGGCGTATGGAAGAAAGGACAGTAAGCACAGGGATATATCTGCTTTTAAATCCAAAACGCAACTATCTAACAGAACGGTTGTCAATGTGTGCACTCAACTTCCAGAGTTAAACCCGTGTGAGGATTCAACAGTCTGCAAACACATTCTGTGCAGAGACTCAAAACAGACGTTTTCAGCCCAATACCGGCATATGGAAGAAAGGGCAGTAAGCACAGGGAAATATCTGCTTCTAAATTCAAAACGCAGCTATCTAACAGAACAGTTGTCAATGTGTGCACTCAACTTCCAGAGTTAAACCCGTGTGTGGATTCAGCAGTCTGCAAACACTTCCTGTGCAGAGTCTTCAAACAGGCATTTTTAGCCCAATACCGGCATATGGAAGAAAGGGCAGTAAGCACAGGGAAATATCTGCTTCGAAATCCAAAATGCAGCTATCTAACAGAACGGTTGTCAATGTGTGCACTCAACTTCCAGAGTTAAACCCGTGTGTGGATTCAGCAGTCTGCAAACACTTGCTGTGCAGAGTCTCAAAACAGGCGTTTTCAGCCCAATACTGGCATTCGCAAGAAAGGGCAGAAAGCACAGGGAAATATCTGCTTCTAAATCCAAAACGCAGCTATCTAACAGAACGGTTGTCAATGTGTGCTTTCAACTTTCAGAGTTAAACCCGTGTGTGGATTCAGCAGTCTGCAACCACTTGCTGTGCAGAATTTCAAAACAGGCGTTTTCAGCCCAATACCGGCTTTCGCAAGAAAGGGCAGAAAGCACAGGGAAATATCTGCTTCGAAATCCAAAAGGCAGCTATCTAACAGAACGGTTGTCAATGTGTGCACTCAACTTCCACAGTTAAACCCGTGTGTGGATTCAGCAGTCTGCAAACACTTTCTGTGCAGAGTCTCAAAACAGGCGTTTTCAGCCCCATACCAGCATATGGAAGAAAGGGCAGTAAGCACAGGGAAATATCTGCTTCTAAATCCAAAACGCAGCTATCTAACAGAACGGTTGTCAATGTGTTCACTGAACTTCCAGAGTTAAACCCGTGTGTGGATTCAGCAGTCTGCAAACACTTTCTGTGCAGAGTCTCAAAACGGGCGTTTTCAGCCCCATACAAGCATATGGAAGAAAGGGCAGTAAGCACAGGGAAATATCTGCTTCTAAATCCAAAACGCAGCTATCTAACAGAACGGTTGTCAATGTGTGCACTCAACTTCCAGAGTTAAACCCGTGTGTGGATTCAGCCATCTGCAAACACTTTCTGTGCAGAGTCTCAAAACAGGCGTTTTCAGTCCAATACCGGCATATGGAAGAAAGGACAGTAAGCACAGGGATATATCTGCTTTTAAATCCAAAACGCAGCTATCTAACAGAACGGTTGTCAACGTGTGCACTCAACTTCCAGAGTTAAACCCGTGTGTGGATTCAGCAGTCTGCAATCACTTGCTGTGCAGAGTCTCA
The DNA here is from genome assembly GCF_030222135.1 of Aotus nancymaae. Classification (NCBI taxonomy): domain Eukaryota; kingdom Metazoa; phylum Chordata; class Mammalia; order Primates; family Aotidae; genus Aotus; species Aotus nancymaae. Next base: position 69,600 of record NW_026989024.1, read on the forward strand.
AAACAGGCGTTTTCAGCCCAATAACGGCATTCGCAAGAAAGGGCAGAAAGCACAGGGAAATATCCGCTTCTAAATCAAACACGCAGCTATCTAACAGAACGGTTGTCAATGTGTGCACTCAACTTCCAGAGTTAAACCCGTGTGTGGATTCAGCAGTCTGCAAACACTTGCTGTGCCGAGTCTCAAATCAGGCGTTTTCAGCCCAATACCGGCATATGGAAGAAATGTCAGATAGCACAGGGAAACATCTGCTTCTAAATCCAAAATGCAGCTATCTAACAGAACGGTTGTCAATGTGTGCACTCAACTTCCAGAGTTAACCCCGTGTGTGGATTCAGCAGTCTGCAAACACTTGCTGTGCAGAGTCTCAAAACAGGCGTTTTCAGCCCAATACCGGCATTCGCAAGAAAGGGCAGAAAGCACAGGGAAATATCTGCTTCTAAATCCAAAAGACAAGCTATCTAACAGAACGGTTGTCAATGTGTGCCCTCAAATTCCAGAGTTAAACCCGTGTGTGGATTCAGCAGTCTGCAAACACTTTCTGTGCAGAGTCTCAAAACAGGCGTTTTCAGCTCAATACCGGCATACGGAAGAAAGGGCAGTAAGCACAGGGAAATATCTGCTTCGAAATCCAAAAGGCAGCTATCTAACAGAACGGTTGTCAATGTGTCCACTGAACTTCCAGAGTTAAACCCGTGTGTGGATTCAGCAGTCTGCAAATACTTTCTGTGCAGAGTCTCAAAACAGGTGTTTTCAGCCCATTACCGGAATATGGAAGAAAAGTAAGTAAGCACAGGGAAATATCTGCTTCTAAATCCAAAATGCAGCTATCTAACAGAACGGTTGTCAATGTGTGCACTCAACTTCCAGAGTTAAACCCGTGTGTGGATTTAGCAGTCTGCAAACACTTGCTGTGCAGAGACTCAAAACAGGCGTTTTCAGCCCAATACCGGCATATGGAAGAAAGGGCAGTAAGCACAGGGAAATATCTGCTTCTAAATCCAAAATGCAGCTATCTAACACAACGGTTGTCAATATGTGCACTCAACTTCCAGAGTTAAACCCGTGTGTGGATTCAGCAGTCTGCAAACACTTGCTGTGCAGAGTCTCAATACAGGCGCTTTCAGCCCAATACCGGCATATGGAAGAAAGGTCAGAAAGCACAGGGAAATAACTGCTTCTAATTCCAAAACGCAGCTATCTAACAGAACGGTTGTCAATGTGTGCACTCAACTTCCAGAGTTAAACCCGTGTGTGGATTCAGCAGTCTGCAAACACTTTCTGTGCAGAGTCTCAAAACAGGCATTTTAGCCCAATACCGGCATAGGGAAGAAAGGGCAGAAAGCACAGGGAAATATCTGCTTCTAAATCGAAAACGCAGCTATCTAACAGAACGGTTGTCAATGTGTGCACTCAAATTCCAGAGTTAAACCCGTGTGTGTATTCAGCAGTCTGCAAACACTTTCTGTGCAGAGTCTCAAAACAGGCGTTTTCAGCCAAATACCGGCACAAGGAAGAAAGGGCAGTAAGCACAAGGAAATATCTGCTTCGAAATCCAAAAGGCAGCTATGTAACAGAACGGTTGTCAATGTGTCCACTGAACTTCCAGAGTTAAACCCGTGTGTGGATTCAGCAGTCTGCAAACACTTTCTGTGCAGAGTCTCAAAACAGGCGTTTTCAGCCCCATACCAGCATATGGAAGAAAGGGCAGTAAGCACAGGGAAATATCTGCTTCTAAATCCAAAACGCAGCTATCTAACAGAACGGTTGTCAATGTGTGCACTCAACTTCCAGAGTTAAACCCGTGTGTGGATTCAGCCATCTGCAAACTCTTTCTGTGCAGAGTCTTAAAACAGGCGTTTTCAGTCCAATACCGGCGTATGGAAGAAAGGACAGTAAGCACAGGGATATATCTGCTTTTAAATCCAAAACGCAACTATCTAACAGAACGGTTGTCAATGTGTGCACTCAACTTCCAGAGTTAAACCCGTGTGAGGATTCAACAGTCTGCAAACACATTCTGTGCAGAGACTCAAAACAGGCGTTTTCAGCCCAATACCGGCATATGGAAGAAAGGGCAGTAAGCACAGGGAAATATCTGCTTCTAAATTCAAAACGCAGCTATCTAACAGAACAGTTGTCAATGTGTGCACTCAACTTCCAGAGTTAAACCCGTGTGTGGATTCAGCAGTCTGCAAACACTTCCTGTGCAGAGTCTTCAAACAGGCATTTTTAGCCCAATACCGGCATATGGAAGAAAGGGCAGTAAGCACAGGGAAATATCTGCTTCGAAATCCAAAATGCAGCTATCTAACAGAACGGTTGTCAATGTGTGCACTCAACTTCCAGAGTTAAACCCGTGTGTGGATTCAGCAGTCTGCAAACACTTGCTGTGCAGAGTCTCAAAACAGGCGTTTTCAGCCCAATACTGGCATTCGCAAGAAAGGGCAGAAAGCACAGGGAAATATCTGCTTCTAAATCCAAAACGCAGCTATCTAACAGAACGGTTGTCAATGTGTGCTTTCAACTTTCAGAGTTAAACCCGTGTGTGGATTCAGCAGTCTGCAACCACTTGCTGTGCAGAGTTTCAAAACAGGCGTTTTCAGCCCAATACCGGCTTTCGCAAGAAAGGGCAGAAAGCACAGGGAAATATCTGCTTCGAAATCCAAAAGGCAGCTATCTAACAGAACGGTTGTCAATGTGTGCACTCAACTTCCACAGTTAAACCCGTGTGTGGATTCAGCAGTCTGCAAACACTTTCTGTGCAGAGTCTCAAAACAGGCGTTTTCAGCCCCATACCAGCATATGGAAGAAAGGGCAGTAAGCACAGGGAAATATCTGCTTCTAAATCCAAAACGCAGCTATCTAACAGAACGGTTGTCAATGTGTGCACTCAACTTCCAGAGTTAAACCCGTGTGTGGATTCAGCCATCTGCAAACACTTTCTGTGCAGAGTCTCAAAACAGGCGTTTTCAGACCAATACCGGCATATGGAAGAAAGGACAGTAAGCACAGGGATATATCTGCTTTTAAATCCAAAACGCAGCTATCTAACAGAACGGTTGTCAATGTGTGCACTCAACTTCCAGAGTTAAACCCGTGTGTGGATTCAGCAGCCTGCAACCACTTGCTGTGCAGAGTCTCAAAACAGGCGTTTTCAGCCCAATACCGGCATTCGCAAGAAAGGGCAGAAAGCACAGGGAAATATCCGCTTCTATATCAAACACGCAGCAATCTAACAGAACGGTTGTCAATGTGTGCACTCAACTTCCAGAGTTAAACCCGTGTGTGGATTCAACAGTCTGCAAACACTTGCTGTGACGAGTCTCAAATCAGGCGTTTTCAGCCCAATACCGGCATATGGAAGAAAAGTCAGATAGCACAGGGAAACATCTGCTTCTAAATCCAAAACGCAGCTATCTAACAGAACGGTTGTCAATGTGTGCACTCAACTTCCAGAGTTAACCCCGTGTGTGGATTCACCAGTCTGCAAACACTTGCTGTGCAGAGTCTCAAAACAGGCGTTTTCAGCCCAATACCGGCATATGGAAGAAAGGGCAGAAAGCACAGGGAAATATCTGCTTCTAAATCCAAAACGCAGCTATCTAACAGAACGGTTGTCAATGTGTGCCCTCAAATTCCAGGGTTAAACCCGTGTGTGGATTCAGCAGTCTGCAAACACTTTCTGTGCAGAGTCTCAAAACAGTCGTTTTCAGCCCAATACCGGCATACGGAAGAAAGGGCAGTAAGCACAGGGAAATATCTGCTTCGAAATCCAAAAGGCAGCTATCTAACAGAACGGTTGTCAATGTGTCCACTGAACTTCCAGAGTTAAACCCGTGTGTGGATTCAGCAGTCTGCAAACACTTTCTGTGCAGAGTCTCAAAACAGGTGTTTTCAGCCCAATACCGGCATATGGAAGAAAAGGCAGCAAGCACAGGGAAATATCTGCTTCTAAATCCAAAATGCAGCTATCTAACAGAACGGTTGTCAATGTGTCCACTGAACTTCCAGAGTTAAACCCGTGTGTGGATTCAGAAGTCTGCAAACACTTTCAGTGCAGAGTCTCAAAACAGGCGTTTTCAGTCCAATACCGGCATATGGAAGAAAGGACAGTAAGCACAGGGATATATCTGCTTTTAAATCCAAAACGCAGCTATCTAACAGAACGGTTGTCAATGTGTGCACTCAACTTCCAGAGTTAAACCCGTGTGTGGATTCAGCAGTCTGCAACCACTTGCTGTGCAGAGTCTCAAAACAGGCGTTTTCAGCCCAATACCGGCATTCGCAAGAAAGGGCAGAAAGCACAGGGAAATATCCGCTTCTATATCAAACACGCAGCTATCTAACAGAACGGTTGTCAATGTGTGCACTCAACTTCCAGAGTTAAACCCGTGTGTGGATTCAGCAGTCTGCAAACACTTGCTGTGCCGAGTCTCAAATCAGGCGTTTTCAGCCCAATACCGGCATATGGAAGAAATGTCAGATAGCACAGGGAAACATCTGCTTCTAAATCCAAAATGCAGCTATCTAACAGAACGGTTGTCAATGTGTGCACTCAACTTCCAGAGTTAACCCTGTGTGTGGATTCAGCAGTCTGCAAACACTTGCTGTGCAGAGTCTCAAAACAGGCGTTTTCAGCCCAATACCGGCATATGGAAGAAAGGGCAGAAAGCACAGGGAAATATCTGCTTCTAAATCCAAAACGCAGCTATCTAACAGAACGGTTGTCAATGTGTGCCCTCAAATTCCAGAGTTAAACCCGTGTGTGGATTCAGCAGTCTGCAAACACTTTCTGTGCAGAGTCTCAAAACAGGCGTTTTCAGCCCAATACCGGCATACGGAAGAAAGGGCAGTAAGCACAGGGAAATATCTGCTTCGAAATCCAAAAGGCAGCTATCTAACAGAACGGTTGTCAATGTGTCCACTGAACTTCCAGAGTTAAACCCGTGTGTGGATTCAGCAGTCTGCAAACACTTTCTGTGCAGAGTCTCAAAACAGGTGTTTTCAGCCCAATACCGGCATATGGAAGAAAAGGCAGTAAGCACAGGGAAATATCTGCTTCTAAATCCAAAATGCAGCTATCTAACAGAACGGTTGTCAATGTGTGCACTCAACTTCCAGAGTTAAACCCGTGTGTGGATTTAGCAGTCTGCAAACACTTGCTGTGCAGAGACTCAAAACAGGCGTTTTCAGCCCAATACCGGCATATGGAAGAAACAGCAGTAAGCACAGGGAAATATCTGCTTCTAAATCCAAAATGCAGCTATCTAACACAACGGTTGTCAATATGTGCACTCAACTTCCAGAGTTAAACCCGTGTGTGGATTCAGCAGTCTGCAAACACTTGCTGTGCAGAGTCTCAAAACAGGCGTTTTCAACCCGATACCGGCATACGGAAGAAAGGGCAGAAAGCACAGGGAAATATCTGCTTCTAAATCCAAAACGCAGCTATCTAACAGAATGGTTGTCAATGTGTGCACTCAACTTACAGAGTTAAACCCGTGTGTGGATTCAGCAGTCTGCAAACACTTGCTGTGCAGAGTCTCAATACAGGCGTTTTAGCCCAATACCGGCATATGGAAGAAAGGGCAGAAAGCACAGGGAAACATCTGCTTCTAAATCGAAAACGCAGCTATCTAACAGAACGGTTGTCAATGTGTGCACTCAAATTCCAGAGTTAAACCCGTGTGTGTATTCAGCAGTCTGAAAACACTTTCTGTACAGAGTCTCAAAACAGGCGTTTTCAGTCAAATACCGGCATAAGGAAGAAAGGGCAGTAAGCACAAGGAAATATCTGCTTCGAAATCCAAAAGGCAGCTATCTAACAGAACGGTTGTCAATGTTTCCACTGAACTTCCAGAGTTAAACCAGTGTGTGGATTCAGCAGTCTGCAAACACTTTCTGTGCAGAGTCTCAAAACAGGCGTTTTAAGCCCCATACCAGCATATGGAAGAAAGGGCAGTAAGCACAGGGAAATATCTGCTTCTAAATCCAAAACGCAGCTATCTAACAGAACGGTTGTCAATGTGTGCACTCAACTTCCAGAGTTAAACCCGTGTGTGGATTCAGCCATCTGCAAACTCTTTCTGTGCAGAGTCTCAAAACAGGCGTTTTCAGTCCAATACCGGCGTATGGAAGAAAGGACAGTAAGCACAGGGATATATCTGCTTTTAAATCCAAAACGCAGCTATCTAACAGAACGGTTGTCAATGTGTGCACTCAACTTCCAGAGTTAAACCCGTGTGAGGATTCAGCAGTCTGCAAACACATTCTGTGCAGAGACTCAAAACAGGCGTTTTCAGCCCAATACCGGCATATGGAAGAAAGGGCAGTAAGCACAGGGAAATATCTGCTTCTAAATTCAAAACGCAGCTATCTAACAGAACAGTTGTCAATGTGTGCACTCAACCTCCAGAGTTAAACCCGTGTGTGGATTCAGCAGTCTGCAAACACTTCCTGTGCAGAGTCTTCAAACAGGCATTTTTAGCCCAATACCGGCATATGGAAGAAAGGGCAGAAAGCACAGGGAAATATCTGCTTCGAAATCCAAAATGCAGCTATCTAACAGAACGGTTGTCAATGTGTGCACTCAACTTCCAGAGTTAAACCCGTGTGTGGATTCAGCAGTCTGCAAACACTTGCTGTGCAGAGTCTCAAAACAGGCGTTTTCAGCCCAATACTGGCATTCGCAAGAAAGGGCAGAAAGCACAGGGAAATATCTGCTTCTAAATCCAAAACGCAGCTATCTAACAGTACGGTTATCAATGTGTGCTTTCAACTTCCAGAGTTAAACCCGTGTGTGGATTCAGCAGTCTGCAACCACTTGCTGTGCAGAGTTTCAAAACAGGCGTTTTCAGCCCAATACCGGCTTTCGCAAGAAAGGGCAGAAAGCACAGGGAAATATCTGCTTCTAAATCCAAAACGCAGCTATCTAACAGAACGGTTGTCAATGTGTGCACTCAACTTCCAGAGTTAAACCCGTGTGTGGATTCAGCAGTCTGCAAACACTTGCTGTGCAGAGTCTCAAAACAGGCGTTTTCAGCCCAATATCGGCATATGGAAGTAAGGGCAGAAAGCACAGGGAAATATCTGCTTCTAAATCCAAAACGCAGCTATCTAACAGAACGGTTGTCAATGTGTGCACTCAACTTCCAGAGTTAAACCCGTGTGTGGATTCAGCAGTCTGCAAACACTTTCTGTGCAGAGTCTCAAAACAGGCGTTTTAGCCCAATACCAGCATATGGAAGAAAGGGCAGAAAGCAAAGGAAATATCTGCTTCTAAATCGAAAACGGAGCTATCTAACAGAACTCTTGTCAAAGTGTGCACTCAAATTCCAGATTTAAACCTGTGTGTGGATTCAGCAGTCTGCAAACACTTTCTGTGCAGAGTCTCAAAACAGGCGTTTTCAGCCCAATACCGGCATACGGAAGGAAGGGCAGTAAGCACAGGGAAATATCTGCTTCGAAATCCAAAAGGCAGCTATCTAACAGAACGGTTGTCAATGTGTTCACTGAACTTCCAGAGTTAAACCCGTGTGTGGATTCAGCAGTCTGCAAACACTTTCTGTGCAGAATCTCAAAACAGGCGTTTTCAGCCCCATACCAGCATATGGAAGAAAGGGCAGTAAGCACAGGGAAATATCTGCTTCTAAATCCAAAACGCAGCTATCTAACAGAACGGTTGTCAAAGTGTGCACTCATCTTCCAGAGTTAAACCCGTGTGTGGATTCAGCCATCTGCAAACACTTTCTGTGCAGAGTCTCAAAACAGGCGTTTTCAGTCCAATACCGGCATATGGAAGAAAGGACAGTAAGCACAGGGATATATCTGCTTTTAAATCCAAAACGAAGTTATCTAACAGAACGGTTGTCAATGTGTGCACTCAACTTCCAGAGTTAAACCCGTGTGTGGATTCAGCAGTCTGCAACCACTTGCTGTGCAGAGTCTCAAAACAGGCGTTTTCAGCCCAATACCGGCATTCGCAAAAAAGAGCAGAAAGCACAGGGAAATATCCGCTTCAAAATCAAACACGCAGCTATCTAACAGAACGGTTGTCAATGTGTGCACTCAATTTCCAGAGTTAAACCCGTGTGTGGATTCAGCAGTCTGCAAACACTTGCTGTGCCGAATCTCAAATCAGGCGTTTTCAGCCCCATACCAGCATATGGAAGAAAGGGCAGTAAGCACAGGGAAATATCTGCTTCTAAATCCAAAACGCAGCTATCTAACAGAACGGTTGTCAATGTGTGCACTCAACTTCCAGAGTTAATGCCGTGTGTCGATTCAGCCATCTGCAAACTCTTTCTGTGCAGAGTCTCAAAACAGGATTTTTCAGTCCAATACTGGCGTATGGAAGAAAGGACAGTAAGCACAGGGATATATCTGCTTTTAAATCCAAAACGCAGCTATCTAACAGAACGGTTGTCAATGTGTGCACTCAACTTCCAGAGTTAAACCCGTGTGAGGATTCAGCAGTCTGCAAACACATTCTGTGCAGAGACTCAAAGCAGGCGTTTTCAGCCCAATACCGGCATATGGAAGAAAGGGCAGTAAGCACAGGGAAATATCTGCTTCTAAATTCAAAACGCAGCTATATAACAGAACAGTTGTCAATGTGTGCACTCAACTTCCAGAGTTAAACCCGTGTGTGGATTCAGCAGTCAGCAAACACTTCCTGTGCAGAGTCTTCAAACAGGCATTTTTAGCCCTATACCGGCATATGGAAGAAAGGGCAGAAAGCACAGGGAAATATCTGCTTCGAAATCCAAAATGCAGCTATCTAACAGAACGGTTGTCAATGTGTGCACTCAACTTCCAGAGTTAAACCCGTGTGTGGATTCAGCAGTCTGCAAACACTTGCTGTGCAGAGTCTCAAAACAGGCGTTCTCAGCCCAATACTGGCATTCGCAAGAAAGGGCAGAAAGCACAGGGAAATATCTGCTTCTAAATCCAAAACGCAGCTATCTAACAGAACGGTTGTCAATGTGTGCTTTCAACTTCCAGAGTTAAACCCGTGTGTGGATTCAGCAGTCTGCAACCACTTGCTGTGCAGAGTTTCAAAACAGGCGTTTTCAGCCCAATACCGGCTTTCGCAAGAAAGGGCAGAAAGCACAGGGAAATATCTGCTTCTAAATCCAAAACGCAGCTATCTAACAGAACGGTTGTCAATGTGTGCACTCAACTTCCAGAGTTAAACCCGTGTGTGGATTCAGCAGTCTGCAAACACTTTCTGTGCAGAGTCTCAAAACAGGCGTTTTCAGCCCATTACCGGCATATGGAAGAAACAGCAGTAAGCACAGGGAAATATCTGCTTCTAAATCCAAAACGCAGCTATCTAACAGAACGGTTGTCAATGTGTGCACTCAACTTCCAGAGTTAAACCCGTGTGTGGATTCAGCCATCTGCAAACACTTTCTGTGCAGAGTCTCAAAACAGGCGTTTTCAGTCCAATACCGGCATACGGAAGAAAGGACAGTAAGCACAGGGATATATCTGCTTTTAAATCCAAAACGCAGCTATCTAACAGAACGGTTGTCAATGTGTGCACTCAACTTCCAGAGTTAAACCCGTGTGTGGATTCAGCAGTCTGCAACCACTTGCTGTGCAGAGTCTCAAAACAGGCGTTTTCAGCCCAATACCGGCATTCGCAACAAAGGGCAGAAAGCACAGGGAAATATCCGCTTCTAAATCAAACACGCAGCTATCTAACAGAACGGTTGTCAATGTGTGCACTCAAATTCCAGAGTTAAACCCGTGTGTGGATTCAGCAGTCTGCAACCACTTGCTGTGCAGAGTCTCAAATCAGGCGTTTTCAGCCCAATACCGGCATATGGAAGAAATGTCAGATAGCACAGGGAAACATCTGCTTCTAAATCCAAAATGCAGCTATCTAACAGAACGGTTGTCAATGTGTGCACTCAACTTCCAGAGTTAACCCCGTGTGTGGATTCAGCAGTCTGCAAACACTTGCTGTGCAGAGTCTCAAAACAGGCGTTTTCAGCCCAATACCGGCATATGGAAGAAAGGGCAGAAAGCACAGGGAAATATCTGCTTCTAAATCCAAAACGCAGCTATCTAACAGAACGGTTGTCAATGTGTGCCCTCAAATTCCAGAGTTAAACCCGTGTGTGGATTCAGCAGTCTGCAAACACTTTCTGTGCAGAGTCTCAAAACAGGCGTTTTCAGCCCAATACCGGCATACGGAAGAAAGGGCAGTAAGCACAGGGAAATATCTGCTTCTAAATCGAAAACGGAGCTATCTACCAGAACGGTTGTCAATGTGTGCACTCAAATTCCAGAGTTAAACCCGTGTGTGGATTCAGCAGTCTGCAAACACTTTTTGTGCAGAGTCTCAAAACAGGAGTTTTCAGCCCAATACCGGCATACGGAAGAAAGGGCATTAAGCACAGGGAAATATCTGCTTCGAAATCCAAAAGGCAGCTATCTAACAGAACGGTTGTCAATGTGTCCACTGAACTTCCAGAGTTAAACCCGTGTGTGGATTCAGCAGTCTGCAAACACTTTCTGCGCAGAGTCTGAAAACAGGCGTTTTCAGCCCCATACCAGCATATGGAAGAAAGGGCAGTAAGCACAGGGAAATATCTGCTTCTAAATCCAAAACGCAGCTATCTAACAGAACGGTTGTCAATGTGTGCACTCAACTTCCAGAGTTAAACCCGTGTGTGGATTCAGCCATCTGCAAACACTTTCTGTGCAGAGTCTCAAAACAGGCGTTTTCAGTCCAATACCGGCATATGGAAGAAAGGACAGTAAGCACAGGGATATATCTGCTTTTAAATCCAAAACACAGCTATCTAACAGAACGGTTGTCAATGTGTGCACTCAACTTCCAGAGTTAAACCCGTGTTTGGATTCAGCAGTCTGCAAACACTTGCTGTGCAGAGTCTTCAAGCAGGCATTTTTAGCCCAATACCGGCATATGGAAGAAAGGGCAGAAAGCACAGGGAAATATCTGCTTCGAAATCCAAAACGCAGCTATCTAACAGATCGGTTGTCAATGTGTGCACTCAACTTCCAGAGTTAACCCCGTGTGTGGATTCAGCAGTCTGCAAACACTTGCTGTGCAGAGTCTCAAAACAGGCGTTTTAAGCCCAATACCGGCATTCGCAAGAAAGGGCAGAAAGCACAGGGAAATATCTGCTTCTAAATCCAAAACGCAGCTATCTAACAGAACGGTTGTCAATGTGTGCACTCAACTTCCAGAGTTAAACCCGTGTGTGGATTCAGCAGTCTGCAACCACTTGCTGTGCAGAGTCTCAAAACAGGGGTTTTCAGCCCAATACCGGCATACGCAAGAAAGGGCAGAAAGCACAGGGAAACATCTGCTTCTAAATCCAAAACGCAGTTATCTAACAGAACGGTTGTCAATGTGTGCACTCAACTTCCAGAGTTAAACCCGTGTGTGGATTCAGCAGTCTGCAAACACTTGCTGTGCAGAGTCTCAAAACAGGCGTTTTCAGCCCAATATCGGCATATGGAAGAAAGGGCAGAAAGCACAGGGAAATATCTGCTTCTAAATCCAAAACGCAGCTATCTAACAGAACGGTTGTCAATGTGTGCACTCAACTTCCAGAGTTAAACCCGTGTGTGGATTCAGCAGTCTGCAAACACTTTCTGTGCAGAGTCTCAAAACAGGCGTTTTCAGCCCCATACCAGCATATGGAAGAAAGGGCAGTAAGCACAGGGAAATATCTGCTTCTAAATCCAAAACGCAGCTATCTAACAGAACGGTTGTCAAAGTGTGCACTCAAGTTCCAGAGTTAAACCCGTGTGTTGATTCAGCCATCTGCAAACACTTTCTGTGCAGAGTCTCAAAACAGGCGTTTTCAGTCCAATACCGGCATATGGAAGAAAGGACAGTAAGCACAGGGATATATCTGCTTTTAAATCCAAAACGCAGCTATCTAACAGAACGGTTGTCAATGTGTGCACTCAACTTCCAGAGTTAAACCCGTGTGTGGATTCAGCAGTCTGCAACCACTTGCTGTGCAGAGTCTCAAAACAGGCGTTTTCAGCCCAATACCGGCATTCGCAAGAAAGGGCAGAAAGCACAGGGAAATATCCGCTTCTAAATCAAACACGCAGCTATATAACAGAACGGTTGTCAATGTGTGCACTCAATTTCCAGAGTTAAACCCGTGTGTGGATTCAGCAGTCTGCAAACACTTGCTGTGCCGAATCTCAAATCAGGCGTTTTCAGCCCAATACCGGCATATGGAAGAAATGTCAGATAGCACAGGGAAACATCTGCTTCTAAATCCAAAATGCAGCTATCTAACAGAACGGTTGTCAATGTGTGCACTCAACTTCCAGAGTTAACACCGTGTGTGGATTCAGCAGTCTGCAAACACTTGCTGTGCAGAGTCTCAAAACAGGCATTTTCAGCCCAATACCGGCATATGGAAGAAAGGGCAGAAAGCACAGGGAAATATCTGCTTCTAAATCCAAAACGCAGCTATCTAACAGAACGGTTGTCAATGTGTGCCCTCAAATTCCAGAGTTAAACCCGTGTGTGGATTCAGCAGTCTGCAAACACTTTCTGTGCAGAGTCTCAAATCAGGCGTTTTCAGCCCAATACTGGCATACGGAAGAAAGGGCAGTAAGCACAGGGAAATATCTGCTTCGAAATCCAAAAGGCAGCTATCTAACAGAACGGTTGTAAATGTGTCCACTGAACTTCCAGAGTTAAACCCGTGTGTGGATTCAGCAGTCTGCAAACACTTGCTGTGCAGAGTCTCAAAACAGGCGTTTTCAGCCCAATACTGGCATTCGCAAGAAAGGGCAGAAAGCACAGGGAAATATCTGCTTCTAAATCCAAAACGCAGCTATCTAACAGAACGGTTGTCAATGTGTGCACTCAACTTCCAGAGTTAAACCCGTGTGTGGAATCAGCCATCTGCAAACACTTTCTGTGCAGAGTCTCAAAACAGGCGTTTTCAGTCCAATACCGGCATATGGAAGAAAGGACAGTAAGCACAGGGATATATCTGCTTTTAAATCCAAAACGCAGCTATCTAACAGAACGGTTGTCAATGTGTGCACTCAACTTCCAGAGTTAAACCCGTGTGAGGATTCAGCAGTCTGCACACACTTTCTGTGCAGAGTCTCAAAACAGGCCTTTTTCAGCCCAATACCGGCATATGGAAGAAAGGGCAGTAAGCACAGGGAAATATCTGCTTCTAAATTCAAAACGCAGCTATCTAACAGAACGGTTGTCAATGTGTGCACTCAACTTCCAGAATTAAACCCGTGCGTGGATTCAGCAGTCTGCAAACACTTTCTGTGCAGAGTCTCAAAACAGGTGTTTTCAGCCCAATACCGGCATATGGAAGAAAAGGCAGTAAGCACAGGGAAATATCTGCTTCTAAATCCAAAATGCAGCTATCTAACAGAACGGTTGTCAATGTGTGCACTCAACTTCCAGAGTTAAACCCGTGTGTGGATTTAGCAGTCTGCAAACACTTGCTGTGCAGAGACTCAAAACAGGCGTTTTCAGCCCGATACCGGCATACGGAAGAAAGGGCAGAAAGCACAGGGAAATATCTGCTTCTAAATCCAAAACGCAGCTATCTAACAGAACGATTGTCAATGTGTGCACTCAACTTACAGAGTTAAACCCGTGTGTGGATTCAGCAGTCTGCAAACTCTTGTTGTGCAGAGTCTCAAAACAGGCGCTTTCAGCCCAATACCGGCATATGGAAGAAAGGTCAGAAAGCACAGGGAAATATATGCTTCTAAAGCCAAAACGCAGCTATCTAACAGAACGGTTGTCAATGTGTGCACTCAACTTCCAGAGTTAAACCCGTGTGTGGATTCAGCAGTCTGCAAACACTTTCTGTGCAGAGTCTCAAAACAGGCGTTTTAGCCCAATACCGGCATATGGAAGAAAGGGCAGAAAGCACAGGGAAATATCTGCTTCTAAATCGAAAACGAGCTATCTAACAGAACGGTTGTCAATGTGTGCACTCAAATTCCAGAGTTAAACCCGTGTGTGTATTCAGCAGTCTGCAAACACTTTCTGTGCAGAGTCTCAAAACAGGCGTTTTCAGCCAAATACCGGCATAAGGAAGAAAGGGCAGTAAGCAGAAGGAAATATCTGCTTCGAAATCCAAAAGGCAGCTATCTAACAGAACGGTTGTCAATGTGTCCACTGAACTTCCAGAGTTAAACACGTGTGTGGATTCAGCAGTCTGCAAACACTTTCTGTGCAGAGTCTCAAAACAGGCGTTCTAAGCCCCATACCAGCATATGGAAGAAAGGGCAGTAAGCACAGGGAAATATCTGCTTCTAAATCCAAAACGCAGCTATCTAACAGAACGGTTGTCAATGTGTGCACTCAACTTCCAGAGTTAAACCCGTGTGTGGATTCAGCCATCTGCAAACTCTTTCAGTGCAGAGTCTCAAAACAGGCGTTTTCAGTCCAATACCGGCGTATGGAAGAAAGGACAGTAAGCACAGGGATATATCTGCTTTTAAATCCAAAACGCAGCTATCTAACAGAACGGTTTTCAATGTGTGCACTCACCTTCCAGAGTTAAACCCGTGTGAGGATTCAGCAGTCTGCAAACACATTCTGTGCAGAGTCTCAAAACAGGCGTTTTCAGCCCAATACCGGCATACGGAAGGAAGGGCAGTAAGCACAGGGAAATATCTGCTTCGAAATCCAAAAGGCAGCTATCTAACATAACGGTTGTCAATGTGTTCACTGAACTTCCAGAGTTAAACCCGTGTGTGGATTCAGCAGTCTGCAAACGCTTTCTCTGCAGAGTCCCAAAACAGGCGTTTTCAGCCCAATACCGGCATATGGAAGAAAGGGCAGAAAGCACAGGGAAATATCTGCTTCTAAATCGAAAACGGAGCTATCTAACAGAACGGTTGTCAATGTGTGCACTCAAATACCAGAGTTAAACCCGTGTGTGGATTCAGCAGTCTGCAAACACTTTCTGTGCAGAGTCTCAAAACAGGAGTTTTCAGCCCAATACCGGCATACGGAAAAAAGGGCAGTAAGCACAGGGAAATATCTTCTTCGAAATCCAAAAGGCAGATATCTAACAGAACGGTTGTCAATGTGTCCACTGAACTTCCAGAGTTAAACCCGTGTGTGGATTCAGCAGTCTGCAAACACTTTCTGTGCAGAGTCTCAAAACAGGCGTTTTCAGCCCCATACCAGCATATGGAAGAAAGGGCACTAAGCACAGGGAAATATCTGCTTCTAAATCCAAAACGCAGCTATCTAACAGAACGGTTGTCAATGTGTGCACTCAACTTCCAGAGTTAAACCCGTGTGAGGATTCCGCAGTCTGCAAACACTTTCTGTGCAGAGTCTCAAAACAGGCGTTTTCAGCCCAATACCGGCATATGGAAGAAAGGGCAGTAAGCACAGGGAAATATCTGCTTCTAAATTCAAAACGCAGCTATCTAACAGAACAGTTGTCAATGTGTGCACTCAACTTCCAGAGTTAAACCCGTGTGTGGATTCAGCAGTCTGCAAACACTTGCTGTGCAGAGTCTTCAAACAGGCATTTTTAGCCCAATACCGGCATATGGAAGAAAGGGCAGAAAGCACAGGGAAATATCTGCTTCGAAATCCAAAACGCAGCTATCTAACAGAACGGTTGTCAATGTGTGCACTCAACTTCCAGAGTTAAACCCGTGTGTGGATTCAGCAGTCTGCAACCACTTGCTGTGCAGAGTCTCAAAACAGGCGTTTTCAGCCCAATACCGGCATTCGCAAGAAAGGGCAGAAAGCACAGGGAAATACCTGCTTCTAAATCCAAAACGCAGGTATCTAAGAAAACGGTTGTCAATGTGTGCACTCAACTTCCAGAGTTAAACCCGTGTGTGGATTCAGCAGTCTGCAACCACTTGCTGTGCAGAGTCTCAAAACAGGCGTTTTCAGCCCAATACCGGCATACGCAAGAAAGGGCAGAAAGCACAGGGAAATATCTGCTTCTAAATCCAAAACGCAGTTATCTAACAAAACGGTTGTCAATGTGTGCACTCAACTTCCAGAGTTAAACCCGTGTGTGGATTCAGCAGTCTGCAAACACTTTCTGTGCAGAGCCTCAAAACAGGTGTTTTAACCCAATACCAGCATATGGAAGAAAGGGCAGAAAGCAAAGGAAATATATGCTTCTAAATCGAAAACGGAGCTATCTAACAGAACGGTTGTCAAAGTGTGCACTCAAATTCCAGAGTTAAACCCGTGTGTGGATTCAGCAGTCTGCAAACACTTTCTGTGCAGAGTCTCAAAACAGGCGTTTTCTGCCCAATACCGGCATACGGAGGAAGGGCAGTAAGCACAGGGAAATATCTGCTTCGAAATCCAAAAGGCAGCTATCTAACAGAACGGTTGTCAATGTGTTCACTGAACTTCCAGAGTTAAACCCGTGTGTGGATTCAGCAGTCTGCAAACACTTTCTGTGCAGAGTCTCAAAACAGGCGTTTTCAGCCCCATACCAGCATATGGAAGAAAGGGCAGTAAGCACAGGGAAATATCTGCTTCTAAATCCAAAACGCAGCTATCTAACAGAACGGTTGTCAATGTGTGCACTCAACTTCCAGAGTTAAACCCGTGTGTGGATTCAGCCATCTGCAAACACTTTCTGTGCAGAGTCTCAAAACAGGCGTTTTCAGTCCAATACCGGCATATGGAAGAAAGTACAGTAAGCACAGGGATATATCTACTTTTAAATCCAAAACGCAGATATCTAACAGAACGGTTGTCAATGTGTGCACTCAACTTCCAGAGTTAAACCCGTGTGTGGATTCAGCAGTCTGCAACCACTTGCTGTGCAGAGTCTCAAAACAGGCGTTTTCAGCCCAATACCGGCATTCGCAAGAAAGGGCAGAAAGCACAGGGAAATATCCGCTTCTAAATCAAACACGCAGCTATCTAACAGAACGGTTGTCAATGTGTGCACTCACCTTCCAGAGTTAAATCCGTGTGTGGATTCAGCAGTCTGCAAACACTTGCTGTGCCGAGTCTCAAATTAGGCGTTTTCAGCCCAATACCGGCATATGGAAGAAATGTCAGATCGCACAGGAAAACATCTGCTTCTCAATCCAAAATGCAGCTATCTAACAGAACGGTTGTCAATGTGTGCACTCAACTTCCAGAGTTAACCCCGTGTGTGGATTCAGCAGTCTGCAAACACTTGCTGTGCAGAGTCTCAAAACAGGCGTTTTCAGCCCAATACCGGCATATGGAAGAAAGGGCAGAAAGCACAGGGAAATATGTGCTTCTAAATCCAAAACGCAGCTATCTAACAGAACGGTTGTCAATGTGTGCACTCAAATTCCAGAGTTAAACCCGTGTGTGGATTCAGCAGTCTGCAAACACTTTCTGTGCAGAGTCTCAAAACAGGCGTTTTCAGCCCAATACCGGCATACGGAAGAAAGGGCAGTAAGCACAGGGAAATATCTGCTTCGAAATCCAAAAGGCAGCTATCTAACAGAACGGTTGTCAATGTGTCCACTGAACTTCCAGAGTTAAACCCGTGTGTGGATTCAGCAGTCTGCAAACACTTTCTGTGCAGAGTCTCAAAACAGGCGTTTTCAGCCCCATACCACCATATGGAAGAAAGGGCAGTAAGCACAGGGAAATATCTGCTTCTAAATCCAAAACGCAGCTATCTAACAGAACGGTTGTCAATGTGTGCACTCAACTTCCAGAGTTAAACCCGTGTGTGGATTCAGCCATCTGCAAACTCTTTCTGTGCAGAGTCTCAAAACAGGCGCTTTCAGTCCAATACCGGCATATGGAAGAAAGGACAGTAAGCACAGGGATATATCTGCTTTTAAATCCAAAACGCAGCTATCTAACAGAACGGTTGTCAATGTGTTCACTCAACTTCCAGAGTTAAACCCTTGTGAGGATTCAGCAGTCTGCAAACACTTTCTCTGCAGAGTCTCAAAACAGGCGTTTTCAGCCCAATACCGGCATATGGAAGAAAGGTCAGAAAGCACAGGGAAATATCTGCTTCTAAATCCATAATGCAGCTATCTAACAGAACGGTTGTCAATGTGTGCACTCAACTTCCAGAGTTAAACCCGTGTGTGAATTCACCAGTCTGCAAACACTTTCTGTGCAGAGTCTCAAAACAGGCGTTTTAGCCCAATACCAGCATATGGAAGAAAGGGCAGAAAGCAAAGGAAATATCTGCTTCTAAATCGAAAACGGAGCTATCTAACAGAACGGTTGTCAATGTGTGCACTCAAATTCCAGAGTTAAACCCGTGTGTGGATTCAGCAGTCTGCAAACACTTTCTGTGCAGAGTCTCAAAACAGGCGTTTTCAGCCCAATACCGGCATACGGAAGGAAGGGCAGTAAGCACAGGGAAATATCTGCTTCGAAATCCAAAAGGCAGCTATCTAACAGAACGGTTGTCAATGTGTTCACTGAACTTCCAGAGTTAAACCCGTGTGTGGATTCAGCAGTCTGCAAACACTTTCTGTGCAGAGTCTCAAAACAGGCGTTTTCAGCCCCATACCAGCATATGGAAGAAAGGGCAGTAAGCACAGGGAAATATCTGCTTCTAAATCCAAAACGCAGCTATCTAACAGAACGGTTGTCAATGTGTGCACTCAACTTCCAGAGTTAAACCCGTGTGTGCATTCAGCAGTCTGCAACCACTTGCTGTGCAGAGCCTCATAACAGGCGTTTTCAGCCCAATACCGGCTTTCGCAAGAAAGGGCAGAAAGCACAGGGAAATATCTGCTTCTAAATCAAACACGCAGCTATCTAACAGAACGGTTGTCAATGTGTGCACTCAACTTCCAGAGTTAAACCCGTGTGTGGATTCAGCAGTCTGCAAACACTTGCTGTGCCGAGTCTCAAATCAGGCGTTTTCAGCCCAATACCGGCATATGGAAGAAATGTCAGATAGCACAGGGAAACATCTGCTTCTAAATCCAAAATGCAGCTATCTAACAGAACGGTTGTCAATGTGTGCACTCAACTTCCAGAGTTAACCCCGTGTGTGGATTCAGCAGTCTGCAAACACTTGCTGTGCAGAGTCTCAAAACAGGGGTTTTCAGCCCAATACCGGCATATGGAAGAAAGGGCAGAAAGCACAGGGAAATATGTGCTTCTAAATCCAAAACGCAGCTATCTAACAGAACGGTTGTCAATGTGTGCACTCAAATTCCAGAGTTAAACCCGTGTGTGGATTCAGCAGTCTGCAAACACTTTCTGTGCAGAGTCTCAAAACAGGCGTTTTAGCCCAATACCAGCATATGGAATAAAGGGCAGAAAGCACAGGGAGATATCTGCTTCTAAATCGAAAACGGAGCTATCTAACAGAACGGTTGTCAATGTGAGCACTCAAATTCCAGAGTTAAACCCGTGTGTGGATTCAGCAGTCTGCAAACACTTTCTGTGCAGAGTCTCAAAACAGGCGTTTTCAGCCCAATAACGGCATACGGAAGAAAGGGCAGTAAGCACAGGGAAATATCTGCTTCGAAATCCAAAATGCAGCTATCTAACAGAACGGTTTTCAATGTGTGCACTCAACTTCCAGAGTTAACCCGTGTGTGGATTCAGCAGTCTGCAACCACTTGCTGTGCAGAGTCTCAAAACAGGCGTTTTCAGCCCAATACCGGCATTCGCAAGAAAGGGCAGAAATCACAGGGAAATATCTGCTTCTAAATCCAAAACGCAGCTATCTAACAGAACGGTTGTCAATGTGTGCACTCAACTTCCAGAGTTAAACCCGTGTGTGGATTCAGCAGTCTGCAAACACTTTCTGTGCAGAGTCTCAAAACAGGCGTTTTAACCCAATACCGGCATATGGAAGAAAGGGCAGAAAACACAGGGAAATATCTGCTTCTAAATCGAAAACGGAGCTATCTAACAGAACGGTTGTCAACGTGTGCATTCAAATTCCAGAGTTAAACCCGTGTGTGGATTCAGCAGTCTGCAAACACTTTCTGTGCAGAGTCTCAAAACAGGCGTTTTCAGCCCAATACCGGCATACGGAAGAAAGGGCAGTAAGCACAGGGAAATATCTGCTTCGAAATCCAAAAGGCAGCTATCTAACAGAACGGTTGTCAATGTGTCCA
Organism: Aotus nancymaae; assembly: GCF_030222135.1. Classification (NCBI taxonomy): domain Eukaryota; kingdom Metazoa; phylum Chordata; class Mammalia; order Primates; family Aotidae; genus Aotus; species Aotus nancymaae. Next base: position 89,685 of record NW_026989024.1, read on the forward strand.
CTGAACTTCCAGAGTTAAACCCGTGTGTGGATTCAGCAGTCTGCAAACACTTTCTGTGCAGAGTCTCAAAACAGGCGTTTTCAGCCCCATACCACCATATGGAAGAAAGGGCAGTAAGCACAGGGAAATATCTGCTTCTAAATCCAAAACGCAGCTATCTAACAGAACGGTTGTCAATGTGTGCACTCAACTTCCAGAGTTAAACCCGTGTGTGGATTCAGCCATCTGCAAACTCTTTCTGTGCAGAGTCTCAAAACAGGCGCTTTCAGTCCAATACCGGCATATGGAAGAAAGGACAGTAAGCACAGGGATATATCTGCTTTTAAATCCAAAACGCAGCTATCTAACAGAACGGTTGTCAATGTGTTCACTCAACTTCCAGAGTTAAACCCGTGTGAGGATTCAGCAGTCTGCAAACACTTTCTCTGCAGAGTCTCAAAACAGGCGTTTTCAGCCCAATACCGGCATATGGAAGAAAGGTCAGAAAGCACAGGGAAATATCTGCTTCTAAATCCATAATGCAGCTATCTAACAGAACGGTTGTCAATGTGTGCACTCAACTTCCAGAGTTAAACCCGTGTGTGAATTCACCAGTCTGCAAACACTTTCTGTGCAGAGTCTCAAAACAGGCGTTTTAGCCCAATACCAGCATATGGAAGAAAGGGCAGAAAGCAAAGGAAATATCTGCTTCTAAATCGAAAACGGAGCTATCTAACAGAACGGTTGTCAATGTGTGCACTCAAATTCCAGAGTTAAACCCGTGTGTGGATTCAGCAGTCTGCAAACACTTTCTGTGCAGAGTCTCAAAACAGGCGTTTTCAGCCCAATACCGGCATACGGAAGGAAGGGCAGTAAGCACAGGGAAATATCTGCTTCGAAATCCAAAAGGCAGCTATCTAACAGAACGGTTGTAAATGTGTCCACTGAACTTCCAGAGTTAAACCCGTGTGTGGATTCAGCAGTCTGCAAACACTTGCTGTGCAGAGTCTCAAAACAGGCGTTTTCAGCCCAATACTGGCATTCGCAAGAAAGGGCAGAAAGCACAGGGAAATATCTGCTTCTAAATCCAAAACGCAGCTATCTAACAGAACGGTTGTCAATGTGTGCACTCAACTTCCAGAGTTAAACCCGTGTGTGGAATCAGCCATCTGCAAACACTTTCTGTGCAGAGTCTCAAAACAGGCGTTTTCAGTCCAATACCGGCATATGGAAGAAAGGACAGTAAGCACAGGGATATATCTGCTTTTAAATCCAAAACGCAGCTATCTAACAGAACGGTTGTCAATGTGTGCACTCAACTTCCAGAGTTAAACCCGTGTGAGGATTCAGCAGTCTGCACACACTTTCTGTGCAGAGTCTCAAAACAGGCCTTTTTCAGCCCAATACCGGCATATGGAAGAAAGGGCAGTAAGCACAGGGAAATATCTGCTTCTAAATTCAAAACGCAGCTATCTAACAGAACGGTTGTCAATGTGTGCACTCAACTTCCAGAATTAAACCCGTGCGTGGATTCAGCAGTCTGCAAACACTTTCTGTGCAGAGTCTCAAAACAGGTGTTTTCAGCCCAATACCGGCATATGGAAGAAAAGGCAGTAAGCACAGGGAAATATCTGCTTCTAAATCCAAAATGCAGCTATCTAACAGAACGGTTGTCAATGTGTGCACTCAACTTCCAGAGTTAAACCCGTGTGTGGATTTAGCAGTCTGCAAACACTTGCTGTGCAGAGACTCAAAACAGGCGTTTTCAGCCCGATACCGGCATACGGAAGAAAGGGCAGAAAGCACAGGGAAATATCTGCTTCTAAATCCAAAACGCAGCTATCTAACAGAACGATTGTCAATGTGTGCACTCAACTTACAGAGTTAAACCCGTGTGTGGATTCAGCAGTCTGCAAACTCTTGTTGTGCAGAGTCTCAAAACAGGCGCTTTCAGCCCAATACCGGCATATGGAAGAAAGGTCAGAAAGCACAGGGAAATATATGCTTCTAAAGCCAAAACGCAGCTATCTAACAGAACGGTTGTCAATGTGTGCACTCAACTTCCAGAGTTAAACCCGTGTGTGGATTCAGCAGTCTGCAAACACTTTCTGTGCAGAGTCTCAAAACAGGCGTTTTAGCCCAATACCGGCATATGGAAGAAAGGGCAGAAAGCACAGGGAAATATCTGCTTCTAAATCGAAAACGGAGCTATCTAACAGAACGGTTGTCAATGTGTGCACTCAAATTCCAGAGTTAAACCCGTGTGTGTATTCAGCAGTCTGCAAACACTTTCTGTGCAGAGTCTCAAAACAGGCGTTTTCAGCCAAATACCGGCATAAGGAAGAAAGGGCAGTAAGCAGAAGGAAATATCTGCTTCGAAATCCAAAAGGCAGCTATCTAACAGAACGGTTGTCAATGTGTCCACTGAACTTCCAGAGTTAAACACGTGTGTGGATTCAGCAGTCTGCAAACACTTTCTGTGCAGAGTCTCAAAACAGGCGTTCTAAGCCCCATACCAGCATATGGAAGAAAGGGCAGTAAGCACAGGGAAATATCTGCTTCTAAATCCAAAACGCAGCTATCTAACAGAACGGTTGTCAATGTGTGCACTCAACTTCCAGAGTTAAACCCGTGTGTGGATTCAGCCATCTGCAAACTCTTTCAGTGCAGAGTCTCAAAACAGGCGTTTTCAGTCCAATACCGGCGTATGGAAGAAAGGACAGTAAGCACAGGGATATATCTGCTTTTAAATCCAAAACGCAGCTATCTAACAGAACGGTTTTCAATGTGTGCACTCACCTTCCAGAGTTAAACCCGTGTGAGGATTCAGCAGTCTGCAAACACATTCTGTGCAGAGTCTCAAAACAGGCGTTTTCAGCCCAATACCGGCATACGGAAGGAAGGGCAGTAAGCACAGGGAAATATCTGCTTCGAAATCCAAAAGGCAGCTATCTAACATAACGGTTGTCAATGTGTTCACTGAACTTCCAGAGTTAAACCCGTGTGTGGATTCAGCAGTCTGCAAACGCTTTCTCTGCAGAGTCCCAAAACAGGCGTTTTCAGCCCAATACCGGCATATGGAAGAAAGGGCAGAAAGCACAGGGAAATATCTGCTTCTAAATCGAAAACGGAGCTATCTAACAGAACGGTTGTCAATGTGTGCACTCAAATACCAGAGTTAAACCCGTGTGTGGATTCAGCAGTCTGCAAACACTTTCTGTGCAGAGTCTCAAAACAGGAGTTTTCAGCCCAATACCGGCATACGGAAAAAAGGGCAGTAAGCACAGGGAAATATCTTCTTCGAAATCCAAAAGGCAGATATCTAACAGAACGGTTGTCAATGTGTCCACTGAACTTCCAGAGTTAAACCCGTGTGTGGATTCAGCAGTCTGCAAACACTTTCTGTGCAGAGTCTCAAAACAGGCGTTTTCAGCCCCATACCAGCATATGGAAGAAAGGGCACTAAGCACAGGGAAATATCTGCTTCTAAATCCAAAACGCAGCTATCTAACAGAACGGTTGTCAATGTGTGCACTCAACTTCCAGAGTTAAACCCGTGTGAGGATTCCGCAGTCTGCAAACACTTTCTGTGCAGAGTCTCAAAACAGGCGTTTTCAGCCCAATACCGGCATATGGAAGAAAGGGCAGTAAGCACAGGGAAATATCTGCTTCTAAATTCAAAACGCAGCTATCTAACAGAACAGTTGTCAATGTGTGCACTCAACTTCCAGAGTTAAACCCGTGTGTGGATTCAGCAGTCTGCAAACACTTGCTGTGCAGAGTCTTCAAACAGGCATTTTTAGCCCAATACCGGCATATGGAAGAAAGGGCAGAAAGCACAGGGAAATATCTGCTTCGAAATCCAAAACGCAGCTATCTAACAGAACGGTTGTCAATGTGTGCACTCAACTTCCAGAGTTAAACCCGTGTGTGGATTCAGCAGTCTGCAACCACTTGCTGTGCAGAGTCTCAAAACAGGCGTTTTCAGCCCAATACCGGCATTCGCAAGAAAGGGCAGAAAGCACAGGGAAATACCTGCTTCTAAATCCAAAACGCAGGTATCTAAGAAAACGGTTGTCAATGTGTGCACTCAACTTCCAGAGTTAAACCCGTGTGTGGATTCAGCAGTCTGCAACCACTTGCTGTGCAGAGTCTCAAAACAGGCGTTTTCAGCCCAATACCGGCATACGCAAGAAAGGGCAGAAAGCACAGGGAAATATCTGCTTCTAAATCCAAAACGCAGTTATCTAACAAAACGGTTGTCAATGTGTGCACTCAACTTCCAGAGTTAAACCCGTGTGTGGATTCAGCAGTCTGCAAACACTTTCTGTGCAGAGCCTCAAAACAGGTGTTTTAACCCAATACCAGCATATGGAAGAAAGGGCAGAAAGCAAAGGAAATATATGCTTCTAAATCGAAAACGGAGCTATCTAACAGAACGGTTGTCAAAGTGTGCACTCAAATTCCAGAGTTAAACCCGTGTGTGGATTCAGCAGTCTGCAAACACTTTCTGTGCAGAGTCTCAAAACAGGCGTTTTCTGCCCAATACCGGCATACGGAGGAAGGGCAGTAAGCACAGGGAAATATCTGCTTCGAAATCCAAAAGGCAGCTATCTAACAGAACGGTTGTCAATGTGTTCACTGAACTTCCAGAGTTAAACCCGTGTGTGGATTCAGCAGTCTGCAAACACTTTCTGTGCAGAGTCTCAAAACAGGCGTTTTCAGCCCCATACCAGCATATGGAAGAAAGGGCAGTAAGCACAGGGAAATATCTGCTTCTAAATCCAAAACGCAGCTATCTAACAGAACGGTTGTCAATGTGTGCACTCAACTTCCAGAGTTAAACCCGTGTGTGGATTCAGCCATCTGCAAACACTTTCTGTGCAGAGTCTCAAAACAGGCGTTTTCAGTCCAATACCGGCATATGGAAGAAAGTACAGTAAGCACAGGGATATATCTACTTTTAAATCCAAAACGCAGATATCTAACAGAACGGTTGTCAATGTGTGCACTCAACTTCCAGAGTTAAACCCGTGTGTGGATTCAGCAGTCTGCAACCACTTGCTGTGCAGAGTCTCAAAACAGGCGTTTTCAGCCCAATACCGGCATTCGCAAGAAAGGGCAGAAAGCACAGGGAAATATCCGCTTCTAAATCAAACACGCAGCTATCTAACAGAACGGTTGTCAATGTGTGCACTCACCTTCCAGAGTTAAATCCGTGTGTGGATTCAGCAGTCTGCAAACACTTGCTGTGCCGAGTCTCAAATTAGGCGTTTTCAGCCCAATACCGGCATATGGAAGAAATGTCAGATCGCACAGGAAAACATCTGCTTCTCAATCCAAAATGCAGCTATCTAACAGAACGGTTGTCAATGTGTGCACTCAACTTCCAGAGTTAACCCCGTGTGTGGATTCAGCAGTCTGCAAACACTTGCTGTGCAGAGTCTCAAAACAGGCGTTTTCAGCCCAATACCGGCATATGGAAGAAAGGGCAGAAAGCACAGGGAAATATGTGCTTCTAAATCCAAAACGCAGCTATCTAACAGAACGGTTGTCAATGTGTGCACTCAAATTCCAGAGTTAAACCCGTGTGTGGATTCAGCAGTCTGCAAACACTTTCTGTGCAGAGTCTCAAAACAGGCGTTTTCAGCCCAATACCGGCATACGGAAGAAAGGGCAGTAAGCACAGGGAAATATCTGCTTCGAAATCCAAAAGGCAGCTATCTAACAGAACGGTTGTCAATGTGTCCACTGAACTTCCAGAGTTAAACCCGTGTGTGGATTCAGCAGTCTGCAAACACTTTCTGTGCAGAGTCTCAAAACAGGCGTTTTCAGCCCCATACCACCATATGGAAGAAAGGGCAGTAAGCACAGGGAAATATCTGCTTCTAAATCCAAAACGCAGCTATCTAACAGAACGGTTGTCAATGTGTGCACTCAACTTCCAGAGTTAAACCCGTGTGTGGATTCAGCCATCTGCAAACTCTTTCTGTGCAGAGTCTCAAAACAGGCGCTTTCAGTCCAATACCGGCATATGGAAGAAAGGACAGTAAGCACAGGGATATATCTGCTTTTAAATCCAAAACGCAGCTATCTAACAGAACGGTTGTCAATGTGTTCACTCAACTTCCAGAGTTAAACCCTTGTGAGGATTCAGCAGTCTGCAAACACTTTCTCTGCAGAGTCTCAAAACAGGCGTTTTCAGCCCAATACCGGCATATGGAAGAAAGGTCAGAAAGCACAGGGAAATATCTGCTTCTAAATCCATAATGCAGCTATCTAACAGAACGGTTGTCAATGTGTGCACTCAACTTCCAGAGTTAAACCCGTGTGTGAATTCACCAGTCTGCAAACACTTTCTGTGCAGAGTCTCAAAACAGGCGTTTTAGCCCAATACCAGCATATGGAAGAAAGGGCAGAAAGCAAAGGAAATATCTGCTTCTAAATCGAAAACGGAGCTATCTAACAGAACGGTTGTCAATGTGTGCACTCAAATTCCAGAGTTAAACCCGTGTGTGGATTCAGCAGTCTGCAAACACTTTCTGTGCAGAGTCTCAAAACAGGCGTTTTCAGCCCAATACCGGCATACGGAAGGAAGGGCAGTAAGCACAGGGAAATATCTGCTTCGAAATCCAAAAGGCAGCTATCTAACAGAACGGTTGTCAATGTGTTCACTGAACTTCCAGAGTTAAACCCGTGTGTGGATTCAGCAGTCTGCAAACACTTTCTGTGCAGAGTCTCAAAACAGGCGTTTTCAGCCCCATACCAGCATATGGAAGAAAGGGCAGTAAGCACAGGGAAATATCTGCTTCTAAATCCAAAACGCAGCTATCTAACAGAACGGTTGTCAATGTGTGCACTCAACTTCCAGAGTTAAACCCGTGTGTGCATTCAGCAGTCTGCAACCACTTGCTGTGCAGAGCCTCATAACAGGCGTTTTCAGCCCAATACCGGCTTTCGCAAGAAAGGGCAGAAAGCACAGGGAAATATCTGCTTCTAAATCAAACACGCAGCTATCTAACAGAACGGTTGTCAATGTGTGCACTCAACTTCCAGAGTTAAACCCGTGTGTGGATTCAGCAGTCTGCAAACACTTGCTGTGCCGAGTCTCAAATCAGGCGTTTTCAGCCCAATACCGGCATATGGAAGAAATGTCAGATAGCACAGGGAAACATCTGCTTCTAAATCCAAAATGCAGCTATCTAACAGAACGGTTGTCAATGTGTGCACTCAACTTCCAGAGTTAACCCCGTGTGTGGATTCAGCAGTCTGCAAACACTTGCTGTGCAGAGTCTCAAAACAGGGGTTTTCAGCCCAATACCGGCATATGGAAGAAAGGGCAGAAAGCACAGGGAAATATGTGCTTCTAAATCCAAAACGCAGCTATCTAACAGAACGGTTGTCAATGTGTGCACTCAAATTCCAGAGTTAAACCCGTGTGTGGATTCAGCAGTCTGCAAACACTTTCTGTGCAGAGTCTCAAAACAGGCGTTTTAGCCCAATACCAGCATATGGAATAAAGGGCAGAAAGCACAGGGAGATATCTGCTTCTAAATCGAAAACGGAGCTATCTAACAGAACGGTTGTCAATGTGAGCACTCAAATTCCAGAGTTAAACCCGTGTGTGGATTCAGCAGTCTGCAAACACTTTCTGTGCAGAGTCTCAAAACAGGCGTTTTCAGCCCAATAACGGCATACGGAAGAAAGGGCAGTAAGCACAGGGAAATATCTGCTTCGAAATCCAAAATGCAGCTATCTAACAGAACGGTTTTCAATGTGTGCACTCAACTTCCAGAGTTAACCCGTGTGTGGATTCAGCAGTCTGCAACCACTTGCTGTGCAGAGTCTCAAAACAGGCGTTTTCAGCCCAATACCGGCATTCGCAAGAAAGGGCAGAAATCACAGGGAAATATCTGCTTCTAAATCCAAAACGCAGCTATCTAACAGAACGGTTGTCAATGTGTGCACTCAACTTCCAGAGTTAAACCCGTGTGTGGATTCAGCAGTCTGCAAACACTTTCTGTGCAGAGTCTCAAAACAGGCGTTTTAACCCAATACCGGCATATGGAAGAAAGGGCAGAAAACACAGGGAAATATCTGCTTCTAAATCGAAAACGGAGCTATCTAACAGAACGGTTGTCAACGTGTGCATTCAAATTCCAGAGTTAAACCCGTGTGTGGATTCAGCAGTCTGCAAACACTTTCTGTGCAGAGTCTCAAAACAGGCGTTTTCAGCCCAATACCGGCATACGGAAGAAAGGGCAGTAAGCACAGGGAAATATCTGCTTCGAAATCCAAAAGGCAGCTATCTAACAGAACGGTTGTCAATGTGTCCACTGAACTTCCAGAGTTAAACCCGTGTGTGGATTCAGCAGTCTGCAAACACTTTCTGTGCAGAGTCTCAAAACAGGCGTTTTCAGCCCCATACCACCATATGGAAGAAAGGGCAGTAAGCACAGGGAAATATCTGCTTCTAAATCCAAAACGCAGCTATCTAACAGAACGGTTGTCAATGTGTGCACTCAACTTCCAGAGTTAAACCCGTGTGTGGATTCAGCCATCTGCAAACTCTTTCTGTGCAGAGTCTCAAAACAGGCGCTTTCAGTCCAATACCGGCATATGGAAGAAAGGACAGTAAGCACAGGGATATATCTGCTTTTAAATCCAAAACGCAGCTATCTAACAGAACGGTTGTCAATGTGTTCACTCAACTTCCAGAGTTAAACCCGTGTGAGGATTCAGCAGTCTGCAAACACTTTCTCTGCAGAGTCTCAAAACAGGCGTTTTCAGCCCAATACCGGCATATGGAAGAAAGGTCAGAAAGCACAGGGAAATATCTGCTTCTAAATCCATAATGCAGCTATCTAACAGAACGGTTGTCAATGTGTGCACTCAACTTCCAGAGTTAAACCCGTGTGTGAATTCACCAGTCTGCAAACACTTTCTGTGCAGAGTCTCAAAACAGGCGTTTTAGCCCAATACCAGCATATGGAAGAAAGGGCAGAAAGCAAAGGAAATATCTGCTTCTAAATCGAAAACGGAGCTATCTAACAGAACGGTTGTCAATGTGTGCACTCAAATTCCAGAGTTAAACCCGTGTGTGGATTCAGCAGTCTGCAAACACTTTCTGTGCAGAGTCTCAAAACAGGCGTTTTCAGCCCAATACCGGCATACGGAAGGAAGGGCAGTAAGCACAGGGAAATATCTGCTTCGAAATCCAAAAGGCAGCTATCTAACAGAACGGTTGTCAATGTGTTCACTGAACTTCCAGAGTTAAACCCGTGTGTGGATTCAGCAGTCTGCAAACACTTTCTGTGCAGAGTCTCAAAACAGGCGTTTTCAGCCCCATACCAGCATATGGAAGAAAGGGCAGTAAGCACAGGGAAATATCTGCTTCTAAATCCAAAACGCAGCTATCTAACAGAACGGTTGTCAATGTGTGCACTCAACTTCCAGAGTTAAACCCGTGTGTGCATTCAGCAGTCTGCAACCACTTGCTGTGCAGAGCCTCATAACAGGCGTTTTCAGCCCAATACCGGCTTTCGCAAGAAAGGGCAGAAAGCACAGGGAAATATCTGCTTCTAAATCAAACACGCAGCTATCAAACAGAACGGTTGTCAATGTGTGCACTCAACTTCCAGAGTTAAACCCGTGTGTGGATTCAGCAGTCTGCAAACACTTGCTGTGCCGAGTCTCAAATCAGGCGTTTTCAGCCCAATACCGGCATATGGAAGAAATGTCAGATAGCACAGGGAAACATCTGCTTCTAAATCCAAAATGCAGCTATCTAACAGAACGGTTGTCAATGTGTGCACTCAACTTCCAGAGTTAACCCCGTGTGTGGATTCAGCAGTCTGCAAACACTTGCTGTGCAGAGTCTCAAAACAGGCGTTTTCAGCCCAATACCGGCATATGGAAGTAAGGGCAGAAAGCACAGGGAAATATCTGCTTCTAAATCCAAAACGCAGCTATCTAACAGAACGGTTGTCAATGTGTGCACTCAACTTCCAGAGTTAAACCCGTGTGTGGATTCAGCAGTCTGCAAACACTTTCTGTGCAGAGTCTCAAAACAGGCGTTTTAGCCCAATACCAGCATATGGAATAAAGGGCAGAAAGCACAGGGAGATATCTGCTTCTAAATCGAAAACGGAGCTATCTAACAGAACGGTTGTCAATGTGAGCACTCAAATTCCAGAGTTAAACCCGTGTGTGGATTCAGCAGTCTGCAAACACTTTCTGTGCAGAGTCTCAAAACAGGCGTTTTCAGCCCAATAACGGCATACGGAAGAAAGGGCAGTAAGCACAGGGAAATATCTGCTTCGAAATCCAAAATGCAGCTATCTAACAGAACGGTTTTCAATGTGTGCACTCAACTTCCAGAGTTAACCCGTGTGTGGATTCAGCAGTCTGCAACCACTTGCTGTGCAGAGTCTCAAAACAGGCGTTTTCAGCCCAATACCGGCATTCGCAAGAAAGGGCAGAAATCACAGGGAAATATCTGCTTCTAAATCCAAAACGCAGCTATCTAACAGAACGGTTGTCAATGTGTGCACTCAACTTCCAGAGTTAAACCCGTGTGTGGATTCAGCAGTCTGCAAACACTTTCTGTGCAGAGTCTCAAAACAGGCGTTTTAACCCAATACCGGCATATGGAAGAAAGGGCAGAAAACACAGGGAAATATCTGCTTCTAAATCGAAAACGGAGCTATCTAACAGAACGGTTGTCAACGTGTGCATTCAAATTCCAGAGTTAAACCCGTGTGTGGATTCAGCAGTCTGCAAACACTTTCTGTGCAGAGTCTCAAAACAGGCGTTTTCAGCCCAATACCGGCATACGGAAGAAAGGGCAGTAAGCACAGGGAAATATCTGCTTCGAAATCCAAAAGGCAGCTATCTAACAGAACGGTTGTCAATGTGTCCACTGAACTTCCAGAGTTAAACCCGTGTTTGGATTCAGCAGTCTGCAAACACATTCTGTGCAGATTCTCAAAACAGGCGTTTTCAGCCCCATACCAGCATATGGAAGAAAGGGCAGTAAGCACAGGGAAATATCTGCTTCTAAATCCAAAACGCAGCTATCTAACAGAACGGTTGTCAATGTGTGCACTCAACTTCCAGAGTTAAACCCGTGTGTGGATTCAGCCATCTGCAAACACTTTCTGTGCAGAGTCTCAAAACAGGCGTTTTCAGTCCAATACCGGCATATGGAAGAAAGGACAGTAAGCACAGGGATATATCTGCTTTTAAATCCAAAACGCAGCTATCTAACAGAACGTTTGTCAATGTGTGCACTCAACTTCCAGAGTTGAACCCGTGTGTGGATTCAGCAGTGTGCAAACACTTTCTGTGCAGAGACTCAAAACAGGCGTTTTCAGCCCAATACCGGCATATGGAAGAAAGGGCAGTAAGCACAGGGAAATATCTGCTTCTAAATTCAAAACGCAGCTATCTAACAGAACGGTTGTCAATGTGTCCACTGAACTTCCAGAGTTAAACCCGTGTTTGGATTCAGCAGTCTGCAAACACATTCTGTGCAGATTCTCAAAACAGGCTTTTTCAGCCCCATACCAGCATATGGAAGAAAGGGCAGTAAGCACAGGGAAATATCTGCTTCTAAATCCAAAACGCAGCTATCTAACAGAACGGTTGTCAATGTGTGCACTCAACTTCCAGAGTTAAACCCGTGTGTGGATTCAGCCATCTGCAAACACTTTCTGTGCAGAGTCTCAAAACAGGCGTTTTCAGTCCAATACCGGCATATGGAAGAAAGGACAGTAAGCACAGGGATATATCTGCTTTTAAATCCAAAACGCAGCTATCTAACAGAACGTTTGTCAATGTGTGCACTCAACTTCCAGAGTTGAACCCGTGTGAGGATTCAGCAGTGTGCAAACACTTTCTGTGCAGAGACTCAAAACAGGCGTTTTCAGCCCAATACCGGCATATGGAAGAAAGGGCAGTAAGCACAGGGAAATATCTGCTTCTAAATTCAAAACGCAGCTATCTAACAGAACGGTTGTCAATGTGTGCACTCAACTTCCAGAGTTAAACCCGTGTGTGGATTCAGCAGTCTGCAAACACTTTCTGTGCAGAGTCTCAAAACAGGCGTTTTAACCCAATACCGGCATATGGAAGAAAGGGCAGAAAACACAGGGAAATATCTGCTTCTAAATCGAAAACGGAGCTATCTAACAGAACGGTTGTCAACGTGTGCATTCAAATTCCAGAGTTAAACCCGTGTGTGGATTCAGCAGTCTGCAAACACTTTCTGTGCAGAGTCTCAAAACAGGCGTTTTCAGCCCAATACCGGCATACGGAAGAAAGGGCAGTAAGCACAGGGAAATATCTGCTTCGAAATCCAAAAGGCAGCTATCTAACAGAACGGTTGTCAATGTGTCCACTGAACTTCCAGAGTTAAACCCGTGTTTGGATTCAGCAGTCTGCAAACACATTCTGTGCAGATTCTCAAAACAGGCGTTTTCAGCCCCATACCAGCATATGGAAGAAAGGGCAGTAAGCACAGGGAAATATCTGCTTCTAAATCCAAAACGCAGCTATCTAACAGAACGGTTGTCAATGTGTGCACTCAACTTCCAGAGTTAAACCCGTGTGTGGATTCAGCCATCTGCAAACACTATCTGTGCAGAGTCTCAAAACAGGCGTTTTCAGTCCAATACCGGCATATGGAAGAAAGGACAGTAAGCACAGGGATATATCTGCTTTTAAATCCAAAACGCAGCTATCTAACAGAACGTTTGTCAATGTGTGCACTCAACTTCCAGAGTTGAACCCGTGTGAGGATTCAGCAGTGTGCAAACACTTTCTGTGCAGAGACTCAAAACAGGCGTTTTCAGCCCAATACCGGCATATGGAAGAAAGGGCAGTAAGCACAGGGAAATATCTGCTTCTAAATCCAAAACGCAGCTACCTAACAGAACGGTTGTCAATGTGTGCTCTCAACTTCCAGAGTTAAACCCGTGTGTAGATTCAGCAGTCTGCAACCACTTGCTGTGCAGAGTCTCAAAACAGGCGTTTTCAGCCCAATACCGGCATTCGCAAGAAAGGGCAGGAAGCACAGGGAAATATCTGCTTCTAAATCCAAAACGCAGCTATCTAACAGAACGGTTCTCAATGTGTGCACTCAACTTCCAGAGTTAAACCCGTGTGTGGATTCAGCAGTCTGCAAACACTTGTTGTGCAGAGTCTCAAAACAGGCGTTTTCAGCCCAATACCGGCATATGGAAGAAAGGGCAGAAAGCACAGGGAAATATCTGCTTCTAAATCCAAAACGCAGCTATCTAACAGAACGGTTGTCAATGTGTGCACTCAACTTCCAGAGTTAAACCCGTGTGTGGTTCAGCAGTCTGCAAACACTTTCTGTGCAGAGTCTCAAAACAGGCGTTTTATCCCAATACCAGCATATGGAAGAAAGGGCGGAAAGGAAAGGAAATATCTGCTTCTAAATCGAAAACGGAGCTATCTAACAGAACGGTTGTCAATGTGTGCACTCAAATTCCAGAGTTAAACCCGTGTGTGGATTCAGCAGTCTGCAAACACTTTCTGTGCAGAGTCTCAAAACAGGCGTTTTCAGCCCCATACCAGCATATGGAAGAAAGGGCAGTAAGCACAGGGAAATATCTGCTTCTAAATCCAAAACACAGCTATCTAACAGAACGGTTGGCAATGTGTGCACTCAACTTCCAGAGTTAAACGCGTGTGTGGATTCAGCCATCTGCAATCACTTTCTGTGCAGAGTCTCAAAACAGGCGTTTTCAGTCCAATACCGGCATATGGAAGAAAGGACAGAAAGCACAGGGATATATCTGCTTTTAAATCCAAAACGCAGCTATATAACAGAACGGTTGTCAATGTGTGCACTCAACTTCCAGAGTTAAACCCGTGTGAGGATTCAGCAGTCTGCAAACTCTTTCTGTGCAGAGTCTCAAAACAGGCGTTTTCAGCCCAATACCGGCATACGGAAGAAAGGGCAGTAAGCACAGGGAAATATCTGCTTCTAAATCCAAAACGCAGCTATCTAACAGAACGGTTGTCAATGTGTGCACTCAACTTCCAGAGTTAAACCCGTGTGTGGATTCAGCAGTCTGCAACCACTTGCTGTGCAGAGTCTCAAAACAGGCGTTTTCAGCCCAATACCGGCATACGCAAGAAAGGGCAGAAAGCACAGGGAAATATCTGCTTCTAAATCCAAAACGCAGTTATCTAACAGAACGGTTGTCAATGTGTGCACTCAACTTCCAGAGTTAAACCCGTGTGTGGATTCAGCAGTCTGCAAACACTTGCTGTGCAGAGTCTCAAAACAGGCGTTTTCAGCCCAATACCGGCATATGGAAGAAAGGGCAGAAAGCACAGGGAAATATCTGCTTCTAAATCCAAAACGCAGCTATCTAACAGAACGGTTGTCAATGTGTGCACTCAACTTCCAGAGTTAAACCCGTGTGTGGATTCAGCAGTCTGCAAACACTTTCTGTGCAGAGTCTCAAAACAGGCGTTTTAGCCCAATACCAGCATATGGAAAAAAGGGCAGAAAGCAAAGGAAATATCTGCTTCTAAATAGAAAACGGAGCTATCTAACAGAACGGTTGTCAATGTGTGCACTCAAATTCCAGAGTTAAACCCGTGTGTGGATTCAGCAGTCTGCAAACACTTTCTGTGCAGAGTCTCAAAACAGGCGTTTTCAGCCCAATAGCGGCATACGGAAGGAAGGGCAGTAAGCACAGGGAAATATCTGCTTCAAAATCCAAAAGGCAGCTATCTAACAGAACGGTTGTCAATGTGTTCACTGAACTTCCAGAGTTAAACCCGTGTGTGGATTCAGCAGTCTGCAAACACTTTCTGTGCAGAGTCTCAAAACAGGCGTTTTCAGCCCCATACCCCCATATGGAAGAAAGGGCAGTAAGCACAGGGAAATATCTGCTTCTAAATCCAAAACGCAGCTATCTAACAGAACGGTTGTCAATGTGTGCACTCAACTTCCAGAGTTAAACCCGTGTGTGGATTCAGCCATCTGCAAACACTTTCTGTGCAGAGTCTCAAAACAGGCGTTTTCAGTCCAATACCGGCATATGGAAGAAAGGACAGTAAGCACAGGGATATATCTGCTTTTAAACCCAAAACGCAGCTATATAACAGAACGGTTGTCAATGTGTGCACTCAACTTCCAGAGTTAAACCCGTGTGAGGATTCAGCAGTCTGCAAACCCTTTCTGTGCAGAGTCTCAAAAGAGGCGTTTTCAGCCCAATACCGGCTTATGGAAGAAAGGGCAGTAAGCACAGGGAAATATCTGCTTCGAAATCCAAACGCAGCTATCTAACAGAACGGTTGTCAATGTGTGCACTCAACTTCCAGAGTTAAACCCGTGTGTGGATTCAGCAGTCTGCAACCACTTGCTGTGCAGAGTCTCAAAACAGGCGTTTTCAGCCCAGTACCGGCATTCGCAAGAAAGGGCAGAAAGCACAGGGAAATATCTGCTTCTAAATCAAACACGCAGCTATCTAACAGAACGGTTGTCAATGTGTGCACTCAACTTCCAGAGTTAAACCCGTGTGTGGATTCAGCAGTCTGCAAACACTTGCTGTGCCGAGTCTCAAATCAGGCGTTTTCAGCCCAATACCGGCATATGGAAGAAATGTCAGATAGCACAGGGAAACATCTGCTTCTAAATCCAAAATGCAGCTATCTAACAGAACGGTTGTCAATGTGTGCACTCAACTTCCAGAGTTAACCCCGTGTGTGGATTCAGCAGTCTGCAAACACTTGCTGTGCAGAGTCTCAAAACAGGCGTTTTCAGCCCAATACCGGCATATGGAAGAAAGGGCAGAAAGCACAGGGAAATATCTGCTTCTAAATCCAAAACGCAGCTATCTAACAGAACGGTTGTCAATGTGTGCACTCAACTTCCAGAGTTAAACCCGTGTGTGGATTCAGCAGTCTGCAAACACTTTCTGTGCAGAGTCTCAAAACAGGCGTTTTAGCCCAATACCAGCATATGGAATAAAGGGCAGAAAGCACAGGGAGATATCTGCTTCTAAATCGAAAACGGAGCTATCTAACAGAACGGTTGTCAATGTGAGCACTCAAATTCCAGAGTTAAACCCGTGTGTGGATTCAGCAGTCTGCAAACACTTTCTGTGCAGAGTCTCAAAACAGGCGTTTTCAGCCCAATAACGGCATACGGAAGAAAGGGCAGTAAGCACAGGGAAATATCTGCTTCGAAATCCAAAATGCAGCTATCTAACAGAACGGTTTTCAATGTGTGCACTCAACTTCCAGAGTTAACCCGTGTGTGGATTCAGCAGTCTGCAACCACTTGCTTTGCAGAGTCTCAAAACAGGCGTTTTCAGCCCAATACCGGCATTCGCAAGAAAGGGCAGAAAGCACAGGGAAATATCTGCTTCTAAATCCAAAACGCAGCTATCTAACAGAACGGTTGTCAATGTGTGCACTCAACTTCCAGAGTTAAACCCGTGTGTGGATTCAGCAGTCTGCAAACACTTTCTGTGCAGAGTCTCAAAACAGGCGTTTTAACCCAATACCGGCATATGGAAGAAAGGGCAGAAAACACAGGGAAATATCTGCTTCTAAATCGAAAACGGAGCTATCTAACAGAACGGTTGTCAACGTGTGCATTCAAATTCCAGAGTTAAACCCGTGTGTGGATTCAGCAGTCTGCAAACACTTTCTGTGCAGAGTCTCAAAACAGGCGTTTTCAGCCCAATACCGGCATACGGAAGAAAGGGCAGTAAGCACAGGGAAATATCTGCTTCGAAATCCAAAAGGCAGCTATCTAACAGAACGGTTGTCAATGTGTCCACTGAACTTCCAGAGTTAAACCCGTGTTTGGATTCAGCAGTCTGCAAACACATTCTGTGCAGATTCTCAAAACAGGCGTTTTCAGCCCCATACCAGCATATGGAAGAAAGGGCAGTAAGCACAGGGAAATATCTGCTTCTAAATCCAAAAGGCAGCTATCTAACAGAACGGTTGTCAATGTGTGCACTCAACTTCCAGAGTTAAACCCGTGTGTGGATTCAGCCATCTGCAAACACTTTCTGTGCAGAGTCTCAAAACAGGCGTTTTCAGTCCAATACCGGCATATGGAAGAAAGGACAGTAAGCACAGGGATATATCTGCTTTTAAATCCAAAACGCAGCTATCTAACAGAACGTTTGTCAATGTGTGCACTCAACTTCCAGAGTTGAACCCGTGTGAGGATTCAGCAGTGTGCAAACACTTTCTGTGCAGAAACTCAAAACAGGCGTTTTCAGCCCAATACCGGCATATGGAAGAAAGGGCAGTAAGCACAGGGAAATATCTGCTTCTAAATCCAAAACGCAGCTATCTAACAGAACGGTTGTCAATGTGTGCTCTCAGCTTCCAGAGTTAAACCCGTGTGTAGATTCAGCAGTCTGCAACCACTTGCTGTGCAGAGTCTCAAAACAGGCGTTTTCAGCCCAATACCGGCATTCGCAAGAAAGGGCAGGAAGCACAGGGAAATATCTGCTTCTAAATCCAAAACGCAGCTATCTAACAGAACGGTTGTCAATGTGTGCACTCAACTTCCAGAGTTAAACCCGTGTGTGGATTCAGCAGTCTGCAAACACTTGCTGTGCAGAGTCTCAAAACAGGCGTTTTCAGCCCAATACCGGCATATGGAAGAAAGGGCAGAAAGCACAGGGAAATATCTGCTTCTAAATCCAAAACGCAGCTATCTAACAGAACGGTTGTCAATGTGTGCACTCAACTTCCAGAGTTAAACCCGTGTGTGGTTCAGCAGTCTGCAAACACTTTCTGTGCAGAGTCTCAAAACAGGCGTTTTATCCCAATACCAGCATATGGAAGAAAGGGCGGAAAGGAAAGGAAATATCTGCTTCTAAATCGAAAACGGAGCTATCTAACAGAACGGTTGTCAATGTGTGCACTCAAATTCCAGAGTTAAACCCGTGTGTGGATTCAGCAGTCTGCAAACACTTTCTGTGCAGAGTCTCAAAACAGGCGTTTTCAGCCCAATACCGGCATACGGAAGAAAGGGCAGTAAGCACAGGGAAATATCTGCTTCGAAATCCAAAAGGCAGCTATCTAACAGAACGGTTGTCAATGTGTCCACTGAACTTCCAGAGTTAAACCCGTGTGTGGATTCAGCAGTCTGCAAACACTTTCTGTGCAGAGTCTCAAAACAGGCGTTTTCAGCCCCATACCAGCATATGGAAGAAAGGGCAGTAAGCACAGGGAAATATCTGCTTCTAAATCCAAAACGCAGCTATCTAACAGAACGGTTGGCAATGTGTGCACTCAACTTCCAGAGTTAAACGCGTGTGTGGATTCAGCCATCTGCAATCACTTTCTGTGCAGAGTCTCAAAACAGGCGTTTTCAGTCCAATACCGGCATATGGAAGAAAGGACAGTAAGCACAGGGATATATCTGCTTTTAAATCCAAAACGCAGCTATATAACAGAACGGTTGTCAATGTGTGCACTCAACTTCCAGAGTTAAACCCGTGTGAGGATTCAGCAGTCTGCAAACTCTTTCTGTGCAGAGTCTCAAAACAGGCGTTTTCAGCCCAATACCGGCATATGGAAGAAAGGGCAGTAAGCACAGGGAAATATCTGCTTCTAAATCCAAAACGCAGCTATCTAACAGAACGGTTGTCAATGTGTGCACTCAACTTCCAGAGTTAAACCCGTGTGTGGATTCAGCAGTCTGCAACCACTTGCTGTGCAGTGTCTCAAAACAGGCGTTTTCAGCCCAATACCGGCATACGCAAGAAAGGGCAGAAAGCACAGGGAAATATCTGCTTCTAAATCCAAAACGCAGTTATCTAACAGAACGGTTGTCAATGTGTGCACTCAACTTCCAGAGTTAAACGCGTGTGTGGATTCAGCCATCTGCAATCACTTTCTGTGCAGAGTCTCAAAACAGGCGTTTTCAGTCCAATACCGGCATATGGAAGAAAGGACAGTAAGCACAGGGATATATCTGCTTTTAAACCCAAAACGCAGCTATATAACAGAACGGTTGTCAATGTGTGCACTCAACTTCCAGAGTTAAACCCGTGTGAGGATTCAGCAGTCTGCAAACCCTTTCTGTGCAGAGTCTCAAAAGAGGCGTTTTCAGCCCAATACCGGCTTATGGAAGAAAGGGCAGTAAGCACAGGGAAATATCTGCTTCGAAATCCAAAACGCAGCTATCTAACAGAACGGTTGTCAATGTGTGCACTCAACTTCCAGAGTTAAACCCGTGTGTGGATTCAGCAGTCTGCAACCACTTGCTGTGCAGAGTCTCAAAACAGGCGTTTTCAGCCCAGTACCGGTATTCGCAAGAAAGGGCAGAAAGCACAGGGAAATATCTGCTTCTAAATCAAACACGCAGCTATCTAACAGAACGGTTGTCAATGTGTGCACTCAACTTCCAGAGTTAAACCCGTGTGTGGATTCAGCAGTCTGCAAACACTTGCTGTGCCGAGTCTCAAATCAGGCGTTTTCAGCCCAATACCGGCATATGGAAGAAATGTCAGATAGCACAGGGAAACATCTGCTTCTAAATCCAAAATGCAGCTATCTAACAGAACGGTTGTCAATGTGTGCACTCAACTTCCAGAGTTAACCCCGTGTGTGGATTCAGCAGTCTGCAAACACTTGCTGTGCAGAGTCTCAAAACAGGCGTTTTCAGCCCAATACCGGCATATGGAAGAAAGGGCAGAAAGCACAGGGAAATATCTGCTTCTAAATCCAAAACGCAGCTATCTAACAGAACGGTTGTCAATGTGTGCACTCAACTTCCAGAGTTAAACCCGTGTGTGGATTCAGCAGTCTGCAAACACTTTCTGTGCAGAGTCTCAAAACAGGCGTTTTAGCCCAATACCAGCATATGGAATAAAGGGCAGAAAGCACAGGGAGATATCTGCTTCTAAATCGAAAACGGAGCTATCTAACAGAACGGTTGTCAATGTGAGCACTCAAATTCCAGAGTTAAACCCGTGTGTGGATTCAGCAGTCTGCAAACACTTTCTGTGCAGAGTCTCAAAACAGGCGTTTTCAGCCCAATAACGGCATACGGAAGAAAGGGCAGTAAGCACAGGGAAATATCTGCTTCGAAATCCAAAATGCAGCTCTCTAACAGAACGGTTTTCAATGTGTGCACTCAACTTCCAGAGTTAACCCGTGTGTGGATTCAGCAGTCTGCAACCACTTGCTGTGCAGAGTCTCCAAACAGGCGTTTTCAGCCCAATACCGGCATTCGCAAGAAAGGGCAGAAAGCACAGGGAAATATCTGCTTCTAAATCCAAAACGCAGCTATCTAACAGAACGGTTGTCAATGTGTGCACTCAACTTCCAGAGTTAAACCCGTGTGTGGATTCAGCAGTCTGCAAACACTTTCTGTGCAGAGTCTCAAAACAGGCGTTTTCAGTCCAATACCGGCATATGGAAGAAAGGACAGTAAGCACAGGGATATATCTGCTTTTAAATCCAAAACGCAGCTATCTAACAGAACGTTTGTCAATGTGTGCACTCAACTTCCAGAGTTGAACCCGTGTGAGGATTCAGCAGTGTGCAAACACTTTCTGTGCAGAGACTCAAAACAGGCGTTTTCAGCCCAATACCGGCATATGGAAGAAAGGGCAGTAAGCACAGGGAAATATCTGCTTCTAAATCCAAAACGCAGCTATCTAACAGAACGGTTGTCAATGTGTGCTCTCAACTTCCAGAGTTAAACCCGTGTGTAGATTCAGCAGTCTGCAACCACTTGCTGTGCAGAGTCTCAAAACAGGCGTTTTCAGCCCAATACCGGCATTCGCAAGAAAGGGCAGGAAGCACAGGGAAATATCTGCTTCTAAATCCAAAACGCAGCTATCTAACAGAACGGTTGTCAATGTGTGCACTCAACTTCCAGAGTTAAACCCGTGTGTGGATTCAGCAGTCTGCAAACACTTGCTGTGCAGAGTCTCAAAACAGGCGTTTTCAGCCCAATACCGGCATATAGAAGAAAGGGCAGTAAGCACAGGGAAATATCTGCTTCTAAATCCAAAACGCAGCTATCTAACAGAACGGTTGTCAATGTGTGCTCTCAACTTCCAGAGTTAAACCCGTGTGTAGATTCAGCAGTCTGCAACCACTTGCTGTGCAGAGTCTCAAAACAGGCGTTTTCAGCCCAATACCGGCATTCGCAAGAAAGGGCAGGAAGCACAGGGAAATATCTGCTTCTAAATCCAAAACGCAGCTATCTAACAGAACGGTTGTCAATGTGTGCACTCAACTTCCAGAGTTAAACCCGTGTGTGGATTCAGCAGTCTGCAAACACTTGCTGTGTAGAGTCTCAAAACAGGCGTTTTCAGCCCAATACCGGCATATGGAAGAAAGGGCAGAAAGCACAGGGAAATATCTGCTTCTAAATCCAAAACGCAGCTATCTAACAGAACGGTTGTCAATGTGTGCACTCAACTTCCAGAGTTAAACCCGTGTGTGGTTCAGCAGTCTGCAAACACTTTCTGTGCAGAGTCTCAAAACAGGCGTTTTATCCCAATACCAGCATATGGAAGAAAGGGCGGAAAGGAAAGGAAATATCTGCTTCTAAATCGAAAACGGAGCTATCTAACAGAACGGTTGTCAATGTGTGCACTCAAATTCCAGAGTTAAACCCGTGTGTGGATTCAGCAGTCTGCAAACACTTTCTGTGCAGAGTCTCAAAACAGGCGTTTTCAGCCCAATACCGGCATACGGAAGAAAGGGCAGTAAGCACAGGGAAATATCTGCTTCGAAATCCAAAAGGCAGCTATCTAACAGAACGGTTGTCAATGTGTCCACTGAACTTCCAGAGTTAAACCCGTGTGTGGATTCAGCAGTCTGCAAACACTTTCTGTGCAGAGTCTCAAAACAGGCGTTTTCAGCCCCATACCAGCATATGGAAGAAAGGGCAGTAAGCACAGGGAAATATCTGCTTCTAAATCCAAAACGCAGCTATCTAACAGAACGGTTGTCAATGTGTGCACTCAACTTCCAGAGTTAAACCCGTGTGTGGATTCAGCCATTTGCAAACACTTTCTGTGCAGAGTCTCAAAACAGGCGTTTTCAGTCCAATACCGGCATATGGAAGAAAGGACAGTAAGCACAGGGATATATCTGCTTTTAAATCCAAAACGCAGCTATCTAACAGAACGTTTGTCAATGTGTGCACTCAACTTCCAGAGTTGAACCCGTGTGAGGATTCAGCAGTGTGCAAACACTTTCTGTGCAGAGACTCAAAACAGGCGTTTTCAGCCCAATACCGGCATATGGAAGAAAGGGCAGTAAGCACAGGGAAATATCTGCTTCTAAATTCAAAACGCAGCTATCTAACAGAACGGTTGTCAATGTGTGCACTAAACTTCCAGAGTTAAACCCGTGTGTGGATTCAGCAGTCTGCAAACACTTTCTGTGCAGAGTCTCAAAACAGGCGTTTTAACCCAATACCGGCATATGGAAGAAAGGGCAGAAAACACAGGGAAATATCTGCTTCTAAATCGAAAACGGAGCTATCTAACAGAACGGTTGTCAACGTGTGCATTCAAATTCCAGAGTTAAACCCGTGTGTGGATTCAGCAGTCTGCAAACACTTTCTGTGCAGAGTCTCAAAACAGGCGTTTTCAGCCCAATACCGGCATACGGAAGAAAGGGCAGTAAGCACAGGGAAATATCTGCTTCGAAATCCAAAAGGCAGCTATCTAACAGAACGGTTGTCAATGTGTCCACTGAACTTCCAGAGTTAAACCCGTGTGTGGATTCAGCAGTCTGCAAACACTTTCTGTGCAGAGTCTCAAAACAGGCGTTTTCAGCCCCATACCACCATATGGAAGAAAGGGCAGTAAGCACAGGGAAATATCTGCTTCTAAATCCAAAACGCAGCTATCTAACAGAACGGTTGTCAATGTGTGCACTCAACTTCCAGAGTTAAACCCGTGTGTGGATTCAGCAGTCTGCAACCACTTGCTGTGCAGAGTCTCAAAACAGGCGTTTTCAGCCCAATACCGGCATTCGCAAGAAAGGGCAGAAAGCACAGGGAAATATCTGCTTCTAAATCCAAAACGCAGTTATCTAACAGAACGGTTGTCAATGTGTGCACTCAACTTCCAGAGTTAAACCCGTGTGTGGATTCAGCAGTCTGCAAACTCTTGCTGTGCAGAGTCTCAAAACAGGCGTTTTCAGCCCAATACCGGCATATGGAAGAAAGGGCAGAAAGCACAGGGAAATATCTGCTTCTAAATGAAAAACGCAGCTATCTAACAGAACGGTTGTCAATGTGTGCACTCAACTTCCAGAGTTAAACCCGTGTGTGGATTCAGCAGTCTGCAAACACTTTCTGTGCAGAGTCTCAAAACAGGCGTTTTAGCCCAATACCAGCATACGGAAGAAACGGCAGAAAGCTAAGGAAATATCTGCTACTAAATCGAAAACGGAGCTATCTAACAGAACGGTTGTCAATGTGTGCACTCAAATTCCAGAGTTAAACCCGTGTGTGGATTCAGCAGTCTGCAAACACTTTCTGTGCAGAGTCTCAAAACAGGCGTTTTCAGCCCAATAGCGGCATACGGAAGGAAGGGCAGTAAGCACAGGGAAATATCTGCTTCAAAATCCAAAAGGCAGCTATCTAACAGAACGGTTGTCAATGTGTTCACTGAACTTCCAGAGTTAAACCCGTGTGTGGATTCAGCAGTCTGCAAACACTTTCTGTGCAGAGTTTCAAAACAGGCGTTTTCAGCCCCATACCCCCATATGGAAGAAAGGGCAGTAAGCACAGGGAAATATCTGCTTCTAAATCCAAAACGCAGCTATCTAACAGAACGGTTGTCAATGTGTGCACTCAACTTCCAGAGTTAAACCCGTGTGTGGATTCAGCCATCTGCAAACACTTTCTGTGCAGAGTCTCAAAACAGGCGTTTTCAGTCCAATACCGGCATATGGAAGAAAGGACAGTAAGCACAGGAATATATCTGCTTTTAAACCCAAAACGCAGCTATATAACAGAACGGTTGTCAATGTGTGCACTCAACTTCCAGAGCTAAACCCGTGTGTGGATTCAGCAGTCTGCAAACACTTGCTGTGCAGAGTCTCAAAACAGGCGTTTTCAGCCCAATACCGGCATTCGCAAGAAAGGGCAGAAAGCACAGGGAAATATCTGCTTCTAAATCCAAAACGCAGCTATCTAACAGAACGGTTGTCAATGTGTGCACTCAACTTCCAGAGTTAAACCCGTGTGTGGATTCAGCAGTCTGCAACCACTTGCTGTGCAGAGTCTCAAAACAGGCGTTTTCAGCCCAATACCGGCATACGCAAGAAAGGGCAGAAAGCACAGGGAAATATCTGCTTCTAAATCCAAAACGCAGTTATCTAACAGAACGGTTGTCAATGTGTGCACTCAACTTCCAGAGTTAAACCCGTGTGTGGATTCAGCAGTCTGCAAACACTTGCTGTGAATAGTCTCAAAACAGGCGTTTTCAGCCCAATACCGGCATATGGAAGAAATGGCAGAAAGCATAGGGAAATATCTGCTTCTAAATCCAAAACGCAGCTCTCTAACAGAACGGTTGTCAATGTGTGCACTCAACTTCCAGAGTTAAACCCGTGTGTGGGTTCAGCAGTCTGCAAACACTTTCTGTGCAGAGTCTCAAAACAGGCGTTTTAGCCCAATACCAGCATATGGAAGAAAGGGCAGAAAGCAAAGGAAATATCTGCTTCTAAATTGAAAACGGACCTATCTAACAGAACGGTTGTCAATGTGTGCACTCAAATTCCAGAGTTAAACCCGTGTGTGGATTCAGCAGTCTGCAAACACTTTCTGTGCAGAGTCTCAAAACAGGCGTTTTCAGCCCAATACCGGCATACGGAAGGAAGGGCAGTAAGCACAGGGAAATATCTGCTTCGAAATCCAAAACGCAGCTATCTAACAGAACGGTTGTCAATGTGTGCACTCAACTTCCAGAGTTAAACCCGTGTGTGGATTCAGCAGTCTGCAACCACTTGCTGTGCAGAGTCTCAAAACAGGCGTTTTCAGCCCAGTACCGGCATTCGCAAGAAAGGGCAGAAAGCACAGGGAAATATCTGCTTCTAATTCAAACACGCAGCTATCTAACAGAACGGTTGTCAATGTGTGCACTGAACTTCCAGAGTTAAACCCGTGTGTGGATTCAGCAGTCTGCAAACACTTGCTGTGCCGAGTCTCAAATCAGGCGTTTTCAGCCCAATACCGGCATATGGAAGAAATGTCAGATAGCACAGGGAACTTCTGCTTCTAAATCCAAAATGCAGCTATCTAACAGAACGGTTGTCAATGTGTGCACTCAACTTCCAGAGTTAACCCCGTGTGTGGATTCAGCAGTCTGCAAACACTTGCTGTGCAGAGTCTCAAAACAGGCGTTTTCAGCCCAATACCGGCATATGGAAGAAAGGGCAGAAAGCACAGGGAAATATCTGCTTCTAAATCCAAAAGGCAGCTATCTAACAGAACGGTTGTCAATGTGTGCACTCAACTTCCAGAGTTAAACCCGTGTGTGGATTCAGCAGTCTGCAAACACTTTCTGTGCAGAGTCTCAAAACAGGCGTTTTAGCCCAATACCAGCCTATGGAAGAAAGGGCAGAAAGCACAGGGAAATATCTGCTTCTAAATCGAAAACGGAGCTATCTAACAGAACGGTTGTCAATGTGTGCACTCAAATTCCAGAGTTAAACCCGTGTGTGGATTCAGCAGTCTGCAAACACTTTCTGTGCTGAGTCTCAAAACAGGCGTTTTCAGCCCAATACCGGCATACGGAAGAAAGGGCAGTAAGCACAGGGAAATATCTGCTTCGAAATCCAAAAGGCAGCTATCTAACAGAACGGTTGTCAATGTGTCCACTGAACTTCCAGAGTTAAACCCGTGTGTGGATTCAGCAGTCTGCAAACACTTGCTGTGCAGAGTCTTCAAACAGGCATTTTTAGCCCAATACCGGCATATGGAAGAAAGGGCAGAAAGCACAGGGAAATATCTGCTTCGAAATCCAAAACGCAGCTATCTAACAGAACGGTTGTCAATGTGTGCACTCAACTTCCATCGTTAAACCCGTGTGTGGATTCAGCAGTCTGCAACCACTTGCTGTGCAGAGTCTCAAAACAGGCGTTTTCAGCCCAATACCGGCATTCGCAAGAAAGGGCAGAAAGCACAGGGAAATATCTGCTTCTAAATCCAAAACGCAGCTATCTAACAGAACGGTTGTCAATGTGTGCACTCAACTTCCAGAGTTAAACCCGTGTGTGGATTCAGCAGTCTGCAACCACTTGCTGTGCAGAGTCTCAAAACAGGCGTTTTCAGCCCAATACCGGCATACGGAAGGAAGGGCAGTAAGCACAGGGAAATATCTGCTTCGAAATCCAAAAGGCAGCTATCTAACAGAACGGTTGTCAATGTGTTCACTGAACTTCCAGAGTTAAACCCGTGTGTGGATTCAGCAGTCTGCAAACACTTTCTGTGCAGAGTCTCAAAACAGTCGTTTTCAGCCCAATACCGGCATACGGAAGGAAGGGCAGTAAGCACAGGGAAATATCTGCTTCGAAATCCAAAACGCAGCTATCTAACAGAACGGTTGTCAATGTGTGCACTCAACTTCCAGAGTTAAACCCGTGTGTGGATTCAGCAGTCTGCAACCACTTGCTGTGCAGAGTCTCAAAACAGGCGTTTTCAGCCCAGTACCGGCATTCGCAAGAAAGGGCAGAAAGCACAGGGAAATATCTGCTTCTAATTCAAACACGCAGCTATCTAACAGAACGGTTGTCAATGTGTGCACTGAACTTCCAGAGTTAAACCCGTGTGTGGATTCAGCAGTCTGCAAACACTTGCTGTGCCGAGTCTCAAATCAGGCGTTTTCAGCCCAATACCGGCATATGGAAGAAATGTCAGATAGCACAGGGAACTTCTGCTTCTAAATCCAAAATGCAGCTATCTAACAGAACGGTTGTCAATGTGTGCACTCAACTTCCAGAGTTAACCCCGTGTGTGGATTCAGCAGTCTGCAAACACTTGCTGTGCAGAGTCTCAAAACAGGCGTTTTCAGCCCAATACCGGCATATGGAAGAAAGGGCAGAAAGCACAGGGAAATATCTGCTTCTAAATCCAAAAGGCAGCTATCTAACAGAACGGTTGTCAATGTGTGCACTCAACTTCCAGAGTTAAACCCGTGTGTGGATTCAGCAGTCTGCAAACACTTTCTGTGCAGAGTCTCAAAACAGGCGTTTTAGCCCAATACCAGCATATGGAAGAAAGGGCAGAAAGCACAGGGAAATATCTGCTTCTAAATCGAAAACGGAGCTATCTAACAGAACGGTTGTCAATGTGTGCACTCAAATTCCAGAGTTAAACCCGTGTGTGGATTCAGCAGTCTGCAAACACTTTCTGTGCTGAGTCTCAAAACAGGCGTTTTCAGCCCAATACCGGCATACGGAAGAAAGGGCAGTAAGCACAGGGAAATATCTGCTTCGAAATCCAAAAGGCAGCTATCTAACAGAACGGTTGTCAATGTGTCCACTGAACTTCCAGAGTTAAACCCGTGTGTGGATTCAGCAGTCTGCAAACACTTGCTGTGCAGAGTCTTCAAACAGGCATTTTTAGCCCAATACCGGCATATGGAAGAAAGGGCAGAAAGCACAGGGAAATATCTGCTTCGAAATCCAAAACGCAGCTATCTAACAGAACGGTTGTCAATGTGTGCACTCAACTTCCATCGTTAAACCCGTGTGTGGATTCAGCAGTCTGCAACCACTTGCTGTGCAGAGTCTCAAAACAGGCGTTTTCAGCCCAATACCGGCATTCGCAAGAAAGGGCAGAAAGCACAGGGAAATATCTGCTTCTAAATCCAAAACGCAGCTATCTAACAGAACGGTTGTCAATGTGTGCACTCAACTTCCAGAGTTAAACCCGTGTGTGGATTCAGCAGTCTGCAACCACTTGCTGTGCAGAGTCTCAAAACAGGCGTTTTCAGCCCAATACCGGCATACGGAAGGAAGGGCAGTAAGCACAGGGAAATATCTGCTTCGAAATCCAAAAGGCAGCTATCTAACAGAACGGTTGTCAATGTGTTCACTGAACTTCCAGAGTTAAACCCGTGTGTGGATTCAGCAGTCTGCAAACACTTTCTGTGCAGAGTCTCAAAACAGGCGTTTTCAGCCCCATACCAGCATATGGAAGAAAGGGCAGTAAGCACAGGGAAATATCTGCTTCTAAATCCAAAACGCAGCTATCTAACAGTACGGTTGTCAATGTGTGCACTCAACTTCCAGAGTTAAACCCGTGTGTGGATTCAGCAGTCTGCAACCACTTGCTGTGCAGAGTCTCAAAACAGGCGTTTTAAGCCCAGTACCGGCATTCGCAAGAAAGGGCAGAAAGCACAGGGAAATATCTGCTTCTAAATCAAACACGCAGCTATCTAACAGAAGGGTTGTCAATGTGTGCACTGAACTTCCAGAGTTAAACCCGTGTGTGGATTCAGCAGTCTGCAAACACTTGCTGTGCCGAGTCTCAAATCAGGCGTTTTCAGCCCAATACCGGCATATGGAAGAAATGTCAGATAGCACAGGGAAACATCTGCTTCTAAATCCAAAATGCAGCTATCTAACAGAACGGTTGTCAATGTGTG
Source organism: Aotus nancymaae (assembly GCF_030222135.1). Lineage (NCBI taxonomy): Eukaryota > Metazoa > Chordata > Mammalia > Primates > Aotidae > Aotus > Aotus nancymaae. The sequence goes on from NW_026989024.1 coordinate 118,316, forward strand.
CACTCAACTTCCAGAGTTAACCCCGTGTGTGGATTCAGCAGTCTGCAAACACTTGCTGTGCAGAGTCTCAAAACAGGCGTTTTCAGCCCAATACCGGCATATGGAAGTAAGGGCAGAACGCACAGGGAAATATCTGCTTCTAAATCCAAAACGCAGCTATCTAACAGAACGGTTGTCAATGTGTGCACTCAACTTCCAGAGTTAAACCCGTGTGTGGATTCAGCAGTCTGCAAACACTTTCTGTGCAGAGTCTCAAAACAGGCGTTTTAGCCCAATACCAGCATATGGAAGAAAGGGCAGAAAGCACAGGGAAATATCTGCTTCTAAATCGAAAACGGAGCTATCTAACAGATCGGTTGTCAATGTGTGCACTCAAATTCCAGAGTTAAACCCGTGTGTGGATTCAGCAGTCTGCAAACACTTTCTGTGCAGAGTCTCAAAACAGGCGTTTTCAGCCCAATACCGGCATATGGAAGAAAGGGCAGTAAGCACAGGGAAATATCTGCTTCGAAATCCAAAAGGCAGCTATCTAACAGAACGGTTGTCAATGTGTCCACTGAACTTCCAGAGTTAAAACCGTGTGTGGATTCAGCAGTCTGCAAACACTTTCTGTGCAGAGTCTCAAAACAGGCGTTCTAAGCCCCATACCAGCATATGGAAGAAAGGGCAGTAAGCACAGGGAAATATCTGCTTCTAAATCCAAAACGCAGCTATCTAACAGAACGGTTGTCAATGTGTGCACTCAACTTCCAGAGTTAAACCCGTGTGTGGATTCAGCCATCTGCAAACTCTTTCAGTGCAGAGTCTCAAAACAGGCGTTTTCAGTCCAATACCGGCGTATGGAAGAAAGGACAGTAAGCACAGGGATATATCTGCTTTTAAATCCAAAACGCAGATATCTAACAGAACGGTTTTCAATGTGTGCACTCACCTTCCAGAGTTAAACCCGTGTGAGGATTCAGCAGTCTGCAAACACATTCTGTGCAGAGACTCAAAACAGGCGTTTTCAGCCCAATACCGGCATATGGAAGAAAGGGCAGTAAGCACAGGGAAATATCTGCTTCTAAATTCAAAACGCAGATATCTAACAGAACAGTTGTCAATGTGTGCACTCAACTTCCAGAGTTAAACCCGTGTGTGGATTCAGCAGTCTGCAAACTCTTCCTGTGCAGAGTCTTCAAACAGGCATTTTTAGCCCAATACCGGCATATGGAAGAAAGGGCAGAAAGCACAGGGAAATATCTGCTTCTAAATCCAAAACGCAGCTATCTAACAGAACGGTTGTCAATGTGTGCACTCAACTTCCAGAGTTAAACCCGTGTGTGGATTCAGCAGTCTGCAAACACTTTCTGTGCAGAGTCTCAAAACAGGCGTTTTAGCCCAATACCAGCATATGGAAGAAAGGGCAGAAAGCAAAGGAAATATCTGCTTCTAAATCGAAAACGGAGCTATCTAACAGAACGGTTGTCAAAGTGTGCACTCAAATTCCAGATTTAAACCTGTGTGTGGATTCAGCAGTCTGCAAACTCTTTCTGTGCAGAGTCTCAAAACAGGCGTTTTCAGCCCAATACCGGCATACGGAAGGAAGGGCAGTAAGCACAGGGAAATATCTGCTTCGAAATCCAAAAGGCAGCTATCTAACAGAACGGTTGTCAATGTGTTCACTGAACTTCCAGAGTTAAACCCGTGTGTGGATTCAGCAGTCTGCAAACACTTTCTGTGCAGAGTCTCAAAACAGGCGTTTTCAGCCCCATACCAGCATATGGAAGAAAGGGCAGTAAGCACAGGGAAATATCTGCTTCTAAATCCAAAACGCAGCTATCTAACAGAACGGTTGTCAAAGTGTGCACTCAACTTCCAGAGTTAAACCCGTGTGTGGATTCAGCCATCTGCAAACACTTTCTGTGCAGAGTCTCAAAACAGGCGTTTTCAGTCCAATACCGGCATATGGAAGAAAGGACAGTAAGCACAGGGATATATCTGCTTTTAAATCCAAAACGCAGCTATCTAACAGAACGGTTGTCAATGTGTGCACTCAACTTCCAGAGTTAAACCCGTGTGTGGATTCAGCAGTCTGCAACCACTTGCTGTGCAGAGTCTCAAAACAGGCGTTTTCAGACCAATACCGGCATTCGCAAGAAAGGGCAGAAAGCACAGGGAAATATCCGCTTCTAAATCAAACACGCAGCTATCTAACAGAACGGTTGTCAATGTGTGCACTCAATTTCCAGACTTAAACCCGTGTGTGGATTCAGCAGTCTGCAAACGCTTACTGTGCCGAATCTCAAATCAGGCGTTTTCAGCCCAATACCGGCATATGGAAGAAATGTCAGATAGCACAGGGAAACATCTGCTTCTAAATCCAAAATGCAGCTATCTAACAGAACGGTTGTCAATGTGTGCACTCAACTTCCAGAGTTAACACCGTGTGTGGATTCAGCAGTCTGCAAACACTTGCTGAGCAGAGTCTCAAAACAGGCATTTTCAGCCAAATACCGGCATATGGAAGAAAGGGCAGAAAGTACAGGGAAATATCTGCTTCTAAATCCAAAACGCAGCTATCTAACAGAACGGTTGTCAATGTGTGCCCTCAAATTCCAGAGTTAAACCCGTGTGTGGATTCAGCAGTCTGCAAACACTTTCTGTGCAGAGTCTCAAAACAGGCGTTTTCAGCCCAATACTGGCATTCGGAAGAAAGGGCAGTAAGCACAGGGAAATATCTGCTTCGAAATCCAAAAGGCAGCTATCTAACAGAACGGTTGTAAATGTGTCCACTGAACTTCCAGAGTTAAACACGTGTGTGGATTCAGCAGTCTGCAAACCCTTGCTGTGCAGAGTCTCAAAACAGGCGTTTTCAGCCCAATACTGGCATTCGCAAGAAAGGGCAGAAAGCACAGGGAAATATCTGCTTCTAAATCCAAAACGCAGCTATCTAACAGAACGGTTGTCAATGTGTGCACTCAACTTCCAGAGTTAAACCCGTGTGTGGAATCAGCCATCTGCAAACACTTTCTGTGCAGAGTCTCAAAACAGGCGTTTTCAGTCCAATACCGGCATATGGAAGAAAGGACAGTAAGCACAGGGATATATCTGCTTTTAAATCCAAAACGCAGCTATCTAACAGAACGGTTGTCAATGTGTGCACTCAACTTCCAGAGTTAAACCCGTGTGAGGATTCAGCAGTCTGCACACACTTTCTGTGCAGAGTCTCAAAACAGGCCTTTTTCAGCCCAATACCGGCATATGGAAGAAAGGGCAGTAAGCACAGGGAAATATCTGCTTCGAAATCCAAAACGCAGCTATCTAACAGAACGGTTGTCAATGTGTGCACTCAACTTCCAGAATTAAACCCGTGCGTGGATTCAGCAGTCTGCAAACACTTTCTGTGCAGAGTCTCAAAACAGGTGTTTTCAGCCCAATACCGGCATATGGAAGAAAAGGCAGTAAGCACAGGGAAATATCTGCTTCTAAATCCAAAATGCAGCTATCTAACAGAACGGTTGTCAATGTGTGCACTCAACTTCCAGAGTTAAACCCGTGTGTGGATTTAGCAGTCTGCAAACACTTGCTGTGCAGAGACACAAAACAGGCGTTTTCAGCCCGATACCGGCATACGGAAGAAAGGGCAGAAAGCACAGGGAAATATCTGCTTCTAAATCCAAAACGCATCTATCTAACAGAACGATTGTCAATGTGTGCACTCAACTTACAGAGTTAAACCCGTGTGTGGATTCAGCAGTCTGCAAACTCTTGTTGTGCAGAGTCTCAAAACAGGCGCTTTCAGCCCAATACCGGCATATGGAAGAAAGGTCAGAAAGCACAGGGAAATATATGCTTCTAAACCCAAAACGCAGCTATCTAACAGAACGGTTGTCAATGTGTGCACTCAACTTCCAGAGTTAAACCCGTGTGTGGATTCAGCAGTCTGCAAACACTTTCTGTGCAGAGTCTCAAAACAGGCGTTTTAGCCCAATACCGGCATATGGAAGAAAGGGCAGAAAGCACAGGGAAATATCTGCTTCTAAATCGAAAACGGAGCTATCTAACAGAACGGTTGTCAATGTGTGCACTCAAATTCCAGAGTTAAACCCGTGTGTGTATCCAGCAGTCTGCAAACACTTTCTGTGCAGAGTCTCAAAACAGGCGTTTCCAGCCAAATACCGGCATAAGGAAGAAAGGGCAGTAAGCACAAGGAAATATCTGCTTCGAAATCCAAAAGGCAGCTATCTAACAGAACGGTTGTCAATGTGTCCACTGAACTTCCAGAGTTAAACCCGTGTGTGGATTCAGCAGTCTGCAAACACTTTCTGTGCAGAGTCTCAAAACAGGCGTTTTCAGCCCCATACCGGCATATGGAAGAAAGGGCAGTAAGCACAGGGAAATATCTGCTTCTAAATCCAAAACGCAGCTATCTAACAGAACGGTTGTCAATGTGTGCACTCAACTTCCAGAGTTAAACCCGTGTGTGGATTCAGCAGTCTGCAACCACTTGCTGTGCAGAGTCTCAAAACAGGCGTTTTAAGCCCAGTACCGGCATTCGCAAGAAAGGGCAGAAAGCACAGGGAAATATCTGCTTCTAAATCAAACACGCAGCTATCTAACAGAAGGGTTGTCAATGTGTGCACTCAACTTCCAGAGTTAAACCCGTGTGTGGATTCAGCAGTCTGCAAACACTTGCTGTGCCGAGTCTCAAATCAGGCGTTTTCAGCCCAATACCGGCATATGGAAGAAATGTCAGATAGCACAGGGAAACATCTGCTTCTAAATCCAAAATGCAGCTATCTAACAGAACGGTTGTCAATGTGTGCACTCAACTTCCAGAGTTAACCCCGTGTGTGGATTCAGCAGTCTGCAAACACTTGCTGTGCAGAGTCTCAAAACAGGCGTTTTCAGCCCAATACCGGCATATGGAAGTAAGGGCAGAACGCACAGGGAAATATCTGCTTCTAAATCCAAAACGCAGCTATCTAACAGAACGGTTGTCAATGTGTGCACTCAACTTCCAGAGTTAAACCCGTGTGTGGATTCAGCAGTCTGCAAACACTTTCTGTGCAGAGTCTCAAAACAGGCGTTTTAGCCCAATACCAGCATATGGAAGAAAGGGCAGAAAGCACAGGGAAATATCTGCTTCTAAATCGAAAACGGAGCTATCTAACAGAACGGTTGTCAATGTGTGCACTCAAATTCCAGAGTTAAACCCGTGTGTGGATTCAGCAGTCTGCAAACACTTTCTGTGCAGAGTCTCAAAACAGGCGTTTTCAGCCCAATACCGGCATATGGAAGAAAGGGCAGTAAGCACAGGGAAATATCTGCTTCGAAATCCAAAAGGCAGCTATCTAACAGAACGGTTGTCAATGTGTCCACTGAACTTCCAGAGTTAAAACCGTGTGTGGATTCAGCAGTCTGCAAACACTTTCTGTGCAGAGTCTCAAAACAGGCGTTCTAAGCCCCATACCAGCATATGGAAGAAAGGGCAGTAAGCACAGGGAAATATCTGCTTCTAAATCCAAAACGCAGCTATCTAACAGAACGGTTGTCAATGTGTGCACTCAACTTCCAGAGTTAAACCCGTGTGTGGATTCAGCCATCTGCAAACTCTTTCAGTGCAGAGTCTCAAAACAGGCGTTTTCAGTCCAATACCGGCGTATGGAAGAAAGGACAGTAAGCACAGGGATATATCTGCTTTTAAATCCAAAACGCAGATATCTAACAGAACGGTTTTCAATGTGTGCACTCACCTTCCAGAGTTAAACCCGTGTGAGGATTCAGCAGTCTGCAAACACATTCTGTGCAGAGACTCAAAACAGGCGTTTTCAGCCCAATACCGGCATATGGAAGAAAGGGCAGTAAGCACAGGGAAATATCTGCTTCTAAATTCAAAACGCAGCTATCTAACAGAACAGTTGTCAATGTGTGCACTCAACTTCCAGAGTTAAACCCGTGTGTGGATTCAGCAGTCTGCAAACTCTTCCTGTGCAGAGTCTTCAAACAGGCATTTTTAGCCCAATACCGGCATATGGAAGAAAGGGCAGAAAGCACAGGGAAATATCTGCTTCTAAATCCAAAACGCAGCTATCTAACAGAACGGTTGTCAATGTGTGCACTCAACTTCCAGAGTTAAACCCGTGTGTGGATTCAGCAGTCTGCAAACACTTTCTGTGCAGAGTCTCAAAACAGGCGTTTTAGCCCAATACCAGCATATGGAAGAAAGGGCAGAAAGCAAAGGAAATATCTGCTTCTAAATCGAAAACGGAGCTATCTAACAGAACGGTTGTCAAAGTGTGCACTCAAATTCCAGATTTAAACCTGTGTGTGGATTCAGCAGTCTGCAAACTCTTTCTGTGCAGAGTCTCAAAACAGGCGTTTTCAGCCCAATACCGGCATACGGAAGGAAGGGCAGTAAGCACAGGGAAATATCTGCTTCGAAATCCAAAAGGCAGCTATCTAACAGAACGGTTGTCAATGTGTTCACTGAACTTCCAGAGTTAAACCCGTGTGTGGATTCAGCAGTCTGCAAACACTTTCTGTGCAGAGTCTCAAAACAGGCGTTTTCAGCCCCATACCAGCATATGGAAGAAAGGGCAGTAAGCACAGGGAAATATCTGCTTCTAAATCCAAAACGCAGCTATCTAACAGAACGGTTGTCAAAGTGTGCACTCAACTTCCAGAGTTAAACCCGTGTGTGGATTCAGCCATCTGCAAACACTTTCTGTGCAGAGTCTCAAAACAGGCGTTTTCAGTCCAATACCGGCATATGGAAGAAAGGACAGTAAGCACAGGGATATATCTGCTTTTAAATCCAAAACGCAGCTATCTAACAGAACGGTTGTCAATGTGTGCACTCAACTTCCAGAGTTAAACCCGTGTGTGGATTCAGCAGTCTGCAACCACTTGCTGTGCAGAGTCTCAAAACAGGCGTTTTCAGACCAATACCGGCATTCGCAAGAAAGGGCAGAAAGCACAGGGAAATATCCGCTTCTAAATCAAACACGCAGCTATCTAACAGAACGGTTGTCAATGTGTGCACTCAATTTCCAGACTTAAACCCGTGTGTGGATTCAGCAGTCTGCAAACGCTTACTGTGCCGAATCTCAAATCAGGCGTTTTCAGCCCAATACCGGCATATGGAAGAAATGTCAGATAGCACAGGGAAACATCTGCTTCTAAATCCAAAATGCAGCTATCTAACAGAACGGTTGTCAATGTGTGCACTCAACTTCCAGAGTTAACACCGTGTGTGGATTCAGCAGTCTGCAAACACTTGCTGAGCAGAGTCTCAAAACAGGCATTTTCAGCCAAATACCGGCATATGGAAGAAAGGGCAGAAAGCACAGGGAAATATCTGCTTCTAAATCCAAAACGCAGCTATCTAACAGAACGGTTGTCAATGTGTGCCCTCAAATTCCAGAGTTAAACCCGTGTGTGGATTCAGCAGTCTGCAAACACTTGCTGTGCAGAGACTCAAAACAGGCGTTTTCAGCCCGATACCGGCATACGGAAGAAAGGGCAGAAAGCACAGGGAAATATCTGCTTCTAAATCCAAAACGCAGCTATCTAACAGAACGATTGTCAATGTGTGCACTCAACTTACAGAGTTAAACCCGTGTGTGGATTCAGCAGTCTGCAAACTCTTGTTGTGCAGAGTCTCAAAACAGGCGCTTTCAGCCCAATACCAGCATATGGAAGAAAGGTCAGAAAGCACAGGGAAATATATGCTTCTAAACCCAAAACGCAGCTATCTAACAGAACGGTTGTCAATGTGTGCACTCAACTTCCAGAGTTAAACCCGTGTGTGGATTCAGCAGTCTGCAAACACTTTCTGTGCAGAGTCTCAAAACAGGCGTTTTAGCCCAATACCGGCATATGGAAGAAAGGGCAGAAAGCACAGGGAAATATCTGCTTCTAAATCGAAAACGGAGCTATCTAACAGAACGGTTGTCAATGTGTGCACTCAAATTCCAGAGTTAAACCCGTGTGTGTATCCAGCAGTCTGCAAACACTTTCTGTGCAGAGTCTCAAAACAGGCGTTTCCAGCCAAATACCGGCATAAGGAAGAAAGGGCAGTAAGCACAGGGAAATATCTGCTTCTAAATCCAAAACGCAGCTATCTAACAGAACGGTTGTCAATGTGTGCACTCAACTTCCAGAGTTAAACCCGTGTGTGGATTCAGCCATCTGCAAACACTTTCTGTGCAGAGTGTCAAAACAGGCGTTTTCAGTCCAATACCGGCATATGGAAGAAAGGACAGTATGCTCAGGGATATATCTGCTTTTAAATCCAAAACGCAGCTATCTAACAGAACGGTTGTCATTGTGTGCACTCAACTTCCAGAGTTAAACCCGTGTGTGGATTCAGCAGTCTGCAACCACTTGCTGTGCAGAGTCTCAAAACAGGCGTTTTCAGCCCAATACCGGCATTCGCAAGAAAGGGCAGAAAGCACAGGGAAATATCCGCTTCTAAATCAAACACGCAGCTATCTAACAGAACGGTTGTCAATGTGTGCATTCAAATACCAGAGTTAAACCCGTGTGTGGATTCAGCAGTCTGCAAACACTTTCTGTGCAGAGTCTCAAAACAGGAGTTTTCAGCCCAATACCGGCATACGGAAAAAAGGGCAGTAAGCACAGGGAAATATCTTCTTCGAAATCCAAAAGGCAGATATCTAACAGAACGGTTGTCAATGTGTCCACTGAACTTCCAGAGTTAAACCCGTGTGTGGATTCAGCAGTCTGCAAACACTTTCTGTGCAGAGTCTCAAAACAGGCGTTTTCAGACCCATAACAGCATATGGAAGAAAGGGCACTAAGCACAGGGAAATATCTGCTTCTAAATCCAAAACGCAGCTATCTAACAGAACGGTTGTCAATGTGTGCACTCAACTTCCAGAGTTAAACCCGTGTGTGGATTCAGCAGTCTGCAACCACTTGCTGTGCAGAGTCTCAAAACAGGCGTTTTCAGCCCAATACCGGCATTCGCAAGAAAGGGCAGAAAGCACAGGGAAATACCTGCTTCTAAATCCAAAACGCAGCTATCTAACAGAACGGTTGTCAATGTGTGCACTCAACTTCCAGAGTTAAACCCGTGTGTGGATTCAGCAGTCTGCAACCACTTGCTGTGCAGAGTCTCAAAACAGGCGTTTTCAGCCCAATACCGGCATACGCAAGAAAGGGCAGAAAGCACAGGGAAATATCTGCTTCTAAATCCAAAACGCAGTTATCTAACAAAACGGTTGTCAATGTGTGCACTCAACTTCCAGAGTTAAACCCGTGTGTGGATTCAGCAGTCTGCAAACACTTTCTGTGCAGAGCCTCAAAACAGGTGTTTTAACCCAATCCCAGCATATGGAAGAAAGGGCAGAAAGCAAAGGAAATATATGCTTCTAAATCGAAAACGGAGCTATCTAACAGAACGGTTGTCAAAGTGTGCACTCAAATTCCAGAGTTAAACCCGTGTGTGGATTCAGCAGTCTGCAAACACTTTCTGTGCAGAGTCTCAAAACAGGCGTTTTCAGCCCAATACCGGCATACGGAAGGAAGGGCAGTAAGCACAGGGAAATATCTGCTTCGAAATCCAAAAGACAGCTATCTAACAGAACGGTTGTCAATGTGTTCACTGAACTTCCAGAGTTAAACCCGTGTGTGGATTCAGCAGTCTGCAAACACTTTCTGTGCAGAGTCTCAAAACAGGCGTTTTCAGCCCCATACCAGCATATGGAAGAAAGGGCAGTAAGCACAGGGAAATATCTGCTTCTAAATCCAAAACGCAGCTATCTAACAGAACGGTTGTCAATGTGTGCACTCAACTTCCAGAGTTAAACCCGTGTGTGGATTCAGCCATCTGCAAACACTTTCTGTGCAGAGTCTCAAAACAGGCGTTTTCAGTCCAATACCGGCATATGGAAGAAAGTACAGTAAGCACAGGGATATATCTACTTTTAAATCCAAAACGCAGGTATCTAACAGAACGGTTGTCAATGTGTGCACTCAACTTCCAGAGTTAAACCCGTGTGTGGATTCAGCAGTCTGCAACCACTTGCTGTGCAGAGTCTCAAAACAGGCGTTTTCAGCCCAATACCGGCATTCGCAAGAAAGGGCAGAAAGCACAGGGAAATATCCGCTTCTAAATCAAACACGCAGCTATCTAACAGAACGGTTGTCAATGTGTGCACTCACCTTCCAGAGTTAAATCCGTGTGTGGATTCAGCAGTCTGCAAACACTTGCTGTGCCGAGTCTCAAATTAGGCGTTTTCAGCCCAATACCGGCATATGGAAGAAATGTCAGATCGCACAGGAAAACATCTGCTTCTAAATCCAAAATGCAGCTATCTAACAGAACGGTTGTCAATGTGTGCACTCAACTTCCAGAGTTAACCCCGTGTGTGGATTCAGCAGTCTGCAAACACTTGATGTGCAGAGTCTCAAAACAGGCGTTTTCAGCCCAATACCGGCATATGGAAGAAAGGGCAGAAAGCACAGGGAAATATGTGCTTCTAAATCCAAAACGCAGCTATCTAACAGAACGGTTGTCAATGTGTGCACTCAAATTCCAGAGTTAAACCCGTGTGTGGATTCAGCAGTCTGCAAACACTTTCTGTGCAGAGTCTCAAAACAGGCGTTTTCAGCCCAATACCGGCATACGGAAGAAAGGGCAGTAAGCACAGGGAAATATCTGCTTCTAAATCCAAAAGGCAGCTATCTAACAGAACGGTTGTCAATGTGTCCACTGAACTTCCAGAGTTAAACCCGTGTGTGGATTCAGCAGTCTGCAAACACTTTCTGTGCAGAGTCTCAAAACAGGCGTTTTCAGCCCCATACCACCATATGGAAGAAAGGGCAGTAAGCACAGGGAAATATCTGCTTCTAAATCCAAAACGCAGCTATCTAACAGAACGGTTGTCAATGTGTGCACTCAACTTCCAGAGTTAAACCCGTGTGTGGATTCAGCCATCTGCAAACTCTTTCTGTGCAGAGTCTCAAAACAGGCGCTTTCAGTCCAATACCGGCATATGGAAGAAAGGACAGTAAGCACAGGGATATATCTGCTTTTAAATCCAAAACGCAGCTATCTAACAGAACGGTTGTCAATGTGTTCACTCAACTTCCAGAGTTAAACCCGTGTGAGGATTCAGCAGTCTGCAAACACTTTCTCTGCAGAGTCTCAAAACAGGCGTTTTCAGCCCAATACCGGCATATGGAAGAAAGGTCAGAAAGCACAGGGAAATATCTGCTTCTAAATCCAAAATGCAGCTATCTAACAGAACGGTTGTCAATGTGTGCACTCAACTTCCAGAGTTAAACCCGTGTGTGAATTCACCAGTCTGCAAACACTTTCTGTGCAGAGTCTCAAAACAGGCGTTTTAGCCCAATACCAGCATATGGAAGAAAGGGCAGAAAGCAAAGGAAATATCTGCTTCTAAATCGAAAACGGAGCTATCTAACAGAACGGTTGTCAATGTGTGCACTCAAATTCCAGAGTTAAACCCGTGTGTGGATTCAGCAGTCTGCAAACACTTTCTGTGCAGAGTCTCAAAACAGGCGTTTTCAGCCCAATACCGGCATACGGAAGGAAGGGCAGTAAGCACAGGGAAATATCTGCTTCGAAATCCAAAAGGCAGCTATCTAACAGAACGGTTGTCAATGTGTTCACTGAACTTCCAGAGTTAAACCCGTGTGTGGATTCAGCAGTCTGCAAACACTTTCTGTGCAGAGTCTCAAAACAGGCGTTTTCAGCCCCATACCAGCATATGGAAGAAAGGGCAGTAAGCACAGGGAAATATCTGCTTCTAAATCCAAAACGCAGCTATCTAACAGAACGGTTGTCAATGTGTGCACTCAACTTCCAGAGTTAAACCCGTGTGTGCATTCAGCAGTCTGCAACCACTTGCTGTGCAGAGCCTCATAACAGGCGTTTTCAGCCCAATACCGGCATTCGCAAGAAAGGGCAGAAAGCACAGGGAAATATCTGCTTCTAAATCAAACACGCAGCTATCTAACAGAACGGTTGTCAATGTGTGCACTCAACTTCCAGAGTTAAACCCGTGTGTGGATTCAGCAGTCTGCAAACACTTGCTGTGCCGAGTCTCAAATCAGGCGTTTTCAGCCCAATACCGGCATATGGAAGAAACGTCAGATAGCACAGGGAAACATCTGCTTCTAAATCCAAAATGCAGCTATCTAACAGAACGGTTGTCAATGTGTGCACTCAACTTCCAGAGTTAACCCCGTGTGTGGATTCAGCAGTCTGCAAACACTTGCTGTGCAGAGTCTCAAAACAGGCGTTTTCAGCCCAATACCGGCATATGGAAGAAAGGGCAGAAAGCACAGGGAAATATCTGCTTCTAAATCCAAAACGCAGCTATCTAACAGAACGGTTGTCAATGTGTGCACTCAACTTCCAGAGTTAAACCCGTGTGTGGATTCAGCAGTCTGCAAACACTTTCTGTGCAGAGTCTCAAAACAGGCGTTTTAGCCCAATACCAGCATATGGAATAAAGGGCAGAAAGCACAGGGAGATATCTGCTTCTAAATCGAAAACGGAGCTATCTAACAGAACGGTTGTCAATGTGAGCACTCAAATTCCAGAGTTAAACCCGTGTGTGGATTCAGCAGTCTGCAAACACTTTCTGTGCAGAGTCTCAAAACAGGCGTTTTCAGCCCAATAACGGCATACGGAAGAAAGGGCAGTAAGCACAGGGAAATATCTGCTTCGAAATCCAAAATGCAGCTATCTAACAGAACGGTTTTCAATGTGTGCACTCAACTTCCAGAGTTAACCCGTGTGTGGATTCAGCAGTCTGCAACCACTTGCTGTGCAGAGTCTCAAAACAGGCGTTTTCAGCCCAATCCCGGCATATGGAAGAAAGGACAGTAAGCACAGGGATATATCTGCTTTTAAATCCAAAACGCAGCTATCTAACAGAACGTTTGTCAATGTGTGCACTCAACTTCCAGAGTTGAACCCGTGTGAGGATTCAGCAGTGTGCAAACACTTTCTGTGCAGAGACTCAAAACAGGCGTTTTCAGCCCAATACCGGCATATGGAAGAAAGGGCAGTAAGCACAGGGAAATATCTGCTTCTAAATCCAAAACGCAGCTATCTAACAGAACGGTTGTCAATGTGTGCTCTCAACTTCCAGAGTTAAACCCGTGTGTAGATTCAGCAGTCTGCAACCACTTGCTGTGCAGAGTCTCAAAACAGGCGTTTTCAGCCCAATACCGGCATTCGCAAGAAAGGGCAGGAAGCACAGGGAAATATCTGCTTCTAAATCCAAAACGCAGCTATCTAACAGAACGGTTGTCAATGTGTGCACTCAACTTCCAGAGTTAAACCCGTGTGTGGATTCAGCAGTCTGCAACCACTTGCTGTGCAGAGTCTCAAAACAGGCGTTTTCAGCCCAATACCGGCATACGCAAGAAAGGGCAGAAAGCACAGGGAAATATCTGCTTCTAAATCCAAAACGCAGTTATCTAACAGAACGGTTGTCAATGTGTGCACTCAACTTCCAGAGTTAAACCCGTGTGTGGATTCAGCAGTCTGCAAACCCTTGCTGTGCAGAGTCTCAAAACAGGCGTTTTCAGCCCAATACCGGCATATGGAAGAAAGGGCAGAAAGTACAGGGAAATATCTGCTTCTAAATCCAAAACGCAGCTATCTAACAGAACGGTTGTCAATGTGTGCACTCAACTTCCAGAGTTAAACCCGTGTGTGGATTCAGCAGTCTGCAAACACTTTCTGTGCAGAGTCTCAATACAGGCGTTTTAGCCCAATACCAGCATATGGAAGAAACGGCAGAAAGCTAAGGAATTATCTGCTTCTAAATCGAAAACGGAGCTATCTAACAGAACGGTTGTCAATGTGTGCACTCAAATTCCAGAGTTAAACCCGTGTGTGGATTCAGCAGTCTGCAAACACTTTCTGTGCAGAGTCTCAAAACAGGCGTTTTCAGCCCAATAGCGGCATACGGAAGGAAGGGCAGTAAGCACAGGGAAATATCTGCTTCAAAATCCAAAAGGCAGCTATCTAACAGAACGGTTGTCAATGTGTTCACTGAACTTCCAGAGTTAAACCCGTGTGTGGATTCAGCAATCTGCAAACACTTTCTGTGCAGAGTCTCAAAACAGGCGTTTTCAGCCCCATACCAGCATATGGAAGAAAGGGCAGTAAGCCCAGGGAAATATCTGCTTCTAAATCCAAAACGCAGCTATCTAACAGAACGGTTGTCAATGTGTGCACTCAACTTCCAGAGTTAAACCCGTGTGTGGACTCAGCCATCTGCAAACACTTTCTGTGCAGAGTCTCAAAACAGGCGTTTTCAGTCCAATACCGGCATATGGAAGAAAGGACAGTAAGCACAGGGATATATCTGCTTTTAAACCCAAAACGCAGCTATATAACAGAACGGTTGTCAATGTGTGCACTCAACTTCCAGAGTTAAACCCGTGTGAGGATTCAGCAGTCTGCAAACCCTTTCTGTGCAGAGTCTCAAAAGAGGCGTTTTCAGCCCAATACCGGCTTATGGAAGAAAGGGCAGTTAGCACAGGGAAATATCTGCTTCTAAATTCAAAACGCAGCTATCTAACAGAACAGTTGTCAATGTGTGCACTCAACTTCCAGAGTTAAACCCGTGTGTGGATTCAGCAGTCTGCAAACACTTGCTGTGCAGAGTCTTCAAACAGGCATTTTTAGCCCAATACCGGCATATGGAAGAAAGGGCAGAAAGCACAGGGAAATATCTGCTTCGAAATCCAAAACGCAGCTATCTAACAAAACGGTTGTCAATGTGTGCTCTCAACTTCCAGAGTTAAACCCGTGTGTGGATTCAGCAGTCTGCAACCACTTGCTGTGCAGAGTCTCAAAACAGGCGTTTTCAGCCCAATACCGGCATTCGCAAGAAAGGGCAGAAAGCACAGGGAAATATCTGCTTCTAAATCCAAAACGCAGCTATCTAACAGAACCGTTGTCAATGTGTGCACTCAACTTCCAGAGTTAAACCCGTGTGTGGATTCAGCAGTCTGCAAGCACTTGCTGTGCAGAGTCTCAAAACAGGCGTTTTCAGCCCAATACCGGCATACGAAAGAAAGGGCAGAAAGCACAGGGAAATATCTGCTTCTAAATCCAAAACGCAGTTATCTAACAGAACGGTTGTCAATGTGTGCACTCAACTTCCAGAGTTAAACCCGTGTGTGGATTCAGCAGTCTGCAAACACTTGCTGTGAATAGTCTCAAAACAGGCGTTTTCAGCCCAATACCGGCATATGGAAGAAAGGGCAGAAAGCATAGGGAAATATCTGCTTCTAAATCCAAAACGCAGCTCTCTAACAGAACGGTTGTCAATGTGTGCACTCAACTTCCGGAGTTAAACCCGTGTGTGGGTTCAGCAGTCTGCAAACACTTTCTGTGCAGAGTCTCAAAACAGGCGTTTTAGCCCAATACCAGCATATGGAAGAAAGGGCAGAAAGCAAAGGAAATATCTGCTTCTAAATTGAAAACGGAGCTATCTAACAGAACGGTTGTCAATGTGTGCACTCAAATTCCAGAGTTAAACCCGTGTGTGGATTCAGCAGTCTGCAAACACTTTCTGTGCAGAGTCTCAAAACAGGCGTTTTCAGCCCAATACCGGCATACGGAAGGAAGGGCAGTAAGCACAGGGAAATATCTGCTTCGAAATCCAAAACGCAGCTATCTAACAGAACGGTTGTCAATGTGTGCACTCAACTTCCAGAGTTAAATCCGTGTGTGGATTCAGCAGTCTGCAACCACTTGCTGTGCAGAGTCTCAAAACAGGCGTTTTCAGCCCAGTACCGGCATTCGCAAGAAAGGGCAGAAAGCACAGGGAAATATCTGCTTCTAAATCAAACACGCAGCTATCTAACAGAACGGTTGTCAATGTGTGCACTCAACTTCCAGAGTTAAACCCGTGTGTGGATTCAGCAGTCTGCAAACACTTGCTGTGCCGAGTCTCAAATCAGGCGTTTTCAGCCCAATACCGGCATATGGAAGAAATGTCAGATAGCACAGGGAAACTTCTGCTTCTAAATCCAAAATGCAGCTATCTAACAGAACGGTTGTCAATGTGTGCACTCAACTTCCAGAGTTAACCCCGTGTGTGGATTCAGCAGTCTGCAAACACTTGCTGTGCAGAGTCTCAAAACAGGCGTTTTCAGCCCAATACCGGCATATGGAAGAAAGGGCAGAAAGCACAGGGAAATATCTGCTTCTAAATCCAAAACGCAGCTATCTAACAGAACGGTTGTCAATGTGTGCACTCAACTTCCAGAGTTAAACCCGTGTGTGGATTCAGCAGTCTGCAAACACTTTCTGTGCAGAGTCTCAAAACAGGCGTTTTAGCCCAATACCAGCATATGGAAGAAAGGGCAGAAAGCACAGGGAAATATCTGCTTCTAAATCGAAAACGGAGCTATCTAACAGAACGGTTGTCAATGTGTGCACTCAAATTCCAGAGTTAAACCCGTGTGTGGATTCAGCAGTCTGCAAACACTTTCTGTGCAGAGTCTCAAAACAGGCGTTTTCAGCCCAATACCGGCATATGGAGGAAAGGGCAGTAAGCACAGGGAAATATCTGCTTCGAAATCCAAAAGGCAGCTATCTAACAGAACGGTTGTCAATGTGTCCACTGAACTTCCAGAGTTAAACCCGTGTGTGGATTCAGCAGTCTGCAAACACTTGCTGTGCAGAGTCTTCAAACAGGCATTTTTAGCCCAATACCGGCATATGGAAGAAAGGGCAGAAAGCACAGGGAAATATCTGCTTCGAAATCCAAAACGCAGCTATCTAACAGAACGGTTGTCAATGTGTGCACTCAACTTCCATCGTTAAACCCGTGTGTGGATTCAGCAGTCTGCAACCACTTGCTGTGCAGAGTCTCAAAACAGGCGTTTTCAGCCCAATACCGGCATTCGCAAGAAAGGGCAGAAAGCACAGGGAAATATCTGCTTCTAAATCCAAAACGCAGCTATCTAACAGAACGGTTGTCAATGTGTGCACTCAACTTCCAGAGTTAAACCCGTGTGTGGATTCAGCAGTGTGCAAACACTTTCTGTGCAGAGTCTCAAAACAGGCGTTTTCAGCCCAATACCGGCATACGGAAGGAAGGGCAGTAAGCACAGGGAAATATCTGCTTCGAAATCCAAAAGGCAGCTATCTAACAGAACGGTTGTCAATGTGTTCACTGAACTTCCAGAGTTAAACCCGTGTGTGGATTCAGCAGTCTGCAAACACTTTCTGTGCAGGGTCTCAAAACAGGCGTTTTCAGCCCCATACCAGCATATGGAAGAAAGGGCAGTAAGCACAGGGAAATATCTGCTTCTAAATCCAAAACGCAGCTATCTAACAGAACGGTTGTCAATGTGTGCACTCAACTTCCAGAGTTAAACCCGTGTGTAGATTCAGCAGTCTGCAACCACTTGCTGTGCAGAGTCTCAAAACAGGCGTTTTCAGCCCAGTACCGGCATTCGCAAGAAAGGGCAGAAAGCACAGGGAAATATCTGCTTCTAAATCAAACACGCAGCTATCTAACAGAACGGTTGTCAATGTGTGCACTCAACTTCCAGAGTTAAACCCGTGTGTGGATTCAGCAGTCTGCAAACACTTGCTGTGCCGAGTCTCAAATCAGGCGTTTTCAGCCCAATACCGGCATATGGAAGAAATGTCAGATAGCACAGGGAAACATCTGCTTCTAAATCCAAAATGCAGCTATGTAACAGAACGGTTGTCAATGTGTGCACTCAACTTCCAGAGTTAACCCCGTGTGTGGATTCAGCAGTCTGCAAACACTTGCTGTGCAGAGTCTCAAAACAGGCGTTTTCAGCCCAATACCGGCATATGGAAGTAAGGGCAGAAAGCACAGGGAAATATCTGCTTCTAAATCCAAAACGCAGCTATCTAACAGGACGGTTGTCAATGTGTGCACTCAACTTCCAGAGTTAAACCCGTGTGTGGATTCAGCAGTCTGCAAACACTTTCTGTGCAGAGTCTCAAAACAGGCGTTTTAGCCCAATACCAGCATATGGAAGAAAGGGCAGAAAGCACAGGGAAATATCTGCTTCTAAATCGAAAACGGAGCTATCTAACAGAACGGTTGTCAATGTGTGCACTCAAATTCCAGAGTTAAACCCGTGTGTGGATTCAGCAGTCTGCAAACACTTTCTGTGCAGAGTCTCAAAACAGGCGTTTTCAGCCCAATACCGGCATATGGAAGAAAGGGCAGTAAGCACAGGGAAATATCTGCTTCGAAATCCAAAAGGCAGCTATCTAACAGAACGGTTGTCAATGTGTCCACTGAACTTCCAGAGTTAAAACCGTGTGTGGATTCAGCAGTCTGCAAACACTTTCTGTGCAGAGTCTCAAAACAGGCGTTTTCAGCCCCATACCAGCATATGGAAGAAAGGGCAGTAAGCACAGGGAAATATCTGCTTCTATATCCAAAACGCAGCTATCTAACAGAACGGTTGTCAATGTGTGCACTCAACTTCCAGAGTTAAACCCGTGTGTGGATTCAGCCATCTGCAAACACTTTCTGTGCAGAGGCTCAAAACAGGCGTTTTCAGTCCAATACCGGCATATGGAAGAAAGGGCAGTAAGCACAGGGATATATCTGCTTTTAAATCCAAAACGCAGCTATCTAACAGAACGGTTGTCAATGTGTGCACTCAACTTCCAGAGTTAAACTCGTGTGAGGATTCATCAGTCTGCAAACACTTTCTGTGCAGAGTCTCAAAACAGGCGTTTTCAGCCCAATACCGGCATATGGAAGAAAGGGCAGTAAGCACAGGGAAATATCTGCTTCTAAATTCAAAACGCAGCTATCTAACAGAACAGTTGTCAATGTGTGCACTCAACTTCCAGAGTTAAACCCGTGTGTGGATTCAGCAGTCTGCAAACACTTGCTGTGCAGAGTCTCAAAACAGGCGTTTTCAGCCCAGTACCGGCATTCGCAAGAAAGGGCAGAAAGCACAGGGAAATATCTGCTTCTATATCAAACACGCAGCTATCTAACAGAACGGTTGTCAATGTGTGCACTCAACTTCCAGAGTTAAACCCGTGTGTGGATTCAGCAGTCTGCAAACACTTGCTGTTCCGAGTCTCAAATCAGGCGTTTTCAGCCCAATACCGGCATATGGAAGAAATGTCAGATAGCACAGGGAAACATCTGCTTCTAAATCCAAAATGCAGCTATCTAACAGAACGGTTTTCAATGTGTGCACTCAACTTCCAGAGTTAACCCGTGTGTGGATTCAGCAGTCTGCAACCACTTGCTGTGCAGAGTCTCAAAACAGGCGTTTTCAGCCCAATACCGGCATTCGCAAGAAAGGGCAGAAAGCACAGGGAAATATCTGCTTCTAAATCCAAAACGCAGCTATCTAACAGAACGGTTGTCAATGTGTGCACTCAACTTCCAGAGTTAAACCCGTGTGTGGATTCAGCAGTCTGCAAACACTTTCTGGGCAGAGTCTCAAAACAGGCGTTTTAACCCAATACCGGCATATGGAAGAAAGGGCAGAAAACACAGGGAAATATCTGCTTCTAAATCGAAAACGGAGCTATCTAACAGAACGGTTGTCAACGTGTGCATTCAAATTCCAGAGTTAAACCCGTGTGTGGATTCAGCAGTCTGCAAACACTTTCTGTGCAGAGTCTCAAAACAGGCGTTTTCAGCCCAATACCGGCATACGGAAGAAAGGGCAGTAAGCACAGGGAAATATCTGCTTCGAAATCCAAAAGGCAGCTATCTAACAGAACGGTTGTCAATGTGTCCACTGAACTTCCAGAGTTAAACCCGTGTTTGGATTCAGCAGTCTGCAAACACATTCTGTGCAGATTCTCAAAACAGGCGTTTTCAGCCCCATACCAGCATATGGAAGAAAGGGCAGTAAGCACAGGGAAATATCTGCTTCTAAATCCAAAACGCAGCTATCTAACAGAACGGTTGTCAATGTGTGCACTCAACTTCCAGAGTTAAACCCGTGTGTGGATTCAGCCATCTGCAAACACTTTCTGTGCAGAGTCTCAAAACAGGCGTTTTCAGTCCAATACCGGCATATGGAAGAAAGGACAGTAAGCACAGGGATATATCTGCTTTTAAATCCAAAACGCAGCTATCTAACAGAACGTTTGTCAATGTGTGCACTCAACTTCCAGAGTTGAACCCGTGTGAGGATTCAGCAGTGTGCAAACACTTTCTGTGCAGAGACTCAAAACAGGCGTTTTCAGTGCAATACCGGCATATGGAAGAAAGGGCAGTAAGCACAGGGAAATAACTGCTTCTAAATCCAAAACGCAGCTATCTAACAGAACGGTTGTCAATGTGTGCTCTCAACTTCCAGAGTTAAACCCGTGTGTAGATTCAGCAGTCTGCAACCACTTGCTGTGCAGAGTCTCAAAACAGGCGTTTTCAGCCCAATACCGGCATTCGCAAGAAAGGGCAGGAAGCACAGGGAAATATCTGCTTCTAAATCCAAAACGCAGCTATCTAACAGAACGGTTGTCAATGTGTGCACTCAACTTCCAGAGTTAAACCCGTGTGTGGATTCAGCAGTCTGCAAACACTTGCTGTGCAGAGTCTCAAAACACGCGTTTTCAGCCCAATACCGGCATATGGAAGAAAGGGCAGAAAGCACAGGGAAATATCTGCTTCTAAATCCAAAACGCAGCTATCTAACAGAACGGTTGTCAATGTGCGCACTCAACTTCCAGAGTTAAACCCGTGTGTGGTTCAGCAGTCTGCAAACACTTTCTGTGCAGAGTCTCAAAACAGGCGTTTTATCCCAATACCAGCATATGGAAGAAACGGCAGAAAGCTAAGGAAATATCTGCTTCTAAATCGAAAACGGAGCTATCTAACAGAACGGTTGTCAATGTGTGCACTCAAATTCCAGAGTTAAACCCGTGTGTGGATTCAGCAGTCTGCAAACACTTTCTGTGCAGAGTCTCAAAACAGGCGTTTTCAGCCCAATAGCGGCATACGGAAGGAAGGGCAGTAAGCACAGGGAAATATCTGCTTCAAAATCCAAAAGGCAGCTATCTAACAGAACGGTTGTAAATGTGTTCACTGAACTTCCAGAGTTAAACCCGTGTGTGGATTCAGCAGTCTGCAAACACTTGCTGTGCAGAGTCTTCAAACAGGCATTTTTAGCCCAATACCGGCATATGGAAGAAAGGACAGTAAGCACAGGGATATATCTGCTTTTAAACCCAAAACGCAGCTATATAACAGAACGGTTGTCAATGTGTGCACTCAACTTCCAGAGTTAAACCCGTGTGAGGATTCAGCAGTCTGCAAACCCTTTCTGTGCAGAGTCTCAAAAGAGGCGTTTTCAGCCCAATACCGGCTTATGGAAGAAAGGGCAGTAAGCACAGGGAAATATCTGCTTCTAAATTCAAAACGCAGCTATCTAACAGAACAGTTGTCAATGTGTGCACTCAACTTCCAGAGTTAAACCCGTGTGTGGATTCAGCAGTCTGCAAACACTTGCTGTGCAGAGTCTTCAAACAGGCATTTTTAGCCCAATACCGGCATATGGAAGAAAGGGCAGAAAGCACAGGGAAATATCTGCTTCGAAATCCAAAACGCAGCTATCTAACAAAACGGTTGTCAATGTGTGCTCTCAACTTCCAGAGTTAAACCTGTGTGTGGATTCAGCAGTCTGCAACCACTTGCTGTGCAGAGTCTCAAAACAGGCGTTTTCAGCCCAATACCGGCATTCGCAAGAAAGGGCAGAAAGCACAGGGAAATATCTGCTTCTAAATCCAAAACGCAGCTATCTAACAGAACGGTTGTCAATGTGTGCACTCAACTTCCAGAGTTAAACCCGTGTGTGGATTCAGCAGTCTGCAACCACTTGCTGTGCAGAGTCTCAAAACAGGCGTTTTCAGCCCAATACCGGCATACGCAAGAAAGGGCAGAAAGCACAGGGAAATATCTGCTTCTAAATCCAAAACGCAGTTATCTAACAGAACGGTTGTCAATGTGTGCACTCAACTTCCAGAGTTAAACCCGTGTGTGGATTCAGCAGTCTGCAAACACTTGCTGTGAATAGTCTCAAAACAGGCGTTTTCAGCCCAATACCGGCATATGGAAGAAAGGGCAGAAAGCATAGGGAAATATCTGCTTCTAAATCCAAAACGCAGCTCTCTAACAGAACGGTTGTCAATGTGTGCACTCAACTTCCAGAGTTAAACCCGTGTGTGGGTTCAGCAGTCTGCAAACACTTTCTGTGCAGAGTCTCAAAACAGGCGTTTTAGCCCAATACCAGCATATGGAAGAAAGGGCAGAAAGCAAAGGAAATATCTGCTTCTAAATAGAAAACGGAGCTATCTAACAGAACGGTTGTCAATGTGTGCACTCAAATTCCAGAGTTAAACCCGTGTGTGGATTCAGCAGTCTGCAAACACTTTCTGTGCAGAGTCTCAAAACAGGCGTTTTCAGCCCAATACCGGCATACGGAAGGAAGGGCAGTAAGCACAGGGAAATATCTGCTTCGAAATCCAAAACGCAGCTATCTAACAGAACGGTTGTCAATGTGTGCACTCAACTTCCAGAGTTAAATCCGTGTGTGGATTCAGCAGTCTGCAACCACTTGCTGTGCAGAGTCTCAAAACAGGCGTTTTCAGCCCAGTACCGGCATTCGCAAGAAAGGGCAGAAAGCACAGGGAAATATCTGCTTCTAAATCAAACACGCAGCTATCTAACAGAACGGTTGTCAATGTGTGCACTCAACTTCCAGAGTTAAACCCGTGTGTGGATTCAGCAGTCTGCAAACACTTGCTGTGCCGAGTCTCAAATCAGGCGTTTTCAGCCCAATACCGGCATATGGAAGAAATGTCAGATAGCACAGGGAAACTTCTGCTTCTAAATCCAAAATGCAGCTATCTAACAGAACGGTTGTCAATGTGTGCACTCAACTTCCAGAGTTAACCCCGTGTGTGGATTCAGCAGTCTGCAAACACTTGCTGTGCAGAGTCTCAAAACAGGCGTTTTCAGCCCAATACCGGCATATGGAAGAAAGGGCAGAAAGCACAGGGAAATATCTGCTTCTAAATCCAAAACGCAGCTATCTAACAGAACGGTTGTCAATGTGTGCACTCAACTTCCAGAGTTAAACCCGTGTGTGGATTCAGCAGTCTGCAAACACTTTCTGTGCAGAGTCTCAAAACAGGCGTTTTAGCACAATACCAGCATATGGAAGAAAGGGCAGAAAGCACAGGGAAATATCTGCTTCTAAATCGAAAACGGAGCTATCTAACAGAACGGTTGTCAATGTGTGCACTCAAATTCCAGAGTTAAACCCGTGTGTGGATTCAGCAGTCTGCAAACACTTTCTGTGCAGAGTCTCAAAACAGGCGTTTTCAGCCCAATACCGGCATATGGAAGAAAGGGCAGTAAGCACAGGGAAATATCTGCTTCGAAATCCAAAAGGCAGCTATCTAACAGAAGGGTTGTCAATGTGTCCACTGAACTTCCAGAGTTAAACCCGTGTGTGGATTCAGCAGTCTGCAAACACTTGCTGTGCAGAGTCTTCAAACAGGCATTTTTAGCCCAATACCGGCATATGGAAGAAAGGGCAGAAAGCACAGGGAAATATCTGCTTCGAAATCCAAAACGCAGCTATCTAACAGAACGGTTGTCAATGTGTGCACTCAACTTCCATCGTTAAACCCGTGTGTGGATTCAGCAGTCTGCAACCACTTGCTGTGCAGAGTCTCAAAACAGGCGTTTTCAGCCCAATACCGGCATTCGCAAGAAAGGGCAGAAAGCACAGGGAAATATCTGCTTCTAAATCGAAAACGGAGCTGTCTAACAGAACGGTTGTCAATGTGTGCACTCAAATTCCAGAGTTAAACCCGTGTGTGGATTCAGCAGTCTGCAAACACTTTCTGTGCAGAGTCTCAAAACAGGCGTTTACAGCCCAATAGCGGCATACGGAAGGAAGGGCAGTAAGCACAGGGAAATATCTGCTTCAAAATCCAAAAGGCAGCTATCTAACAGAACGGTTGTAAATGTGTTCACTGAACTTCCAGAGTTAAACCCGTGTGTGGATTCAGCAGTCTGCAAACACTTTCTGTGCAGAGTCTCAAAACAGGCGTTTTCAGCCCCATACCAGCATATGGAAGAAAGGGCAGTAAGCACAGGGAAATATCTGCTTCTAAATCCAAAACGCAGCAATCTAACAGAACGGTTGTCAATGTGTGCACTCAACTTCCAGAGTTAAACCCGTGTGTGGATTCAGCCATCTGCAAACACTTTCTGTGCAGAGTCTCAAAACAGGCGTTTTCAGTCCAATACCGGCATATGGAAGAAAGGACAGTAAGCACAGGGATATATCTGCTTTTAAACCCAAAACGCAGCTATATAACAGAACGGTTGTCAATGTGTGCACTCAACTTCCAGAGTTAAACCCGTGTGAGGATTCAGCAGTCTGCAAACCCTTTCTGTGCAGAGTCTCAAAAGAGGCGTTTTCAGCCCAATACCGGCTTATGGAAGAAAGGGCAGTAAGCACAGGGAAATATCTGCTTCTAAATTCAAAACGCAGCTATCTAACAGAACAGTTGTCAATGTGTGCACTCAACTTCCAGAGTTAAACCCGTGTGTGGATTCAGCAGTCTGCAAACACTTGCTGTGCAGAGTCTTCAAACAGG
Source organism: Aotus nancymaae (assembly GCF_030222135.1). Taxonomy (NCBI): domain Eukaryota; kingdom Metazoa; phylum Chordata; class Mammalia; order Primates; family Aotidae; genus Aotus; species Aotus nancymaae. The sequence goes on from NW_026989024.1 coordinate 142,971, forward strand.
CATTTTTAGCCCAATACCGGCATATGGAAGAAAGGGCAGAAAGCACAGGGAAATATCTGCTTCGAAATCCAAAACGCAGCTATCTAACAAAACGGTTGTCAATGTGTGCTCTCAACTTCCAGAGTTAAACCTGTGTGTGGATTCAGCAGTCTGCAACCACTTGCTGTGCAGAGTCTCAAAACAGGCGTTTTCAGCCCAATACCGGCATTCGCAAGAAAGGGCAGAAAGCACAGGGAAATATCTGCTTCTAAATCCAAAACGCAGCTATCTAACAGAACGGTTGTCAATGTGTGCACTCAACTTCCAGAGTTAAACCCGTGTGTGGATTCAGCAGTCTGCAACCACTTGCTGTGCAGAGTCTCAAAACAGGCGTTTTCAGCCCAATACCGGCATACGCAAGAAAGGGCAGAAAGCACAGGGAAATATCTGCTTCTAAATCCAAAACGCAGTTATCTAACAGAACGGTTGTCAATGTGTGCACTCAACTTCCAGAGTTAAACCCGTGTGTGGATTCAGCAGTCTGCAAACACTTGCTGTGAATAGTCTCAAAACAGGCGTTTTTCAGCCCAATACCGGCATATGGAAGAAAGGGCAGAAAGCATAGGGAAATATCTGCTTCTAAATCCAAAACGCAGCTCTCTAACAGAACGGTTGTCAATGTGTGCACTCAACTTCCAGAGTTAAACCCGTGTGTGGGTTCAGCAGTCTGCAAACACTTTCTGTGCAGAGTCTCAAAACAGGCGTTTTAGCCCAATACCAGCATATGGAAGAAAGGGCAGAAAGCAAAGGAAATATCTGCTTCTAAATAGAAAACGGAGCTATCTAACAGAACGGTTGTCAATGTGTGCACTCAAATTCCAGAGTTAAACCCGTGTGTGGATTCAGCAGTCTGCAAACACTTTCTGTGCAGAGTCTCAAAACAGGCGTTTTCAGCCCAATACCGGCATACGGAAGGAAGGGCAGTAAGCACAGGGAAATATCTGCTTCGAAATCCAAAACGCAGCTATCTAACAGAACGGTTGTCAATGTGTGCACTCAACTTCCAGAGTTAAATCCGTGTGTGGATTCAGCAGTCTGCAACCACTTGCTGTGCAGAGTCTCAAAACAGGCGTTTTCAGCCCAGTACCGGCATTCGCAAGAAAGGGCAGAAAGCACAGGGAAATATCTGCTTCTAAATCAAACACGCAGCTATCTAACAGAACGGTTGTCAATGTGTGCACTCAACTTCCAGAGTTAAACCCGTGTGTGGATTCAGCAGTCTGCAAACACTTGCTGTGCCGAGTCTCAAATCAGGCGTTTTCAGCCCAATACCGGCATATGGAAGAAATGTCAGATAGCACAGGGAAACTTCTGCTTCTAAATCCAAAATGCAGCTATCTAACAGAACGGTTGTCAATGTGTGCACTCAACTTCCAGAGTTAACCCCGTGTGTGGATTCAGCAGTCTGCAAACACTTGCTGTGCAGAGTCTCAAAACAGGCGTTTTCAGCCCAATACCGGCATATGGAAGAAAGGGCAGAAAGCACAGGGAAATATCTGCTTCTAAATCCAAAACGCAGCTATCTAACAGAACGGTTGTCAATGTGTGCACTCAACTTCCAGAGTTAAACCCGTGTGTGGATTCAGCAGTCTGCAAACACTTTCTGTGCAGAGTCTCAAAACAGGCGTTTTAGCACAATACCAGCATATGGAAGAAAGGGCAGAAAGCACAGGGAAATATCTGCTTCTAAATCGAAAACGGAGCTATCTAACAGAACGGTTGTCAATGTGTGCACTCAAATTCCAGAGTTAAACCCGTGTGTGGATTCAGCAGTCTGCAAACACTTTCTGTGCAGAGTCTCAAAACAGGCGTTTTCAGCCCAATACCGGCATATGGAAGAAAGGGCAGTAAGCACAGGGAAATATCTGCTTCGAAATCCAAAAGGCAGCTATCTAACAGAAGGGTTGTCAATGTGTCCACTGAACTTCCAGAGTTAAACCCGTGTGTGGATTCAGCAGTCTGCAAACACTTGCTGTGCAGAGTCTTCAAACAGGCATTTTTAGCCCAATACCGGCATATGGAAGAAAGGGCAGAAAGCACAGGGAAATATCTGCTTCGAAATCCAAAACGCAGCTATCTAACAGAACGGTTGTCAATGTGTGCACTCAACTTCCATCGTTAAACCCGTGTGTGGATTCAGCAGTCTGCAACCACTTGCTGTGCAGAGTCTCAAAACAGGCGTTTTCAGCCCAATACCGGCATTCGCAAGAAAGGGCAGAAAGCACAGGGAAATATCTGCTTCTAAATCGAAAACGGAGCTATCTAACAGAACGGTTGTCAATGTGTGCACTCAAATTCCAGAGTTAAACCCGTGTGTGGATTCAGCAGTCTGCAAACACTTTCTGTGCAGAGTCTCAAAACAGGCGTTTTCAGCCCAATACCGGCATATGGAAGAAAGGGCAGTAAGCACAGGGAAATATCTGCTTCGAAATCCAAAAGGCAGCTATCTAACAGAACGGTTGTCAATGTGTCCACTGAACTTCCAGAGTTAAAACCGTGTGTGGATTCAGCAGTCTGCAAACACTTTCTGTGCAGAGTCTCAAAACAGGCGTTTTCAGCTCCATACCAGCATATGGAAGAAAGGGCAGTAAGCACAGGGAAATATCTGCTTCTAAATCCAAAACGCAGCTATCTAACAGAACGGTTGTCAATGTGTGCACTCAACTTCCAGAGTTAAACCCGTGTGTGGATTCAGCCATCTGCAAACACTTTCTGTGCAGAGGCTCAAAACAGGCGTTTTCAGTCCAATACCGGCATATGGAAGAAAGGGCAGTAAGCACAGGGATATATCTGCTTTTAAATCCAAAACGCAGCTATCTAACAGAACGGTTGTCAATGTGTGCACTCAACTTCCAGAGTTAAACCCGTGTGAGGATTCAGCAGTCTGCAAACTCTTTCTGTGCAGAGTCTCAAAACAGGCGTTTTCAGCCCAATACCGGCATATGGAAGAAAGGGCAGTAAGCACAGGGAAATATCTGCTTCTAAATTCAAAACGCAGCTATCTAACAGAACAGTTGTCAATGTGTGCACTCAACTTCCAGAGTTAAACCCGTGTGTGGATTCAGCAGTCTGCAAACACTTGCTGTGCAGAGTCTCAAAACAGGCGTTTTCAGCCCAGTACCGGCATTCGCAAGAAAGGGCAGAAAGCACAGGGAAATATCTGCTTCTAAATCAAACACGCAGCTATCTAACAGAACGGTTGTCAATGTGTGCACTCAACTTCCAGAGTTAAACCCGTGTGTGGATTCAGCAGTCTGCAAACACTTTCTGTGCAGAGCCTCAAAACAGGTGTTTTAACCCAATACCAGCATATGGAAGAAAGGGCAGAAAGCAAAGGAAATATATGCTTCTAAATCGAAAACGGAGCTATCTAACAGAACGGTTGTCAAAGTGTGCACTCAAATTCCAGAGTTAAACCCGTGTGTGGATTCAGCAGTCTGCAAACACTTTCTGTGCTGAGTCTCAAAACAGGCGTTTTCAGCCCAATACCGGCATACGGAAGGAAGGGCAGTAAGCACAGGGAAATATCTGCTTCGAAATCCAAAAGGCAGCTATCTAACAGAACGGTTGTCAATGTGTTCACTGAACTTCCAGAGTTAAACCCGTGTGTGGATTCAGCAGTCTGCAAACACTTTCTGTGCAGAGTCTCAAAACAGGCGTTTTCAGCCCCATACCAGCATATGGAAGAAAGGGCAGTAAGCACAGGGAAATATCTGCTTCTAAATCCAAAACGCAGCTATCTAACAGAACGGTTGTCAATGTGTGCACTCAACTTCCAGAGTTAAACCCGTGTGTGGATTCAGCCATCTGCAAACACTTTCTGTGCAGAGTCTCAAAACAGGCGTTTTCAGTCCAATACCGGCATATGGAAGAAAGTACAGTAAGCACAGGGATATATCTACTTTTAAATCCAAAACGCAGGAATCTAACAGAACGGTTGTCAATGTGTGCACTCAACTTCCAGAGTTAAACCCGTGTGTGGATTCAGCAGTCTGCAACCACTTGCTGTGCAGAGTCTCAAAACAGGCGTTTTCAGCCCAATACCGGCATTCGCAAGAAAGGGCAGAAAGCACAGGGAAATATCCGCTTCTAAATCAAACACGCAGCTATCTAACAGAACGGTTGTCAATGTGTGCACTCACCTTCCAGAGTTAAATCCGTGTGTGGATTCAGCAGTCTGCAAACACTTGCTGTGCCGAGTCTCAAATTAGGCGTTTTCAGCCCAATACCGGCATATGGAAGAAATGTCAGATCGCACAGGAAAACATCTGCTTCTAAATCCAAAATGCAGCTATCTAACAGAACGGTTGTCAATGTGTGCACTCAACTTCCAGAGTTAACCCCGTGTGTGGATTCAGCAGTCTGCAAACACTTGATGTGCAGAGTCTCAAAACAGGCGTTTTATCCCAATACCAGCATATGGAAGAAACGGCAGAAAGCTAAGGAAATATCTGCTTCTAAATCGAAAACGGAGCTATCTAACAGAACGGTTGTCAATGTGTGCACTCAAATTCCAGAGTTAAACCCGTGTGTGGATTCAGCAGTCTGCAAACACTTTCTGTGCAGAGTCTCAAAACAGGCGTTTTCAGCCCAATAGCGGCATACGGAAGGAAGGGCAGTAAGCACAGGGAAATATCTGCTTCAAAATCCAAAAGGCAGCTATCTAACAGAACGGTTGTAAATGTGTTCACTGAACTTCCAGAGTTAAACCCGTGTGTGGATTCAGCAGTCTGCAAACACTTTCTGTGCAGAGTCTCAAAACAGGCGTTTTCAGCCCCATACCAGCATATGGAAGAAAGGGCAGTAAGCACAGGGAAATATCTGCTTCTAAATCCAAAACGCAGCAATCTAACAGAACGGTTGTCAATGTGTGCACTCAACTTCCAGAGTTAAACCCGTGTGTGGATTCAGCCATCTGCAAACACTTTCTGTGCAGAGTCTCAAAACAGGCGTTTTCAGTCCAATACCGGCATATGGAAGAAAGGACAGTAAGCACAGGGATATATCTGCTTTTAAACCCAAAACGCAGCTATATAACAGAACGGTTGTCAATGTGTGCACTCAACTTCCAGAGTTAAACCCGTGTGAGGATTCAGCAGTCTGCAAACCCTTTCTGTGCAGAGTCTCAAAAGAGGCGTTTTCAGCCCAATACCGGCTTATGGAAGAAAGGGCAGTAAGCACAGGGAAATATCTGCTTCTAAATTCAAAACGCAGCTATCTAACAGAACAGTTGTCAATGTGTGCACTCAACTTCCAGAGTTAAACCCGTGTGTGGATTCAGCAGTCTGCAAACACTTGCTGTGCAGAGTCTTCAAACAGGCATTTTTAGCCCAATACCGGCATATGGAAGAAAGGGCAGAAAGCACAGGGAAATATCTGCTTCGAAATCCAAAACGCAGCTATCTAACAAAACGGTTGTCAATGTGTGCTCTCAACTTCCAGAGTTAAACCTGTGTGTGGATTCAGCAGTCTGCAACCACTTGCTGTGCAGAGTCTCAAAACAGGCGTTTTCAGCCCAATACCGGCATTCGCAAGAAAGGGCAGAAAGCACAGGGAAATATCTGCTTCTAAATCCAAAACCCAGCTATCTAACAGAACGGTTGTCAATGTGTGCACTCAACTTCCAGAGTTAAACCCGTGTGTGGATTCAGCAGTCTGCAACCACTTGCTGTGCAGAGTCTCAAAACAGGCGTTTTCAGCCCAATACCGGCATACGCAAGAAAGGGCAGAAAGCACAGGGAAATATCTGCTTCTAAATCCAAAACGCAGTTATCTAACAGAACGGTTGTCAATGTGTGCACTCAACTTCCAGAGTTAAACCCGTGTGTGGATTCAGCAGTCTGCAAACACTTGCTGTGAATAGTCTCAAAACAGGCGTTTTCAGCCCAATACCGGCATATGGAAGAAAGGGCAGAAAGCATAGGGAAATATCTGCTTCTAAATCCAAAACGCAGCTCTCTAACAGAACGGTTGTCAATGTGTGCACTCAACTTCCAGAGTTAAACCCGTGTGTGGGTTCAGCAGTCTGCAAACACTTTCTGTGCAGAGTCTCAAAACAGGCGTTTTAGCCCAATACCAGCATATGGAAGAAAGGGCAGAAAGCAAAGGAAATATCTGCTTCTAAATAGAAAACGGAGCTATCTAACAGAACGGTTGTCAATGTGTGCACTCAAATTCCAGAGTTAAACCCGTGTGTGGATTCAGCAGTCTGCAAACACTTTCTGTGCAGAGTCTCAAAACAGGCGTTTTCAGCCCAATACCGGCATACGGAAGGAAGGGCAGTAAGCACAGGGAAATATCTGCTTCGAAATCCAAAACGCAGCTATCTAACAGAACGGTTGTCAATGTGTGCACTCAACTTCCAGAGTTAAATCCGTGTGTGGATTCAGCAGTCTGCAACCACTTGCTGTGCAGAGTCTCAAAACAGGCGTTTTCAGCCCAGTACCGGCATTCGCAAGAAAGGGCAGAAAGCACAGGGAAATATCTGCTTCTAAATCAAACACGCAGCTATCTAACAGAACGGTTGTCAATGTGTGCACTCAACTTCCAGAGTTAAACCCGTGTGTGGATTCAGCAATCTGCAAACACTTGCTGTGCCGAGTCTCAAATCAGGCGTTTTCAGCCCAATACCGGCATATGGAAGAAATGTCAGATAGCACAGGGAAACTTCTGCTTCTAAATCCAAAATGCAGCTATCTAACAGAACGGTTGTCAATGTGTGCACTCAACTTCCAGAGTTAACCCCGTGTGTGGATTCAGCAGTCTGCAAACACTTGCTGTGCAGAGTCTCAAAACAGGCGTTTTCAGCCCAATACCGGCATATGGAAGAAAGGGCAGAAAGCACAGGGAAATATCTGCTTCTAAATCCAAAACGCAGCTATCTAACAGAACGGTTGTCAATGTGTGCACTCAACTTCCAGAGTTAAACCCGTGTGTGGATTCAGCAGTCTGCAAACACTTTCTGTGCAGAGTCTCAAAACAGGCGTTTTAGCACAATACCAGCATATGGAAGAAAGGGCAGAAAGCACAGGGAAATATCTGCTTCTAAATCGAAAACGGAGCTATCTAACAGAACGGTTGTCAATGTGTGCACTCAAATTCCAGAGTTAAACCCGTGTGTGGATTCAGCAGTCTGCAAACACTTTCTGTGCAGAGTCTCAAAACAGGCGTTTTCAGCCCAATACCGGCATATGGAAGAAAGGGCAGTAAGCACAGGGAAATATCTGCTTCGAAATCCAAAAGGCAGCTATCTAACAGAACGGTTGTCAATGTGTCCACTGAACTTCCAGAGTTAAACCGTGTGTGGATTCAGCAGTCTGCAAACACTTGCTGTGCAGAGTCTTCAAACAGGCATTTTTAGCCCAATACCGGCATATGGAAGAAAGGGCAGAAAGCACAGGGAAATATCTGCTTCGAAATCCAAAACGCAGCTATCTAACAGAACGGTTGTCAATGTGTGCACTCAACTTCCATCGTTAAACCCGTGTGTGGATTCAGCAGTCTGCAACCACTTGCTGTGCAGAGTCTCAAAACAGGCGTTTTCAGCCCAATACCGGCATTCGCAAGAAAGGGCAGAAAGCACAGGGAAATATCTGCTTCTAAATCGAAAACGGAGCTATCTAACAGAACGGTTGTCAATGTGTGCACTCAAATTCCAGAGTTAAACCCGTGTGTGGATTCAGCAGTCTGCAAACACTTTCTGTGCAGAGTCTCAAAACAGGCGTTTTCAGCCCAATACCGGCATATGGAAGAAAGGGCAGTAAGCACAGGGAAATATCTGCTTCGAAATCCAAAAGGCAGATATCTAACAGAACGGTTGTCAATGTGTCCACTGAACTTCCAGAGTTAAAACCGTGTGTGGATTCAGCAGTCTGCAAACACTTTCTGTGCAGAGTCTCAAAACAGGCGTTTTCAGCCCCATACCAGCATATGGAAGAAAGGGCAGTAAGCACAGGGAAATATCTGCTTCTAAATCCAAAACGCAGCTATCTAACAGAACGGTTGTCAATGTGTGCACTCAACTTCCAGAGTTAAACCCGTGTGTGGATTCAGCCATCTGCAAACACTTTCTGTGCAGAGGCTCAAAACAGGCGTTTTCAGTCCAATACCGGCATATGGAAGAAAGGGCAGTAAGCACAGGGATATACCTGCTTTTAAATCCAAAACGCAGCTATCTAACAGAACGGTTGTCAATGTGTGCACTCAACTTCCAGAGTTAAACCCGTGTGAGGATTCAGCAGTCTGCAAACTCTTTCTGTGCAGAGTCTCAAAACAGGCGTTTTCAGCCCAATACCGGCATATGGAAGAAAGGGCAGTAAGCACAGGGAAATATCTGCTTCTAAATTCAAAACGCAGCTATCTAACAGAACAGTTGTCAATGTGTGCACTCAACTTCCAGAGTTAAACCCGTGTGAGGATTCAGCAGTCTGCAAACACTTGCTGTGCAGAGTCTCAAAACAGGCGTTTTCAGCCCAAGTACCGGCATTCGCAAGAAAGGGCAGAAAGCACAGGGAAATATCTGCTTCTAAATCAAACACGCAGCTATCTAACAGAACGGTTGTCAATGTGTGCACTCAACTTCCAGAGTTAAACCCGTGTGTGGATTCAGCAGTCTGCAAACACTTGCTGTGACGAGTCTCAAATCAGGCGTTTTCAGCCCAATACCGGCATATGGAAGAAATGTCAGATAGCACAGGGAAACATCTGCTTCTAAATCCAAAATGCAGCTATCTAACAGAACGGTTGTCAATGTGTGCACTCAACTTCCAGAGTTAACCCCGTGTGTGGATTCAGCAGTCTGCAAACACTTGTTGTGCAGAGTCTCAAAACAGGCGTTTTCAGCCCAATACCGGCATATGGAAGTAAGGGCAGAAAGCACAGGGAAATATCTGCTTCTAAATCCAAAACGCAGCTATCTAACAGAACGGTTGTCAATGTGTGCACTCAACTTCCAGAGTTAAACCCGTGTGTGGATTCAGCAGTCTGCAAACACTTTCTGTGCAGAGTCTCAAAACAGGCGTTTTCAGCCCCATACCGGCATATGGAAGAAAGGGCAGTAAGCACAGGGAAATATCTGCTTCTAAATCCAAAACGCAGCTATCTAACAGAACGGTTGTCAATGTGTGCACTCAACTTCCAGAGTTAAACCCGTGTGTGGATTCAGCCATCTGCAAACACTTTCTGTGCAGAGTGTCAAAACAGGCGTTTTCAGTCCAATACCGGCATATGGAAGAAAGGACAGTATGCTCAGGGATATATCTGCTTTTAAATCCAAAACGCAGCTATCTAACAGAACGGTTGTCATTGTGTGCACTCAACTTCCAGATTTAAACCCGTGTGTGGATTCAGCAGTCTGCAACCACTTGCTGTGCAGAGTCTCAAAACAGGCGTTTTCAGCCCAATACCGGCATTCGCAAGAAAGGGCAGAAAGCACAGGGAAATATCCGCTTCTAAATCAAACACGCAGCTATCTAACAGAACGGTTGTCAATGTGTGCATTCAAATACCAGAGTTAAACCCGTGTGTGGATTCAGCAGTCTGCAAACACTTTCTGTGCAGAGTCTCAAAACAGGAGTTTTCAGCCCAATACCGGCATACGGAAAAAAGGGCAGTAAGCACAGGGAAATATCTTCTTCGAAATCCAAAAGGCAGATATCTAACAGAACGGTTGTCAATGTGTCCACTGAACTTCCAGAGTTAAACCCGTGTGTGGATTCAGCAGTCTGCAAACACTTTCTGTGCAGAGTCTCAAAACAGGCGTTTTCAGACCCATAACAGCATATGGAAGAAAGGGCACTAAGCACAGGGAAATATCTGCTTCTAAATCCAAAACGCAGCTATCTAACAGAACGGTTGTCAATGTGTGCACTCAACTTCCAGAGTTAAACCCGTGTGTGGATTCAGCAGTCTGCAACCACTTGCTGTGCAGAGTCTCAAAACAGGCGTTTTCAGCCCAATACCGGCATTCGCAAGAAAGGGCAGAAAGCACAGGGAAATACCTGCTTCTAAATCCAAAACGCAGCTATCTAACAGAACGGTTGTCAATGTGTGCACTCAACTTCCAGAGTTAAACCCGTGTGTGGATTCAGCAGTCTGCAACCACTTGCTGTGCAGAGTCTCAAAACAGGCGTTTTCAGCCCAATACCAGCATACGCAAGAAAGGGCAGAAAGCACAGGGAAATATCTGCTTCTAAATCCAAAACGCAGTTATCTAACAAAACGGTTGTCAATGTGTGCACTCAACTTCCAGAGTTAAACCCGTGTGTGGATTCAGCAGTCTGCAAACACTTTCTGTGCAGAGCCTCAAAACAGGTGTTTTAACCCAATACCAGCATATGGAAGAAAGGGCAGAAAGCAAAGGAAATATATGCTTCTAAATCGAAAACGGAGCTATCTAACAGAACGGTTGTCAAAGTGTGCACTCAAATTCCAGAGTTAAACCCGTGTGTGGATTCAGCAGTCTGCAAACACTTTCTGTGCTGAGTCTCAAAACAGGCGTTTTCAGCCCAATACCGGCATACGGAAGGAAGGGCAGTAAGCACAGGGAAATATCTGCTTCGAAATCCAAAAGGCAGCTATCTAACAGAACGGTTGTCAATGTGTTCACTGAACTTCCAGAGTTAAACCCGTGTGTGGATTCAGCAGTCTGCAAACACTTTCTGTGCAGAGTCTCAAAACAGGCGTTTTCAGCCCCATACCAGCATATGGAAGAAAGGGCAGTAAGCACAGGGAAATATCTGCTTCTAAATCCAAAACGCAGCTATCTAACAGAACGGTTGTCAATGTGTGCACTCAACTTCCAGAGTTAAACCCGTGTGTGGATTCAGCCATCTGCAAACACTTTCTGTGCAGAGTCTCAAAACAGGCGTTTTCAGTCCAATACCGGCATATGGAAGAAAGTACAGTAAGCACAGGGATATATCTACTTTTAAATCCAAAACGCAGGTATCTAACAGAACGGTTGTCAATGTGTGCACTCAACTTCCAGAGTTAAACCCGTGTGTGGATTCAGCAGTCTGCAACCACTTGCTGTGCAGAGTCTCAAAACAGGCGTTTTCAGCCCAATACCGGCATTCGCAAGAAAGGGCAGAAAGCACAGGGAAATATCCGCTTCTAAATCAAACACGCAGCTATCTAACAGAACGGTTGTCAATGTGTGCACTCACCTTCCAGAGTTAAATCCGTGTGTGGATTCAGCAGTCTGCAAACACTTGCTGTGCCGAGTCTCAAATTAGGCGTTTTCAGCCCAATACCGGCATATGGAAGAAATGTCAGATCGCACAGGAAAACATCTGCTTCTAAATCCAAAATGCAGCTATCTAACAGAACGGTTGTCAATGTGTGCACTCAACTTCCAGAGTTAACCCCGTGTGTGGATTCAGCAGTCTGCAAACACTTGATGTGCAGAGTCTCAAAACAGGCGTTTTCAGCCCAATACCGGCATATGGAAGAAAGGGCAGAAAGCACAGGGAAATATGTGCTTCTAAATCCAAAACGCAGCTATCTAACAGAACGGTTGTCAATGTGTGCACTCAAATTCCAGAGTTAAACCCGTGTGTGGATTCAGCAGTCTGCAAACACTTTCTGTGCAGAGTCTCAAAACAGGCGTTTTCAGCCCAATACCGGCATACGGAAGAAAGGGCAGTAAGCACAGGGAAATATCTGCTTCTAAATCCAAAAGGCAGCTATCTAACAGAACGGTTGTCAATGTGTCCACTGAACTTCCAGAGTTAAACCCGTGTGTGGATTCAGCAGTCTGCAAACACTTTCTGTGCAGAGTCTCAAAACAGGCGTTTTCAGCCCCATACCACCATATGGAAGAAAGGGCAGTAAGCACAGGGAAATATCTGCTTCTAAATCCAAAACGCAGCTATCTAACAGAACGGTTGTCAATGTGTGCACTCAACTTCCAGAGTTAAACCCGTGTGTGGATTCAGCCATCTGCAAACTCTTTCTGTGCAGAGTCTCAAAACAGGCGCTTTCAGTCCAATACCGGCATATGGAAGAAAGGACAGTAAGCACAGGGATATATCTGCTTTTAAATCCAAAACGCAGCTATCTAACAGAACGGTTGTCAATGTGTTCACTCAACTTCCAGAGTTAAACCCGTGTGAGGATTCAGCAGTCTGCAAACACTTTCTCTGCAGAGTCTCAAAACAGGCGTTTTCAGCCCAATACCGGCATATGGAAGAAAGGTCAGAAAGCACAGGGAATATCTGCTTCTAAATCCAAATGCAGCTATCTAACAGAACGGTTGTCAATGTGTGCACTCAACTTCCAGAGTTAAACCCGTGTGTGAATTCACCAGTCTGCAAACACTTTCTGTGCAGAGTCTCAAAACAGGCGTTTTAGCCCAATACCAGCATATGGAAGAAAGGGCAGAAAGCAAAGGAAATATCTGCTTCTAAATCGAAAACGGAGCTATCTAACAGAACGGTTGTCAATGTGTGCACTCAAATTCCAGAGTTAAACCCGTGTGTGGATTCAGCAGTCTGCAAACACTTTCTGTGCAGAGTCTCAAAACAGGCGTTTTCAGCCCAATACCGGCATACGGAAGGAAGGGCAGTAAGCACAGGGAAATATCTGCTTCGAAATCCAAAAGGCAGCTATCTAACAGAACGGTTGTCAATGTGTTCACTGAACTTCCAGAGTTAAACCCGTGTGTGGATTCAGCAGTCTGCAAACACTTTCTGTGCAGAGTCTCAAAACAGGCGTTTTCAGCCCCATACCAGCATATGGAAGAAAGGGCAGTAAGCACAGGGAAATATCTGCTTCTAAATCCAAAACGCAGCTATCTAACAGAACGGTTGTCAATGTGTGCACTCAACTTCCAGAGTTAAACCCGTGTGTGCATTCAGCAGTCTGCAACCACTTGCTGTGCAGAGCCTCATAACAGGCGTTTTCAGCCCAATACCGGCATTCGCAAGAAAGGGCAGAAAGCACAGGGAAATATCTGCTTCTAAATCAAACACGCAGCTATCTAACAGAACGGTTGTCAATGTGTGCACTCAACTTCCAGAGTTAAACCCGTGTGTGGATTCAGCAGTCTGCAAACACTTGCTGTGCCGAGTCTCAAATCAGGCGTTTTCAGCCCAATACCGGCATATGGAAGAAACGTCAGATAGCACAGGGAAACATCTGCTTCTAAATCCAAAATGCAGCTATCTAACAGAACGGTTGTCAATGTGTGCACTCAACTTCCAGAGTTAACCCCGTGTGTGGATTCAGCAGTCTGCAAACACTTGCTGTGCAGAGTCTCAAAACAGGCGTTTTCAGCCCAATACCGGCATATGGAAGAAAGGGCAGAAAGCACAGGGAAATATCTGCTTCTAAATCCAAAACGCAGCTATCTAACAGAACGGTTGTCAATGTGTGCACTCAACTTCCAGAGTTAAACCCGTGTGTGGATTCAGCAGTCTGCAAACACTTTCTGTGCAGAGTCTCAAAACAGGCGTTTTAGCCCAATACCAGCATATGGAATAAAGGGCAGAAAGCACAGGGAGATATCTGCTTCTAAATCGAAAACGGAGCTATCTAACAGAACGGTTGTCAATGTGAGCACTCAAATTCCAGAGTTAAACCCGTGTGTGGATTCAGCAGTCTGCAAACACTTTCTGTGCAGAGTCTCAAAACAGGCGTTTTCAGCCCAATAACGGCATACGGAAGAAAGGGCAGTAAGCACAGGGAAATATCTGCTTCGAAATCCAAAATGCAGCTATCTAACAGAACGGTTTTCAATGTGTGCACTCAACTTCCAGAGTTAACCCGTGTGTGGATTCAGCAGTCTGCAACCACTTGCTGTGCAGAGTCTCAAAACAGGCGTTTTCAGCCCAATACCGGCATATGGAAGAAAGGACAGTAAGCACAGGGATATATCTGCTTTTAAATCCAAAACGCAGCTATCTAACAGAACGTTTGTCAATGTGTGCACTCAACTTCCAGAGTTGAACCCGTGTGAGGATTCAGCAGTGTGCAAACACTTTCTGTGCAGAGACTCAAAACATGCGTTTTCAGCCCAATACCGGCATATGGAAGAAAGGGCAGTAAGCACAGGGAAATATCTGCTTCTAAATCCAAAACGCAGCTATCTAACAGAACGGTTGTCAATGTGTGCTCTCAACTTCCAGAGTTAAACCCGTGTGTAGATTCAGCAGTCTGCAACCACTTGCTGTGCAGAGTCTCAAAACAGGCGTTTTCAGCCCAATACCGGCATTCGCAAGAAAGGGCAGGAAGCACAGGGAAATATCTGCTTCTAAATCCAAAACGCAGCTATCTAACAGAACGGTTGTCAATGTGTGCACTCAACTTCCAGAGTTAAACCCGTGTGTGGATTCAGCAGTCTGCAACCACTTGCTGTGCAGAGTCTCAAAACAGGCGTTTTCAGCCCAATACCGGCATACGCAAGAAAGGGCAGAAAGCACAGGGAAATATCTGCTTCTAAATCCAAAACGCAGTTATCTAACAGAACGGTTGTCAATGTGTGCACTCAACTTCCAGAGTTAAACCCGTGTGTGGATTCAGCAGTCTGCAAACCCTTGCTGTGCAGAGTCTCAAAACAGGCGTTTTCAGCCCAATACCGGCATATGGAAGAAAGGGCAGAAAGTACAGGGAAATATCTGCTTCTAAATCCAAAACGCAGCTATCTAACAGAACGGTTGTCAATGTGTGCACTCAACTTCCAGAGTTAAACCCGTGTGTGGATTCAGCAGTCTGCAAACACTTTCTGTGCAGAGTCTCAATACAGGCGTTTTAGCCCAATACCAGCATATGGAAGAAAGGGCAGAAAGCACAGGGAAATATCTGCTTCTAAATCCAAAACGGAGCTATCTAACAGAACGGTTGTCAATGTGTGCACTCAAATTCCAGAGTTAAACCCGTGTGTGGATTCAGCAGTCTGCAAACACTTTCTGTGCAGAGTCTCAAAACAGGCGTTTTCAGCCCAATACCGGCATATGGAAGAAAGGGCAGTAAGCACAGGGAAATATCTGCTTCGAAATCCAAAAGGCAGCTATCTAACAGAACGGTTGTCAATGTGTCCACTGAACTTCCAGAGTTAAACCCGTGTGTGGATTCAGCAGTCTGCAAACACTTTCTGTGCAGAGTCTCAAAACAGGCGCTTTAGCCCAATACCAGCATATGGAATAAAGGGCAGAAAGCACAGGGAGATATCCGCTTCTAAATCGAAAACGGAGCTATCTAACAGAACGGTTGTCAATGTGAGCACTCAAATTCCAGAGTTAAACCCGTGTGTGGATTCAGCAGTCTGCAAACACTTTCTGTGCAGAGTCTCAAAACAGGCGTTTTCAGCCCAATAACGGCATACGGAAGAAAGGGCAGTAAGCACAGGGAAATATCTGCTTCGAAATCCAAAATGCAGCTATCTAACAGAACGGTTTTCAATGTGTGCACTCAACTTCCAGAGTTAACCCGTGTGTGGATTCAGCAGTCTGCAACCACTTGCTGTGCAGAGTCTCAAAACAGGCGTTTTCAGCCCAATACCGGCATTCGCAAGAAAGGGCAGAAAGCACAGGGAAATATCTGCTTCTAAATCCAAAACGCAGCTATCTAACAGAACGGTTGTCAATGTGTGCACTCAACTTCCAGAGTTAAACCCGTGTGTGGATTCAGCAGTCTGCAAACACTTTCTGGGCAGAGTCTCAAAACAGGCGTTTTAACCCAATACCGGCATATGGAAGAAAGGGCAGAAAACACAGGGAAATATCTGCTTCTAAATCGAAAACGGAGCTATCTAACAGAACGGTTGTCAACGTGTGCATTCAAATTCCAGAGTTAAACCCGTGTGTGGATTCAGCAGTCTGCAAACACTTTCTGTGCAGAGTCTCAAAACAGGCGTTTTCAGCCCAATACCGGCATACGGAAGAAAGGGCAGTAAGCACAGGGAAATATCTGCTTCGAAATCCAAAAGGCAGCTATCTAACAGAACGGTTGTCAATGTGTCCACTGAACTTCCAGAGTTAAACCCGTGTTTGGATTCAGCAGTCTGCAAACACATTCTGTGCAGATTCTCAAAACAGGCGTTTTCAGCCCCATACCAGCATATGGAAGAAAGGGCAGTAAGCACAGGGAAATATCTGCTTCTAAATCCAAAACGCAGCTATCTAACAGAACGGTTGTCAATGTGTGCACTCAACTTCCAGAGTTAAACCCGTGTGTGGATTCAGCCATCTGCAAACACTTTCTGTGCAGAGTCTCAAAACAGGCGTTTTCAGTCCAATACCGGCATATGGAAGAAAGGACAGTAAGCACAGGGATATATCTGCTTTTAAATCCAAAACGCAGCTATCTAACAGAACGTTTGTCAATGTGTGCACTCAACTTCCAGAGTTGAACCCGTGTGAGGATTCAGCAGTGTGCAAACACTTTCTGTGCAGAGACTCAAAACAGGCGTTTTCAGTCCAATACCGGCATATGGAAGAAAGGGCAGTAAGCACAGGGAAATAACTGCTTCTAAATCCAAAACGCAGCTATCTAACAGAACGGTTGTCAATGTGTGCTCTCAACTTCCAGAGTTAAACCCGTGTGTAGATTCAGCAGTCTGCAACCACTTGCTGTGCAGAGTCTCAAAACAGGCGTTTTCAGCCCAATACCGGCATTCGCAAGAAAGGGCAGGAAGCACAGGGAAATATCTGCTTCTAAATCCAAAACGCAGCTATCTAACAGAACGGTTGTCAATGTGTGCACTCAACTTCCAGAGTTAAACCCGTGTGTGGATTCAGCAGTCTGCAAACACTTGCTGTGCAGAGTCTCAAAACACGCGTTTTCAGCCCAATACCGGCATATGGAAGAAAGGGCAGAAAGCACAGGGAAATATCTGCTTCTAAATCCAAAACGCAGCTATCTAACAGAACGGTTGTCAATGTGCGCACTCAACTTCCAGAGTTAAACCCGTGTGTGGTTCAGCAGTCTGCAAACACTTTCTGTGCAGAGTCTCAAAACAGGCGTTTTATCCCAATACCAGCATATGGAAGAAACGGCAGAAAGCTAAGGAAATATCTGCTTCTAAATCGAAAACGGAGCTATCTAACAGAACGGTTGTCAATGTGTGCACTCAAATTCCAGAGTTAAACCCGTGTGTGGATTCAGCAGTCTGCAAACACTTTCTGTGCAGAGTCTCAAAACAGGCGTTTTCAGCCCAATAGCGGCATACGGAAGGAAGGGCAGTAAGCACAGGGAAATATCTGCTTCAAAATCCAAAAGGCAGCTATCTAACAGAACGGTTGTAAATGTGTTCACTGAACTTCCAGAGTTAAACCCGTGTGTGGATTCAGCAGTCTGCAAACACTTTCTGTGCAGAGTCTCAAAACAGGCGTTTTCAGCCCAATACCGGCATACGCAAGAAAGGGCAGAAAGCACAGGGAAATATCTGCTTCTAAATCCAAAACGCAGTTATCTAACAGAACGGTTGTCAATGTGTGCACTCAACTTCCAGAGTTAAACCCGTGTGTGGATTCAGCAGTCTGCAAACACTTGCTGTGAATAGTCTCAAAACAGGCGTTTTCAGCCCAATACCGGCATATGGAAGAAAGGGCAGAAAGCATAGGGAAATATCTGCTTCTAAATCCAAAACGCAGCTCTCTAACAGAACGGTTGTCAATGTGTGCACTCAACTTCCAGAGTTAAACCCGTGTGTGGGTTCAGCAGTCTGCAAACACTTTCTGTGCAGAGTCTCAAAACAGGCGTTTTAGCCCAATACCAGCATATGGAAGAAAGGGCAGAAAGCAAAGGAAATATCTGCTTCTAAATAGAAAACGGAGCTATCTAACAGAACGGTTGTCAATGTGTGCACTCAAATTCCAGAGTTAAACCCGTGTGTGGATTCAGCAGTCTGCAAACACTTTCTGTGCAGAGTCTCAAAACAGGCGTTTTCAGCCCAATACCGGCATACGGAAGGAAGGGCAGTAAGCACAGGGAAATATCTGCTTCGAAATCCAAAACGCAGCTATCTAACAGAACGGTTGTCAATGTGTGCACTCAACTTCCAGAGTTAAATCCGTGTGTGGATTCAGCAGTCTGCAACCACTTGCTGTGCAGAGTCTCAAAACAGGCGTTTTCAGCCCAGTACCGGCATTCGCAAGAAAGGGCAGAAAGCACAGGGAAATATCTGCTTCTAAATCAAACACGCAGCTATCTAACAGAACGGTTGTCAATGTGTGCACTCAACTTCCAGAGTTAAACCCGTGTGTGGATTCAGCAGTCTGCAAACACTTGCTGTGCCGAGTCTCAAATCAGGCGTTTTCAGCCCAATACCGGCATATGGAAGAAATGTCAGATGGCACAGGGAAACTTCTGCTTCTAAATCCAAAATGCAGCTATCTAACAGAACGGTTGTCAATGTGTGCACTCAACTTCCAGAGTTAACCCCGTGTGTGGATTCAGCAGTCTGCAAACACTTGCTGTGCAGAGTCTCAAAACAGGCGTTTTCAGCCCAATACCGGCATATGGAAGAAAGGGCAGAAAGCACAGGGAAATATCTGCTTCTAAATCCAAAACGCAGCTATCTAACAGAACGGTTGTCAATGTGTGCACTCAACTTCCAGAGTTAAACCCGTGTGTGGATTCAGCAGTCTGCAAACACTTTCTGTGCAGAGTCTCAAAACAGGCGTTTTAGCACAATACCAGCATATGGAAGAAAGGGCAGAAAGCACAGGGAAATATCTGCTTCTAAATCGAAAACGGAGCTATCTAACAGAACGGTTGTCAATGTGTGCACTCAAATTCCAGAGTTAAACCCGTGTGTGGATTCAGCAGTCTGCAAACACTTTCTGTGCAGAGTCTCAAAACAGGCGTTTTCAGCCCAATACCGGCATATGGAAGAAAGGGCAGTAAGCACAGGGAAATATCTGCTTCGAAATCCAAAAGGCAGCTATCTAACAGAAGGGTTGTCAATGTGTCCACTGAACTTCCAGAGTTAAACCCGTGTGTGGATTCAGCAGTCTGCAAACACTTGCTGTGCAGAGTCTTCAAACAGGCATTTTTAGCCCAATACCGGCATATGGAAGAAAGGGCAGAAAGCACAGGGAAATATCTGCTTCGAAATCCAAAACGCAGCTATCTAACAGAACGGTTGTCAATGTGTGCACTCAACTTCCATCGTTAAACCCGTGTGTGGATTCAGCAGTCTGCAACCACTTGCTGTGCAGAGTCTCAAAACAGGCGTTTTCAGCCCAATACCGGCATTCGCAAGAAAGGGCAGAAAGCACAGGGAAATATCTGCTTCTAAATCGAAAACGGAGCTATCTAACAGAACGGTTGTCAATGTGTGCACTCAAATTCCAGAGTTAAACCCGTGTGTGGATTCAGCAGTCTGCAAACACTTTCTGTGCAGAGTCTCAAAACAGGCGTTTTCAGCCCAATACCGGCATATGGAAGAAAGGGCAGTAAGCAGAGGGAAATATCTGCTTCGAAATCCAAAAGGCAGCTATCTAACAGAACGGTTGTCAATGTGTCCACTGAACTTCCAGAGTTAAAACCGTGTGTGGATTCAGCAGTCTGCAAACACTTTCTGTGCAGAGTCTCAAAACAGGCGTTTTCAGTCCCATACCAGCATATGGAAGAAAGGGCAGTAAGCACAGGGAAATATCTGCTTCTAAATCCAAAACGCAGCTATCTAACAGAACGGTTGTCAATGTGTGCACTCAACTTCCAGAGTTAAACCCGTGTGTGGATTCAGCCATCTGCAAACACTTTCTGTGCAGAGGCTCAAAACAGGCGTTTTCAGTCCAATACCGGCATATGGAAGAAAGGGCAGTAAGCACAGGGATATATCTGCTTTTAAATCCAAAACGCAGCTATCTAACAGAACGGTTGTCAATGTGTGCACTCAACTTCCAGAGTTAAACCCGTGTGAGGATTCAGCAGTCTGCAAACTCTTTCTGTGCAGAGTCTCAAAACAGGCGTTTTCAGCCCAATACCGGCATATGGAAGAAAGGGCAGTAAGCACAGGGAAATATCTGCTTCTAAATTCAAAACGCAGCTATCTAACAGAACAGTTGTCAATGTGTGCACTCAACTTCCAGAGTTAAACCCGTGTGTGGATTCAGCAGTCTGCAAACACTTGCTGTGCAGAGTCTCAAAACAGGCGTTTTCAGCCCAGTACCGGCATTCGCAAGAAAGGGCAGAAAGCACAGGGAAATATCTGCTTCTAAATCAAACACGCAGCTATCTAACAGAACGGTTGTCAATGTGTGCACTCAACTTCCAGAGTTAAACCCGTGTGTGGATTCAGCAGTCTGCAAACACTTGCTGTGCCGAGTCTCAAATCAGGCGTTTTCAGCCCAATACCGGCATATGGAAGAAATGTCAGATAGCACAGGGAAACATCTGCTTCTAAATCCAAAATGCAGCTATCTAACAGAACGGTTGTCAATGTGTGCACTCAACTTCCAGAGTTAACCCCGTGTGTGGATTCAGCAGTCTGCAAACACTTGTTGTGCAGAGTCTCAAAACAGGCGTTTTCAGCCCAATACCGGCATATGGAAGTAAGGGCAGAAAGCACAGGGAAATATCTGCTTCTAAATCCAAAACGCAGCTATCTAACAGAACGGTTGTCAATGTGTGCACTCAACTTCCAGAGTTAAACCCGTGTGTGGATTCAGCAGTCTGCAAACACTTTCTGTGCAGAGTCTCAAAACAGGCGTTTTAGCCCAATACCAGCATATGGAAGAAAGGGCAGAAAGCACAGGGAAATATCTGCTTCTAAATCGAAAACGGAGCTATCTAACAGAACGGTTGTCAATGTGTGCACTCAAATTCCAGAGTTAAACCCGTGTGTGGATTCAGCAGTCTGCAAACACTTTCTGTGCAGAGTCTCAAAACAGGCGTTTTCAGCCCAATACCGGCATATGGAAGAAAGGGCAGTAAGCACAGGGAAATATCTGCTTCGAAATCCAAAAGGCAGCTATCTAACAGAACGGTTGTCAATGTGTCCACTGAACTTCCAGAGTTAAAACCGTGTGTGGATTCAGCAGTCTGCAAACACTTTCTGTGCAGAGTCTCAAAACAGGCGATTTCAGCCCCATACCAGCATATGGAAGAAAGGGCATTAAGCACAGGGAAATATCTGCTTCTAAATCCAAAACGCAGCAATCTAACAGAACGGTTGTCAATGTGTGCACTCAACTTCCAGAGTTAAACCCGTGTGTGGATTCAGCCATCTGCAAACACTTTCTGTGCAGAGGCTCAAAACAGGCGTTTTCAGTCCAAAACCGGCATATGGAAGAAAGGGCAGTAAGCACAGGGATATATCTGCTTTTAAATCCAAAACGCAGCTATCTAACAGAACGGTTGTCAATGTGTGCACTCAACTTCCAGAGTTAAACCCGTGTGAGGATTCAGCAGTCTGCAAACACTTTCTGTGCAGAGTCTCAAAACAGGCGTTTTCAGCCCAATACCAGCATATGGAAGAAAGGGCAGTAAGCACAGGGAAATATCTGCTTCTAAATTCAAAACGCAGCTATCTAACAGAACAGTTGTCAATGTGTGCACTCAACTTCCAGAGTTAAACCCGTGTGTGGATTCAGCAGTCTGCAAACACTTGCTGTGCAGAGTCTTCAAACAGGCATTTTTAGCCCAATACCGGCATATGGAAGAAAGGGCAGAAAGCACAGGGAAATATCTGCTTCGAAATCCAAAACGCAGCTATCTAACAGAACGGTTGTCAATGTGTGCACTCAACTTCCATCGTTAAACCCCTGTGTGGATTCAGCAGTCTGCAACCACTTGCTGTGCAGAGTCTCAAAACAGGCGTTTTCAGCCCAATACCGGCATTCGCAAGAAAGGGCAGAAAGCACAGGGAAATATCTGCTTCTAAATCCAAAACGCAGCTGTCTAACAGAACGGTTGTCAATGTGTGCACTCAACTTCCAGAGTTAAACCCGTGTGTGGATTCAGCAGTCTGCAAACACTTTCTGTGCAGAGTCTCAAAACAGGCGTTTTAGCCCAATACCGGCATATGGAAGAAAGGGCAGAAAGCACAGGGAAATATCTGCTTCTAAATCGAAAACGGAGCTATCTAACAGATCGGTTGTCAATGTGTGCACTCAAATTCCAGAGTTAAACCCGTTTGTGGATTCAGCAGTCTGAAAACACTTTCTGTGCAGAGTCTCAAAACAGGCGTTTTCAGCCCAATACCGGCATACGGAAGAAAGGGCAGAAAGCACAGGAAAATATCTGCTTCTATATTCAAAACGCAGCTATATAACAGAATAGATGTCAATGTGTGCACTCAACTTCCAGAGTTAAACCCGTGTGTGGATTCAGCAGTCTGCAAACACTTGCTGTGCAGAGTCTTCAAACAGGCATTTTTAGCCCAATACCGGCATATGGAAGAAAGGGCAGAAAGCACAGGGAAATATCTGCTTCGAAATCCAAAACGCAGCTATCTAACAGAACGGTTGTCAATGTGTGCACTCAACTTCCAGAGTTAAACCCGTGTGTGGATTCAGCAGTCTGCAACCACTTGCTGTGCAGAGTCTCAAAACAGGCGTTTTCAGCCCAATACCGGCATTCACAAGAAAGGGCAGAAAGCACAGGGAAATATCTGCTTCTAAATCCAAAACGGAGCTATCTAACAGAACGGTTGTCAATGTGTGCACTCAACTTCCAGAGTTAAACCCGTGTGTGGATTCAGCAGTCTGCAACCACTTGCTGTGCAGAGTCTCAAAACAGGCGTTTTCAGCCCAATACCGGCATTCGCAAGAAAGGGCAGAAAGCACAGGGAAATATCTGCTTCTAAATCCAAAACGCAGCTATCTAACAGAACGGTTGTCAATGTGTGCACTCAACTTCCAGAGTTAAACCCGTGTGTCGATTCAGCCATCTGCAAACACTTTCTGTGCAGAGGCTCAAAACAGGCGTTTTCAGCCCAATACCGGCATATGGAAGAAAGGGCAGTAAGCACAGGGAAATATCTGCTTCTAAATTCAAAACGCAGCTATCTAACAGAACAGTTGTCAATGTGTGCACTCAACTTCCAGAGTTAAACCCGTGTGTGGATTCAGCAGTCTGCAAACACTTCCTGTGCAGAGTCTTCAAACAGGCATTTTTAGCCCAATACCGGCATATGGAAGAAAGGGCAGAAAGCACAGGGAAATATCTGCTTCTAAATCCAAAACGCAGCTATCTAACAGAACGGTTGTCAATGTGTGCACTCAACTTCCAGAGTTAAACCCGTGTGTGGATTCAGCAGTCTGCAAACACTATCTGTGCAGAGTCTCAAAACAGGCGTTTTAGCCCAATACCAGCATATGGAAGAAAGGGCAGAAAGCAAAGGAAATATCTGCTTCTAAATCGAAAACGGAGCTATCTAACAGAACGGTTGTCAAAGTGTGCACTCAAATTCCAGATTTAAACCTGTGTGTGGATTCAGCAGTCTGCAAACACTTTCTGTGCAGAGTCTCAAAACAGGCGTTTTCAACCCAATACTGGCATACGGAAGGAAGGGCAGTAAGCACAGGGAAATATCTGCCTCGAAATCCAAAAGGCAGCTATCTAACAGAACGGTTGTCAATGTGTTCACTGAACTTCCAGAGTTAAACCCGTGTGTGGATTCAGCAGTCTGCAAACACTTTCTGTGCAGAGTCTCAAAACAGGCGTTTTCAGCCCCATACCAGCATATGGAAGAAAGGGCAGTAAGCACAGGGAAATATCTGCTTCTAAATCCAAAACGCAGCTATCTAACAGAACGGTTGTCAAAGTGTGCACTCAACTTCCAGAGTTAAACCCATGTGTGGATTCAGCCATCTGCAAACACTTTCTGTGCAGAGTCTCAAAACAGGCGTTTTCAGTCCAATACCGGCATATGGAAGAAAGGACAGTAAGCACAGGGATATATCTGCTTTTAAATCCAAAACGCAGCTATCTAACAGAACGGTTGTCAATGTGTGCACTCAACTTCCAGAGTTAAACCCGTGTGTGGATTCAGCAGTCTGCAACCACTTCCTGTGCAGAGTCTCAAAACAGGCGTTTTCAGCCCAATACCGGCATTCGCAAGAAAGGGCAGAAAGCACAGGGAAATATCCGCTTCTAAATCAAACACGCAGCTATCTAACAGAACGGTTGTCAATGTGTGCACTCAATTTCCAGAGTTAAACCCGTGTGTGGATTCAGCAGTCTGCAAACGCTTGCTGTGCCGAATCTCAAATCAGGCGTTTTCAGCCCAATACCGGCATATGGAAGAAATGTCAGATAGCACAGGGAAACATCTGCTTCTAAATCCAAAATGCAGCTATCTAACAGAACGGTTGTCAATGTGTGCACTCAACTTCCAGAGTTAACACCGTGTGTGGATTCAGCAGTCTGCAAACACTTGCTGTGCAGAGTCTCAAAACAGGCATTTTCAGCCAAATACCGGCATATGGAAGAAAGGGCAGAAAGCACAGGGAAATATCTGCTTCTAAATCCAAAACGCAGCTATCTAACAGAACGGTTGTCAATGTGTGCCCTCAAATTCCAGAGTTAAACCCGTGTGTGGATTCAGCAGTCTGCAAACACTTTCTGTGCAGAGTCTCAAAACAGGCGTTTTCAGCCCAATACCGGCATACGGAAGAAAGGGCAGTAAGCACAGGGAAATATCTGCTTCGAAATCCAAAAGGCAGCTATCTAACAGAACGGTTGTAAATGTGTCCACTGAACTTCCAGAGTTAAACACGTGTGTGGATTCAGCAGTCTGCAAACACTTGCTGTGCAGAGTCTCAAAACAGGCGTTTTCAGCCCAATACTGGCATTCGCAAGAAAGGGCAGAAAGCACAGGGAAATATCTGCTTCTAAATCCAAAACGCAGCTATCTAACAGAACGGTTGTCAATGTGTGCACTCAACTTCCAGAGTTAAACCCGTGTGTGGAATCAGCCATCTGCAAACACTTTCTGTGCAGAGTCTCAAAACAGGCGTTTTCAGTCCAATACCGGCATATGGAAGAAAGGACAGTAAGCACAGGGATATATCTGCTTTTAAATCCAAAACGCAGCTATCTAACAGAACGGTTGTCAATGTGTGCACTCAACTTCCAGAGTTAAACCCGCGTGAGGATTTAGCAGTCTGCAAACACTTTCTGTGCAGAGTCTCAAAACAGGTGTTTTCAGCCCAATACCGGCATATGGAAGAAAAGGCAGTAAGCACAGGGAAATATCTGCTTCTAAATCCAAAATGCAGCTATCTAACAGAACGGTTGTCAATGTGTGCACTCAACTTCCAGAGTTAAACCCGTGTGTGGATTTAGCAGTCTGCAAACACTTGCTGTGCAGAGACTCAAAACAGGCGTTTTCAGCCCGATACCGGCATACGGAAGAAAGGGCAGAAAGCACAGGGAAATATCTGCTTCTAAATCCAAAACGCAGCTATCTAACAGAACGATTGTCAATGTGTGCACTCAACTTACGGAGTTAAACCCGTGTGTGGATTCAGCAGTCTGCAAACTCTTGTTGTGCAGAGTCTCAAAACAGGCGCTTTCAGCCCAATACCGGCATATGGAAGAAAGGTCAGAAAGCACAGGGAAATATATGCTTCTAAACCCAAAACGCAGCTATCTAACAGAACGGTTGTCAATGTGTGCACTCAACTTCCAGAGTTAAACCCGTGTGTGGATTCAGCAGTCTGCAAACACTTTCTGTGCAGAGTCTCAAAACAGGCGTTTTAGCCCAATACCGGCATATGGAAGAAAGGGCAGAAAGCACAGGGAAATATCTGCTTCTAAATCGAAAACGGAGCTATCTAACAGAACGGTTGTCAATGTGTGCACTCAAATTCCAGAGTTAAACCCGTGTGTGTATTCAGCAGTCTGCAAAAACTTTATGTGCAGAGTCTCAAAACAGGCGTTTTCAGCCAAATACCGGCATAAGGAAGAAAGGGCAGTAAGCACAAGGGAATATCTGCTTCGAAATCCAAAAGGCAGCTATCTAACAGAACGGTTGTCAATGTGTCCACTGAACTTCCAGAGTTAAACCCGTGTGTGGATTCAGCAGTCTGCAAACACTTTCTGTGCAGAGTCTCAAAACAGGCGTTTTCAGCCCCATACCGGCATATGGAAGAAAGGGCAGTAAGCACAGGGAAATATCTGCTTCTAAATCCAAAACGCAGCTATCTAACAGAACGGTTGTCAATGTGTGCACTCAACTTCCAGAGTTAAACCCGTGTGTGGATTCAGCCATCTGCAAACACTTCCTGTGCAGAGTGTCAAAACAGGCGTTTTCAGTCCAATACCGGCATATGGAAGAAAGGACAGTAAGCTCAGGGATATATCTGCTTTTAAATCCAAAACGCAGCTATCTAACAGAACGGTTGTCAATGTGTGCACTCAAATACCAGAGTTAAACCCGTGTGTGGATTCAGCAGTCTGCAAACACTTTCTGTGCAGAGTCTCAAAACAGGAGTTTTCAGCCCAATACCGGCATACGGAAAAAAGGGCAGTAAGCACAGGGAAATATCTTCTTCGAAATCCAAAAGGCAGCTATCTAACAGAACGGTTGTCAATGTGTCCACTGAACTTCCAGAGTTAAACCCGTGTGTGGATTCAGCAGTCTGCAAACACTTTCTGTGCAGAGTCTCAAAACAGGCGTTTTCAGCCCCATACCAGCATATGGAAGAAAGGGCACTAAGCACAGGGAAATATCTGCTTCTAAATCCAAAACGCAGCTATCTAACAGAACGATTGTCAATGTGTGCACTCAACTTACGGAGTTAAACCCGTGTGTGGATTCAGCAGTCTGCAAACTCTTGTTGTGCAGAGTCTCAAAACAGGCGCTTTCAGCCCAATACCGGCATATGGAAGAAAGGTCAGAAAGGACAGGGAAATATATGCTTCTAAACCCAAAACGCAGCTATCTAACAGAACGGTTGTCAATGTGTGCACTCAACTTCCAGAGTTAAACCCGTGTGTGGATTCAGCAGTCTGCAAACACTTTCTGTGCAGAGTCTCAAAACAGGCGTTTTAGCCCAATACCGGCATATGGAAGAAAGGGCAGAAAGCACAGGGAAATATCTGCTTCTAAATCGAAAACGGAGCTATCTAACAGAACGGTTGTCAATGTGTGCACTCAAATTCCAGAGTTAAACCCGTGTGTGTATTCAGCAGTCTGCAAACACTTTCTGTGCAGAGTCTCAAAACAGGCGTTTTCAGCCAAATACCGGCATAAGGAAGAAAGGGCAGTAAGCACAAGGAAATATCTGCTTCGAAATCCAAAAGGCAGCTATCTAACAGAACGGTTGTCAATGTGTCCACTGAACTTCCAGAGTTAAACCCGTGTGTGGATTCAGCAGTCTGCAAACACTTTCTGTGCAGAGTCTCAAAACAGGCGTTTTCAGCCCCATACCGGCATATGGAAGAAAGGGCAGTAAGCACAGGGAAATATCTGCTTCTAAATTCAAAACGCAGCTATCTAACAGAACGGTTGTCAATGTGTGCACTCAACTTCCAGAGTTAAACCCGTGTGTGGATTCAGCCATCTGCAAACACTTTCTGTGCAGAGTCTCAAAACAGGCGTTTTCAGTCCAATACCGGCATATGGAAGAAAGTACAGTAAGCACAGGGATATATCTACTTTTAAATCCAAAACGCAGGTATCTAACAGAACGGTTGTCAATGTGTTCACTCAACTTCCAGAGTTAAACCCGTGTGTGGATTCAGCAGTCTGCAACCACTTGCTGTGCAGAGTCTCAAAACAGGCGTTTTCAGCCCAATACCGGCATTCGCAAGAAATGGCAGAAAGCACAGGGAAATATCCGCTTCTAAATCAAACACGCAGCTATCTAACAGAACGGTTGTCAATGTGTGCACTCACCTTCCAGAGTTAAATCCGTGTGTGGATTCAGCAGTCTGCAAACACTTGCTGTGCCGAGTCTCAAATTAGGCGTTTTCAGCCCAATACCGGCATATGGAAGAAATGTCAGATCGCACAGGAAAACATCTGCTTCTAAATCCAAAATGCAGCTATCTAACAGAACGATTGTCAATGTGTGCACTCAACTTCCAGAGTTAACCCCGTGTGTGGATTCAGCAGTCTGCAAACACTTGCTGTGCAGAGTCTCAAAACAGGCGTTTTCAGCCCAATACCGGCATATGGAAGAAAGGGCAGAAAGCACAGGGAAATATGTGCTTCTAAATCCAAAACGCAGCTATCTAACAGAACGGTTGTCAATGTGTGCACTCAACTTCCAGAGTTAAACCCGTGTGTGGATTCAGCAGTCTGCAAACACTTTCTGTGCAGAGTCTCAAAACAGGCGTTTTCAGGCCAATACCGGCATACGGAAGAAAGGGCAGTAAGCACAGGGAAATATCTGCTTCTAAATCCAAAAGGCAGCTATCTAACAGAACGGTTGTCAATGTGTCCACTGAACTTCCAGAGTTAAACGCGTGTGTGGATTCAGCAGTCTGCAAACACTTTCTGTGCAGAGTTTCAAAACAGGTGTTTTCAGCCCCATACCACCATATGGAAGAAAGGGCAGTAAGCACAGGGAAATATCTGCTTCTAAATCCAAAACGCAGCTATCTAACAGAACGGTTGTCAATGTGTGCACTCAACTTCCAGAGTTAAACCCGTGTGTGGATTCAGCCATCTGCAAACTCTTTCTGTGCAGAGTCTCAAAACAGGCGTTTTCAGTCCAATACCGGCATATGGAAGAAAGGACAGTAAGCACAGGGATATATCTGCTTTTAAATCCAAAACGCAGCTATCTAACAGAACGGTTGTCAATGTGTTCACTCAAATTCCAGAGTTAAACCCGTGTGAGGATTCAGCAGTCTGCAAACACTTTCTCTGCAGAGTCTCAAAACAGGCGTTTTCAGCCCAATACCGGCATATGGAAGAAAGGTCAGAAAGCACAGGGAAATATCTGCTTCTAAATCCAAAATGCAGCTATCTAACAGAACGGTTGTCAATGTGTGCACTCAACTTCCAGAGTTAAACCCGTGTGTGGATTCAGCAGTCTGCAAACACTTTCTGTGCAGAGCCTCAAAACAGGTGTTTTAACCCAATACCAGCATATGGAAGAAAGGGCAGAAAGCAAAGGAAATATATGCTTCTAAATCGAAAACGGAGCTATCTAACAGAACGGTTGTCAAAGTGTGCACTCAAATTCCAGAGTTAAACCCGTGTGTGGATTCAGTAGTCTGCAAACACTTTCTGTGCAGAGTCTCAAAACAGGCGTTTTCAGCCCAATACCGGCATACGGAAGGAAGGGCAGTAAGCACAGGGAAATATCTGCTTCGAAATCCAAAAGGCAGCTATCTAACAGAACGGTTGTCAATGTGTGCACTCAACTTCCAGAGTTAAACCCGTGTGTGGATTCAGCAGTCTGCAAACACTTTCTGTGCAGAGTCTCAAAACAGGCGTTTTCAGCCCCATACCAGCATATGGAAGAAAGGGCAGTAAGCACAGGGAAATATCTGCTTCTAAATCCAAAACGCAGCTATCTAACAGAACGGTTGTCAATGTGTGCACTCAACTTCCAGAGTTAAACCCGTGTGTGGATTCAGCCATCTGCAAACACTTTCTGTGCAGAGTCTCAAAACAGGCGTTTTCAGTCCAATACCGGCATATGGAAGAAAGTACAGTAAGCACAGGGATATATCTACTTTTAAATCCAAAACGCAGGTATCTAACAGAACGGTTGTCAATGTGTGCACTCACCTTCCAGAGTTAAATCCGTGTGTGGATTCAGCAGTCTGCAAACACTTGCTGTGCCGAGTCTCAAATTAGGCGTTTTCAGCCCAATACCGGCATATGGAAGAAATGTCAGATCGCACAGGAAAACATCTGCTTCTAAATCCAAAATGCAGCTATCTAACAGAACGATTGTCAATGTGTGCACTCAACTTCCAGAGTTAACCCCGTGTGTGGATTCAGCAGTCTGCAAACACTTGCTGTGCAGAGTCTCAAAACAGGCGTTTTCAGCCCAATACCGGCATATGGAAGAAAGGGCAGAAAGCACAGGGAAATATGTGCTTCTAAATCCAAAACGCAGCTATCTAACAGAACGGTTGTCAATGTGTGCACTCAACTTCCAGAGTTAAACCCGTGTGTGGATTCAGCAGTCTGCAAACACTTTCTGTGCAGAGTCTCAAAACAGGCGTTTTCAGCCCAATACCGGCATACGGAAGAAAGGGCAGTAAGCACAGGGAAATATCTGCTTCTAAATCCAAAAGGCAGCTATCTAACAGAACGGTTGTCAATGTGTCCACTGAACTTCCAGAGTTAAACGCGTGTGTGGATTCAGCAGTCTGCAAACACTTTCTGTGCAGAGTCTCAAAACAGGTGTTTTCAGCCCCATACCACCATATGGAAGAAAGGGCAGTAAGCACAGGGAAATATCTGCTTCTAAATCCAAAACGCAGCTATCTAACAGAACGGTTGTCAATGTGTGCACTCAACTTCCAGAGTTAAACCCGTGTGTGGATTCAGCCATCTGCAAACTCTTTCTGTGCAGAGTCTCAAAACAGGCGTTTTCAGTCCAATACCGGCATATGGAAGAAAGGACAGTAAGCACAGGGATATATCTGCTTTTAAATCCAAAACGCAGCTATCTAACAGAACGGTTGTCAATGTGTTCACTCAACTTCCAGAGTTAAACCCGTGTGAGGATTCAGCAGTCTGCAAACACTTTCTCTGCAGAGTCTCAAAACAGGCGTTTTCAGCCCAATACCGGCATATGGAAGAAAGGTCAGAAAGCACAGGGAAATATCTGCTTCTAAATCCAAAATGCAGCTATCTAACAGAACGGTTGTCAATGTGTGCACTCAACTTCCAGAGTTAAACCCGTGTGTGGATTCACCAGTCTGCAAACACTTTCTGTGCAGAGTCTCAAAACAGGCGTTTTAGCCCAATACCAGCATATGGAAGAAAGGGCAGAAAGCAAAGGAAATATCTGCTTCTAAATCGAAAACGGAGCTATCTAACAGAACGGTTGTCAATGTGTGCACTCAAATTCCAGAGTTAAACCCGTGTGTGGATTCAGCAGTCTGCAAACACTTTCTGTGCAGAGTCTCAAAACAGGCGTTTTCAGCCCAATACCGGCATACGGAAGGAAGGGCAGTAAGCACAGGGAAATATCTGCTTCGAAATCCAAAAGGCAGCTATCTAACAGAACGGTTGTCAATGTGTTCACTGAACTTCCAGAGTTAAACCCGTGTGTGGATTCAGCAGTCTGCAAACACTTTCTGTGCAGAGTCTCAAAACAGGCGTTTTCAGCCCCATATCAGCATATGGAAGAAAGGGCAGTAAGCACAGGGAAATATCTGCTTCTAAATCCAAAACGCAGCTATCTAACAGAACGGTTGTCAATGTGTGCACTCAACTTCCAGAGTTAAACCCGTGAGTGCATTCAGCAGTCTGCAACCACTTGCTGTGCAGAGCCTCATAACAGGCGTTTTTAGCCCAATACCGGCATTCGCAAGAAAGGGCAGAAAGCACAGGGAAATATCTGCTTCTAAATCAAACACGCAGCTATCTAACAGAACGGTTGTCAATGTGTGCACTCAACTTCCAGAGTTAAACCCGTGTGTGGATTCAGCAGTCTGCAAACACTTGCTGTGCCGAGTCTCAAATCAGGCGTTTTCAGCCCAATACCGGCATATGGAAGAAATGTCAGATAGCACAGGGAAACATCTGCTTCTAAATCCAAAATGCAGCTATCTAACAGAACGGTTGTCAATGTGTGCACTCAACTTCCAGAGTTAACCCCGTGTGTGGATTCAGCAGTCTGCAAACACTTGCTGTGCAGAGTCTCAAAACAGGCGTTTTCAGCCCATTACCGGCATATGGAAGAAAGGGCAGAAAGCACAGGGAAATATCTGCTTCTAAATCCAAAACGCAGCTATCTAACAGAACGGTTGTCAATGTGTGCACTCAACTTCCAGAGTTAAACCCGTGTGTGGATTCAGCAGTCTGCAAACACTTTCTGTGCAGAGTCTCAAAACAGGCGTTTTAGCCCAATACCAGCATATGGAATAAAGGGCAGAAAGCACAGGGAGATATCTGCTTCTAAATCGAAAACGGAGCTATCTAACAGAACGGTTGTCAATGTGAGCACTCAAATTCCAGAGTTAAACCCGTGTGTGGATTCAGCAGTCTGCAAACACTTTCTGTGCAGAGTCTCAAAACAGGCGTTTTCAGCCCAATAACGGCATACGGAAGAAAGGGCAGTAAGCACAGGGAAATATCTGCTTCGAAATCCAAAATGCAGCTATCTAACAGAACGGTTTTCAATGTGTGCACTCAACTTCCAGAGTTAACCCGTGTGTGGATTCAGCAGTCTGCAACCACTTGCTGTGCAGAGTCTCAAAACAGGCGTTTTCAGCCCAATACCGGCATTCGCAAGAAAGGGCAGAAAGCACAGGGAAATATCTGCTTCTAAATTCAAAACGCAGCTATCTAACAGAACGGTTGTCAATGTGTGCACTCAACTTCCAGAGTTAAACCCGTGTGTGGATTCAGCAGTCTGCAAACACTTTCTGTGCAGAGTCTCAAAACAGGCGTTTTAACCCAATACCGGCATATGGAAGAAAGGGCAGAAAACACAGGGAAATATCTGCTTCTAAATCGAAAACGGAGCTATCTAACAGAACGGTTGTCAACGTGTGCATTCAAATTCCAGAGTTAAACCCGTGTGTGGATTCAGCAGTCTGCAAACACTTTCTGTGCAGAGTCTCAAAACAGGCGTTTTCAGCCCAATACCGGCATACGGAAGAAAGGGCAGTAAGCACAGGGAAATATCTGCTTCGAAATCCAAAAGACAGCTATCTAACAGAACGGTTGTCAATGTGTCCACTGAACTTCCAGAGTTAAACCCGTGTTTGGATTCAGCAGTCTGCAAACACATTCTGTGCAGATTCTCAAAACAGGCGTTTTCAGCCCCATACCAGCATATGGAAGAAAGGGCAGTAAGCACAGGGAAATATCTGCTTCTAAATCCAAAACGCAGCTATCTAACAGAACGGTTGTCAATGTGTGCACTCAACTTCCAGAGTTAAACCCGTGTGTATTCAGCCATCTGCAAACACTTTCTGTGCAGAGTCTCAAAACAGGCGTTTTCAGTCCAATACCGGCATATGGAAGAAAGGACAGTAAGCACAGGGATATATCTGCTTTTAAATCCAAAACGCAGCTATCTAACAGAACGTTTGTCAATGTGTGCACTCAACTTCCAGAGTTGAACCCGTGTGAGGATTCAGCAGTGTGCAAACACTTTCTGTGCAGAGACTCAAAACAGGCGTTTTCAGCCCAATACCGGCATATGGAAGAAAGGGCAGTAAGCACAGGGAAATATCTGCTTCTAAATTCAAAACGCAGCTATCTAACAGAACGGTTGTCAATGTGTCCACTGAACTTCCAGAGTTAAACCCGTGTTTGGATTCAGCAGTCTGCAAACACATTCTGTGCAGATTCTCAAAACAGGCGTTTTCAGCCCCATACCAGCATACGGAAGAAAGGGCAGTAAGCACAGGGAAATATCTGCTTCTAAATCCAAAACGCAGCTATCTAACAGAACGGTTGTCAATGTGTGCACTCAAATTCCAGAGTTAAACCCGTGTGTGGATTCAGCCATCTGCAAACACTATCTGTGCAGAGTCTCAAAACAGGCGTTTTCAGTCCAATACCGGCATATGGAAGAAAGGACAGTAAGCACAGGGATATATCTGCTTTTAAATCCAAAACGCAGCTATCTAACAGAACGGTTGTCAATGTGTGCACTCAACTTCCAGAGTTAAACCCGTGTGTGGATTCAGCAGTCTGCAACCACTTCCTGTGCAGAGTCTCAAAACAGGCGTTTTCAGCCCAATACCGGCATTCGCAAGAAAGGGCAGAAAGCACAGGGAAATATCCGCTTCTAAATCAAACACGCAGCTATCTAACAGAACGGTTGTCAATGTGTGCACTCAATTTCCAGAGTTAAACCCGTGTGTGGATTCAGCAGTCTGCAAACGCTTGCTGTGCCGAATCTCAAATCAGGCGTTTTCAGCCCAATACCGGCATATGGAAGAAATGTCAGATAGCACAGGGAAACATCTGCTTCTAAATCCAAAATGCAGCTATCTAACAGAACGGTTGTCAATGTGTGCACTCAACTTCCAGAGTTAACACCGTGTGTGGATTCAGCAGTCTGCAAACACTTGCTGTGCAGAGTCTCAAAACAGGCATTTTCAGCCAAATACCGGCATATGGAAGAAAGGGCAGAAAGCACAGGGAAATATCTGCTTCTAAATCCAAAACGCAGCTATCTAACAGAACGGTTGTCAATGTGTGCCCTCAAATTCCAGAGTTAAACCCGTGTGTGGATTCAGCAGTCTGCAAACACTTGCTGTGCCGAGTCTCAAAACAGGCGTTTTCAGCCCAATACTGGCATACGGAAGAAAGGGCAGTAAGCACAGGGAAATATCTGCTTCGAAATCCAAAAGGCAGCTATCTAACAGAACGGTTGTAAATGTGTCCACTAAACTTCCAGAGTTAAACACGTGTGTGGATTCAGCAGTCTGCAAACACTTGCTGTGCAGAGTCTCAAAACAGGCGTTTTCAGCCCAATACTGGCATTCGCAAGAAAGGGCAGAAAGCACAGGGAAATATCTGCTTCTAAATCCAAAACGCAGCTATCTAACAGAACGGTTGTCAATGTGTGCACTCAACTTCCAGAGTTAAACCCGTGTGTGGAATCAGCCATCTGCAAACACTTTCTGTGCAGAGTCTCAAAACAGGCGTTTTCAGTCCAATACCGGCATATGGAAGAAAGGACAGTAAGCACAGGGATATATCTGCTTTTAAATCCAAAACGCAGCTATCTAACAGAACGGTTGTCAATGTGTGCACTCAACTTCCAGAGTTAAACCCGCGTGAGGATTTAGCAGTCTGCAAACACTTTCTGTGCAGAGTCTCAAAACAGGTGTTTTCAGCCCAATACCGGCATATGGAAGAAAAGGCAGTAAGCACAGGGAAATATCTGCTTCTAAATCCAAAATGCAGCTATCTAACAGAACGGTTGTCAATGTGTGCACTCAACTTCCAGAGTTAAACCCGTGTGTGGATTTAGCAGTCTGCAAACACTTGCTGTGCAGAGACTCAAAACAGGCGTTTTCAGCCCGATACCGGCATACGGAAGAAAGGGCAGAAAGCACAGGGAAATATCTGCTTCTAAATCCAAAACGCAGCTATCTAACAGAACGATTGTCAATGTGTGCACTCAACTTACGGAGTTAAACCCGTGTGTGGATTCAGCAGTCTGCAAACTCTTGTTGTGCAGAGTCTCAAAACAGGCGCTTTCAGCCCAATACCGGCATATGGAAGAAAGGTCAGAAAGCACAGGGAAATATATGCTTCTAAACCCAAAACGCAGCTATCTAACAGAACGGTTGTCAATGTGTGCACTCAACTTCCAGAGTTAAACCCGTGTGTGGATTCAGCAGTCTGCAAACACTTTCTGTGCAGAGTCTCAAAACAGGCGTTTTAGCCCAATACCGGCATATGGAAGAAAGGGCAGAAAGCACAGGGAAATATCTGCTTCTAAATCGAAAACGGAGCTATCTAACAGAACGGTTGTCAATGTGTGCACTCAAATTCCAGAGTTAAACCCGTGTGTGTATTCAGCAGTCTGCAAAAACTTTATGTGCAGAGTCTCAAAACAGGCGTTTTCAGCCAAATACCGGCATAAGGAAGAAAGGGCAGTAAGCACAAGGGAATATCTGCTTCGAAATCCAAAAGGCAGCTATCTAACAGAACGGTTGTCAATGTGTCCACTGAACTTCCAGAGTTAAACCCGTGTGTGGATTCAGCAGTCTGCAAACACTTTCTGTGCAGAGTCTCAAAACAGGCGTTTTCAGCCCCATACCGGCATATGGAAGAAAGGGCAGTAAGCACAGGGAAATATCTGCTTCTAAATCCAAAACGCAGCTATCTAACAGAACGGTTGTCAATGTGTGCACTCAACTTCCAGAGTTAAACCCGTGTGTGGATTCAGCCATCTGCAAACACTTCCTGTGCAGAGTGTCAAAACAGGCGTTTTCAGTCCAATACCGGCATATGGAAGAAAGGACAGTAAGCTCAGGGATATATCTGCTTTTAAATCCAAAACGCAGCTATCTAACAGAACGGTTGTCAATGTGTGCACTCAAATACCAGAGTTAAACCCGTGTGTGGATTCAGCAGTCTGCAAACACTTTCTGTGCAGAGTCTCAAAACAGGAGTTTTCAGCCCAATACCGGCATACGGAAAAAAGGGCAGTAAGCACAGGGAAATATCTTCTTCGAAATCCAAAAGGCAGCTATCTAACAGAACGGTTGTCAATGTGTCCACTGAACTTCCAGAGTTAAACCCGTGTGTGGATTCAGCAGTCTGCAAACACTTTCTGTGCAGAGTCTCAAAACAGGCGTTTTCAGCCCCATACCAGCATATGGAAGAAAGGGCACTAAGCACAGGGAAATATCTGCTTCTAAATCCAAAACGCAGCTATCTAACAGAACGATTGTCAATGTGTGCACTCAACTTACGGAGTTAAACCCGTGTGTGGATTCAGCAGTCTGCAAACTCTTGTTGTGCAGAGTCTCAAAACAGGCGCTTTCAGCCCAATACCGGCATATGGAAGAAAGGTCAGAAAGGACAGGGAAATATATGCTTCTAAACCCAAAACGCAGCTATCTAACAGAACGGTTGTCAATGTGTGCACTCAACTTCCAGAGTTAAACCCGTGTGTGGATTCAGCAGTCTGCAAACACTTTCTGTGCAGAGTCTCAAAACAGGCGTTTTAGCCCAATACCGGCATATGGAAGAAAGGGCAGAAAGCACAGGGAAATATCTGCTTCTAAATCGAAAACGGAGCTATCTAACAGAACGGTTGTCAATGTGTGCACTCAAATTCCAGAGTTAAACCCGTGTGTGTATTCAGCAGTCTGCAAACACTTTCTGTGCAGAGTCTCAAAACAGGCGTTTTCAGCCAAATACCGGCATAAGGAAGAAAGGGCAGTAAGCACAAGGAAATATCTGCTTCGAAATCCAAAAGGCAGCTATCTAACAGAACGGTTGTCAATGTGTCCACTGAACTTCCAGAGTTAAACCCGTGTGTGGATTCAGCAGTCTGCAAACACTTTCTGTGCAGAGTCTCAAAACAGGCGTTTTCAGCCCCATACCGGCATATGGAAGAAAGGGCAGTAAGCACAGGGAAATATCTGCTTCTAAATTCAAAACGCAGCTATCTAACAGAACGGTTGTCAATGTGTGCACTCAACTTCCAGAGTTAAACCCGTGTGTGGATTCAGCCATCTGCAAACACTTTCTGTGCAGAGTGTCAAAACAGGCGTTTTCAGTCCAATACCGGCATATGGAAGAAAGGACAGTAAGCTCAGGGATATATCTGCTTTTAAATCCAAAACGCAGCTATCTAACAGAACGGTTGTCAATGTGTGCACTCAAATACCAGAGTTAAACCCGTGTGTGGATTCAGCAGTCTGCAAACACTTTCTGTGCAGAGTCTCAAAACAAGAGTTTTCAGCCCAATACCGGCATACGGAAAAAAGGGCAGTAAGCACAGAGAAATATCTTCTTCGAAATCCAAAAGGCAGCTATCTAACAGAACGGTTGTCAATGTGTCCACTGAACTTCCAGAGTTAAACCCGTGTGTGGATTCAGCAGTCTGCAAACACTTTCTGTGCAGAGTCTCAAAACAGGCGTTTTCAGCCCCATACCAGCATATGGAAGAAAGGGCACTAAGCACAGGGAAATATCTGCTTCTAAATCCAAAACACAGCTATCTAACAGAACGGTTGTCAATGTGTGCACTCAACTTCCAGAGTTAAACCCGTGTGAGGATTCCGCAGTCTGCAAACACTTTCTCTGCAGAGTCTCAAAACAGGCGTTTTCAGCCCAATACCGGCATATGGAAAAAAGGGCAGTAAGCACAGGGAAATATCTGCTTCTAAATTCAAAACGCAGCTATCTAACAGAACAGTTGTCAATGTGTGCACTCAACTTCCAGAGTTAAACCCGTGTGTGGATTCAGCAGTCTGCAACCACTTGCTGTGCAGAGTCTCAAAACAGGCGTTTTCAGCCCAATACCGGCATTCGCAAGAAAGGGCAGAAAGCACAGGGAAATACCTGCTTCTAAATCCAAAACGCAGCTATCTAACAGAACGGTTGTCAATGTGTGCACTCAACTTCCAGAGTTAAACCCGTGTGTGGATTCAGCAGTCTGCAACCACTTGCTGTGCAGAGTCTCAAAACAGGCGTTTTCAGCCCAATACCGGCATACGCAAGAAAGGGCAGAAAGCACAGGGAAATATCTGCTTCTAAATCCAAAACGCAGTTATCTAACAAAACGGTTGTCAATGTGTGCACTCAACTTCCAGAGTTAAATCCGTGTGTGGATTCAGCAGTCTGCAAACACTTTCTGTGCAGAGCCTCAAAACAGGTGTTTTAACCCAATACCAGCATATGGAAGAAAGGGCAGAAAGCAAAGGAAATATATGCTTCTAAATCGAAAACGGAGCTATCTAACAGAACGGTTGTCAAAGTGTGCACTCAAATTCCAGAGTTAAACCCGTGTGTGGATTCAGTAGTCTGCAAACACTTTCTGTGCAGAGTCTCAAAACAGGCGTTTTCAGCCCAATACCGGCATACGGAAGGAAGGGCAGTAAGCACAGGGAAATATCTGCTTCGAAATCCAAAAGGCAGCTATCTAACAGAACGGTTGTCAATGTGTTCACTGAACTTCCAGAGTTAAACCCGTGTGTGGATTCAGCAGTCTGCAAACACTTTCTGTGCAGAGTCTCAAAACAGGCGTTTTCAGCCCCATACCAGCATATGGAAGAAAGGGCAGTAAGCACAGGGAAATATCTGCTTCTAAATCCAAAACGCAGCTATCTAACAGAACGGTTGTCAATGTGTGCACTCAACTTCCAGAGTTAAACCCGTGTGTGGATTCAGCCATCTGCAAACACTTTCTGTGCAGAGTCTCAAAACAGGCGTTTTCAGTCCAATACCGGCATATGGAAGAAAGTACAGTAAGCACAGGGATATATCTACTTTTAAATCCAAAACGCAGGTATCTAACAGAACGGTTGTCAATGTGTTCACTCAACTTCCAGAGTTAAACCCGTGTGTGGATTCAGCAGTCTGCAACCACTTGCTGTGCAGAGTCTCAAAACAGGCGTTTTCAGCCCAATACCGGCATTCGCAAGAAAGGGCAGAAAGCACAGGGAAATATCCGCTTCTAAATCAAACACGCAGCTATCTAACAGAACGGTTGTCAATGTGTGCACTCACCTTCCAGAGTTAAATCCGTGTGTGGATTCAGCAGTCTGCAAACACTTGCTGTGCCGAGTCTCAAATTAGGCGTTTTCAGCCCAATACCGGCATATGGAAGAAATGTCAGATCGCACAGGAAAACATCTGCTTCTAAATCCAAAATGCAGCTATCTAACAGAACGATTGTCAATGTGTGCACTCAACTTCCAGAGTTAACCCCGTGTGTGGATTCAGCAGTCTGCAAACACTTGCTGTGCAGAGTCTCAAAACAGGCGTTTTCAGCCCAATACCGGCATATGGAAGAAAGGGCAGAAAGCACAGGGAAATATGTGCTTCTAAATCCAAAACGCAGCTATCTAACAGAACGGTTGTCAATGTGTGCACTCAACTTCCAGAGTTAAACCCGTGTGTGGATTCAGCAGTCTGCAAACACTTTCTGTGCAGAGTCTCAAAACAGGCGTTTTCAGCCCAATACCGGCATACGGAAGAAAGGGCAGTAAGCACAGGGAAATATCTGCTTCTAAATCCAAAAGGCAGCTATCTAACAGAACGGTTGTCAATGTGTCCACTGAACTTCCAGAGTTAAACGCGTGTGTGGATTCAGCAGTCTGCAAACACTTTCTGTGCAGAGTTTCAAAACAGGTGTTTTCAGCCCCATACCACCATATGGAAGAAAGGGCAGTAAGCACAGGGAAATATCTGCTTCTAAATCCAAAACGCAGCTATCTAACAGAACGGTTGTCAATGTGTGCACTCAACTTCCAGAGTTAAACCCGTGTGTGGATTCAGCCATCTGCAAACTCTTTCTGTGCAGAGTCTCAAAACAGGCGTTTTCAGTCCAATACCGGCATATGGAAGAAAGGACAGTAAGCACAGGGATATATCTGCTTTTAAATCCAAAACGCAGCTATCTAACAGAACGGTTGTCAATGTGTTCACTCAACTTCCAGAGTTAAACCCGTGTGAGGATTCAGCAGTCTGCAAACACTTTCTCTGCAGAGTCTCAAAACAGGCGTTTTCAGCCCAATACCGGCATATGGAAGAAAGGTCAGAAAGCACAGGGAAATATCTGCTTCTAAATCCAAAATGCAGCTATCTAACAGAACGGTTGTCAATGTGTGCACTCAACTTCCAGAGTTAAACCCGTGTGTGGATTCAGCAGTCTGCAAACACTTTCTGTGCAGAGCCTCAAAACAGGTGTTTTAACCCAATACCAGCATATGGAAGAAAGGGCAGAAAGCAAAGGAAATATATGCTTCTAAATCGAAAACGGAGCTATCTAACAGAACGGTTGTCAAAGTGTGCACTCAAATTCCAGAGTTAAACCCGTGTGTGGATTCAGTAGTCTGCAAACACTTTCTGTGCAGAGTCTCAAAACAGGCGTTTTCAGCCCAATACCAGCATATGGAATAAAGGGCAGAAAGCACAGGGAGATATCTGCTTCTAAATCGAAAACGGAGCTATCTAACAGAACGGTTGTCAATGTGAGCACTCAAATTCCAGAGTTAAACCCGTGTGTGGATTCAGCAGTCTGCAAACACTTTCTGTGCAGAGTCTCAAAACAGGCGTTTTCAGCCCAATAACGGCATACGGAAGAAAGGGCAGTAAGCACAGGGAAATATCTGCTTCGAAATCCAAAATGCAGCTATCTAACAGAACGGTTTTCAATGTGTGCACTCAACTTCCAGAGTTAACCCGTGTGTGGACTCAGCAGTCTGCAACCACTTGCTGTGCAGAGTCTCAAAACAGGCGTTTTCAGCCCAATACCGGCATTCGCAAGAAAGGGCAGAAAGCACAGGGAAATATCTGCTTCTAAATTCAAAACGCAGCTATCTAACAGAACGGTTGTCAATGTGTGCACTCAACTTCCAGAGTTAAACCCGTGTGTGGATTCAGCAGTCTGCAAACACTTTCTGTGCAGAGTCTCAAAACAGGCGTTTTAACCCAATACCGGCATATGGAAGAAAGGGCAGAAAACACAGGGAAATATCTGCTTCTAAATCGAAAACGGAGCTATCTAACAGAACGGTTGTCAACGTGTGCATTCAAATTCCAGAGTTAAACCCGTGTGTGGATTCAGCAGTCTGCAAACACTTTCTGTGCAGAGTCTCAAAACAGGCGTTTTCAGCCCAATACCGGCATACGGAAGAAAGGGCAGTAAGCACAGGGAAATATCTGCTTCGAAATCCAAAAGACAGCTATCTAACAGAACGGTTGTCAATGTGTCCACTGAACTTCCAGAGTTAAACCCGTGTTTGGATTCAGCAGTCTGCAAACACATTCTGTGCAGATTCTCAAAACAGGCGTTTTCAGCCCCATACCAGCATATGGAAGAAAGGGCAGTAAGCACAGGGAAATATCTGCTTCTAAATCCAAAACGCAGCTATCTAACAGAACGGTTGTCAATGTGTGCACTCAACTTCCAGAGTTAAACCCGTGTGTGGATTCAGCCATCTGCAAACACTTTCTGTGCAGAGTCTCAAAACAGGCGTTTTCAGTCCAATACCGGCATATGGAAGAAAGGACAGTAAGCACAGGGATATATCTGCTTTTAAATCCAAAACGCAGCTATCTAACAGAACGTTTGTCAATGTGTGCACTCAACTTCCAGAGTTGAACCCGTGTGAGGATTCAGCAGTGTGCAAACACTTTCTGTGCAGAGACTCAAAACAGGCGTTTTCAGCCCAATACCGGCATATGGAAGAAAGGGCAGTAAGCACAGGGAAATATCTGCTTCTAAATTCAAAACGCAGCTATCTAACAGAACGGTTGTCAATGTGTCCACTGAACTTCCAGAGTTAAACCCGTGTTTGGATTCAGCAGTCTGCAAACACATTCTGTGCAGATTCTCAAAACAGGCGTTTTCAGCCCCATACCAGCATACGGAAGAAAGGGCAGTAAGCACAGGGAAATATCTGCTTCTAAATCCAAAACGCAGCTATCTAACAGAACGGTTGTCAATGTGTGCACTCAACTTCCAGAGTTAAACCCGTGTGTGGATTCAGCCATCTGCAAACACTATCTGTGCAGAGTCTCAAAACAGGCGTTTTCAGTCCAATACCGGCATATGGAAGAAAGGACAGTAAGCACAGGGATATATCTGCTTTTAAATCCAAAACGCAGCTATCTAACAGAACGGTTGTCAATGTGTGCACTCAACTTCCAGAGTTAAACCCGTGTGTGGATTCAGCAGTCTGCAACCACTTCCTGTGCAGAGTCTCAAAACAGGCGTTTTCAGCCCAATACCGGCATTCGCAAGAAAGGGCAGAAAGCACAGGGAAATATCCGCTTCTAAATCAAACACGCAGCTATCTAACAGAACGGTTGTCAATGTGTGCACTCAATTTCCAGAGTTAAACCCGTGTGTGGATTCAGCAGTCTGCAAACGCTTGCTGTGCCGAATCTCAAATCAGGCGTTTTCAGCCCAATACCGGCATATGGAAGAAATGTCAGATAGCACAGGGAAACATCTGCTTCTAAATCCAAAATGCAGCTATCTAACAGAACGGTTGTCAATGTGTGCACTCAACTTCCAGAGTTAACACCGTGTGTGGATTCAGCAGTCTGCAAACACTTGCTGTGCAGAGTCTCAAAACAGGCATTTTCAGCCAAATACCGGCATATGGAAGAAAGGGCAGAAAGCACAGGGAAATATCTGCTTCTAAATCCAAAACGCAGCTATCTAACAAAACGGTTGTCAATGTGTGCCCTCAAATTC
Organism: Aotus nancymaae; assembly: GCF_030222135.1. Taxonomy (NCBI): domain Eukaryota; kingdom Metazoa; phylum Chordata; class Mammalia; order Primates; family Aotidae; genus Aotus; species Aotus nancymaae. The sequence continues at coordinate 185,960 of NW_026989024.1, forward strand.
CAGAGTTAAACCCGTGTGTGGATTCAGCAGTCTGCAAACACTTTCTGTGCAGAGTCTCAAAACAGGCGTTTTCAGCCCAATACTGGCATACGGAAGAAAGGGCAGTAAGCACAGGGAAATATCTGCTTCGAAATCCAAAAGGCAGCTATCTAACAGAACGGTTGTAAATGTGTCCACTGAACTTCCAGAGTTAAACACGTGTGTGGATTCAGCAGTCTGCAAACACTTGCTGTGCAGAGTCTCAAAACAGGCGTTTTCAGCCCAATACTGGCATTCGCAAGAAAGGGCAGAAAGCACAGGGAAATATCTGCTTCTAAATCCAAAACGCAGCTATCTAACAGAACGGTTGTCAATGTGTGCACTCAACTTCCAGAGTTAAACCCGTGTGTGGAATCAGCCATCTGCAAACACTTTCTGTGCAGAGTCTCAAAACAGGCGTTTTCAGTCCAATACCGGCATATGGAAGAAAGGACAGTAAGCACAGGGATATATCTGCTTTTAAATCCAAAACGCAGCTATCTAACAGAACGGTTGTCAATGTGTGCACTCAACTTCCAGAGTTAAACCCGCGTGAGGATTTAGCAGTCTGCAAACACTTTCTGTGCAGAGTCTCAAAACAGGTGTTTTCAGCCCAATACCGGCATATGGAAGAAAAGGCAGTAAGCACAGGGAAATATCTGCTTCTAAATCCAAAATGCAGCTATCTAACAGAACGGTTGTCAATGTGTGCACTCAACTTCCAGAGTTAAACCCGTGTGTGGATTTAGCAGTCTGCAAACACTTGCTGTGCAGAGACTCAAAACAGGCGTTTTCAGCCCGATACCGGCATACGGAAGAAAGGGCAGAAAGCACAGGGAAATATCTGCTTCTAAATCCAAAACGCAGCTATCTAACAGAACGATTGTCAATGTGTGCACTCAACTTACGGAGTTAAACCCGTGTGTGGATTCAGCAGTCTGCAAACTCTTGTTGTGCAGAGTCTCAAAACAGGCGCTTTCAGCCCAATACCGGCATATGGAAGAAAGGTCAGAAAGCACAGGGAAATATATGCTTCTAAACCCAAAACGCAGCTATCTAACAGAACGGTTGTCAATGTGTGCACTCAACTTCCAGAGTTAAACCCGTGTGTGGATTCAGCAGTCTGCAAACACTTTCTGTGCAGAGTCTCAAAACAGGCGTTTTAGCCCAATACCGGCATATGGAAGAAAGGGCAGAAAGCACAGGGAAATATCTGCTTCTAAATCGAAAACGGAGCTATCTAACAGAACGGTTGTCAATGTGTGCACTCAAATTCCAGAGTTAAAGCCGTGTGTGTATTCAGCAGTCTGCAAAAACTTTATGTGCAGAGTCTCAAAACAGGCGTTTTCAGCCAAATACCGGCATAAGGAAGAAAGGGCAGTAAGCACAAGGGAATATCTGCTTCGAAATCCAAAAGGCAGCTATCTAACAGAACGGTTGTCAATGTGTCCACTGAACTTCCAGAGTTAAACCCGTGTGTGGATTCAGCAGTCTGCAAACACTTTCTGTGCAGAGTCTCAAAACAGGCGTTTTCAGCCCCATACCGGCATATGGAAGAAAGGGCAGTAAGCACAGGGAAATATCTGCTTCTAAATCCAAAACGCAGCTATCTAACAGAACGGTTGTCAATGTGTGCACTCAACTTCCAGAGTTAAACCCGTGTGTGGATTCAGCCATCTGCAAACACTTTCTGTGCAGAGTGTCAAAACAGGCGTTTTCAGTCCAATACCGGCATATGGAAGAAAGGACAGTAAGCTCAGGGATATATCTGCTTTTAAATCCAAAACGCAGCTATCTAACAGAACGGTTGTCAATGTGTGCACTCAAATACCAGAGTTAAACCCGTGTGTGGATTCAGCAGTCTGCAAACACTTTCTGTGCAGAGTCTCAAAACAGGAGTTTTCAGCCCAATACCGGCATACGGAAAAAAGGGCAGTAAGCACAGAGAAATATCTTCTTCGAAATCCAAAAGGCAGCTATCTAACAGAACGGTTGTCAATGTGTCCACTGAACTTCCAGAGTTAAACCCGTGTGTGGATTCAGCAGTCTGCAAACACTTTCTGTGCAGAGTCTCAAAACAGGCGTTTTCAGCCCCATACCAGCATATGGAAGAAAGGGCACTAAGCACAGGGAAATATCTGCTTCTAAATCCAAAACACAGCTATCTAACAGAACGGTTGTCAATGTGTGCACTCAACTTCCAGAGTTAAACCCGTGTGAGGATTCCGCAGTCTGCAAACACTTTCTCTGCAGAGTCTCAAAACAGGCGTTTTCAGCCCAATACCGGCATATGGAAGAAAGGGCAGTAAGCACAGGGAAATATCTGCTTCTAAATTCAAAACGCAGCTATCTAACAGAACAGTTGTCAATGTGTGCACTCAACTTCCAGAGTTAAACCCGTGTGTGGATTCAGCAGTCTGCAACCACTTGCTGTGCAGAGTCTCAAAACAGGCGTTTTCAGCCCAATACCGGCATTCGCAAGAAAGGGCAGAAAGCACAGGGAAATACCTGCTTCTAAATCCAAAACGCAGCTATCTAACAGAACGGTTGTCAATGTGTGCACTCAACTTCCAGAGTTAAACCCGTGTGTGGATTCAGCAGTCTGCAACCACTTGCTGTGCAGAGTCTCAAAACAGGCGTTTTCAGCCCAATACTGGCATACGCAAGAAAGGGCAGAAAGCACAGGGAAATATCTGCTTCTAAATCCAAAACGCAGTTATCTAACAAAACGGTTGTCAATGTGTGCACTCAACTTCCAGAGTTAAATCCGTGTGTGGATTCAGCAGTCTGCAAACACTTTCTGTGCAGAGCCTCAAAACAGGTGTTTTAACCCAATACCAGCATATGGAAGAAAGGGCAGAAAGCAAAGGAAATATATGCTTCTAAATCGAAAACGGAGCTATCTAACAGAACGGTTGTCAAAGTGTGCACTCAAATTCCAGAGTTAAACCCGTGTGTGGATTCAGTAGTCTGCAAACACTTTCTGTGCAGAGTCTCAAAACAGGCGTTTTCAGCCCAATACCGGCATACGGAAGGAAGGGCAGTAAGCACAGGGAAATATCTGCTTCGAAATCCAAAAGGCAGCTATCTAACAGAACGGTTGTCAATGTGTTCACTGAACTTCCAGAGTTAAACCCGTGTGTGGATTCAGCAGTCTGCAAACACTTTCTGTGCAGAGTCTCAAAACAGGCGTTTTCAGCCCCATACCAGCATATGGAAGAAAGGGCAGTAAGCACAGGGAAATATCTGCTTCTAAATCCAAAACGCAGCTATCTAACAGAACGGTTGTCAATGTGTGCACTCAACTTCCAGAGTTAAACCCGTGTGTGGATTCAGCCATCTGCAAACACTTTCTGTGCAGAGTCTCAAAACAGGCGTTTTCAGTCCAATACCGGCATATGGAAGAAAGTACAGTAAGCACAGGGATATATCTACTTTTAAATCCAAAACGCAGGTATCTAACAGAACGGTTGTCAATGTGTTCACTCAACTTCCAGAGTTAAACCCGTGTGTGGATTCAGCAGTCTGCAACCACTTGCTGTGCAGAGTCTCAAAACAGGCGTTTTCAGCCCAATACCGGCATTCGCAAGAAAGGGCAGAAAGCACAGGGAAATATCCGCTTCTAAATCAAACACGCAGCTATCTAACAGAACGGTTGTCAATGTGTGCACTCACCTTCCAGAGTTAAATCCGTGTGTGGATTCAGCAGTCTGCAAACACTTGCTGTGCCGAGTCTCAAATTAGGCGTTTTCAGCCCAATACCGGCATATGGAAGAAATGTCAGATCGCACAGGAAAACATCTGCTTCTAAATCCAAAATGCAGCTATCTAACAGAACGATTGTCAATGTGTGCACTCAACTTCCAGAGTTAACCCCGTGTGTGGATTCAGCAGTCTGCAAACACTTGCTGTGCAGAGTCTCAAAACAGGCGTTTTCAGCCCAATACCGGCATATGGAAGAAAGGGCAGAAAGCACAGGGAAATATGTGCTTCTAAATCCAAAACGCAGCTATCTAACAGAACGGTTGTCAATGTGTGCACTCAACTTCCAGAGTTAAACCCGTGTGTGGATTCAGCAGTCTGCAAACACTTTCTGTGCAGAGTCTCAAAACAGGCGTTTTCAGCCCAATACCGGCATACGGAAGAAAGGGCAGTAAGCACAGGGAAATATCTGCTTCTAAATCCAAAAGGCAGCTATCTAACAGAACGGTTGTCAATGTGTCCACTGAACTTCCAGAGTTAAACGCGTGTGTGGATTCAGCAGTCTGCAAACACTTTCTGTGCAGAGTTTCAAAACAGGTGTTTTCAGCCCCATACCACCATATGGAAGAAAGGGCAGTAAGCACAGGGAAATATCTGCTTCTAAATCCAAAACGCAGCTATCTAACAGAACGGTTGTCAATGTGTGCACTCAACTTCCAGAGTTAAACCCGTGTGTGGATTCAGCCATCTGCAAACTCTTTCTGTGCAGAGTCTCAAAACAGGCGTTTTCAGTCCAATACCGGCATATGGAAGAAAGGACAGTAAGCACAGGGATATATCTGCTTTTAAATCCAAAACGCAGCTATCTAACAGAACGGTTGTCAATGTGTTCACTCAACTTCCAGAGTTAAACCCGTGTGAGGATTCAGCAGTCTGCAAACACTTTCTCTGCAGAGTCTCAAAACAGGCGTTTTCAGCCCAATACCGGCATATGGAAGAAAGGTCAGAAAGCACAGGGAAATATCTGCTTCTAAATCCAAAATGCAGCTATCTAACAGAACGGTTGTCAATGTGTGCACTCAACTTCCAGAGTTAAACCCGTGTGTGGATTCAGCAGTCTGCAAACACTTTCTGTGCAGAGCCTCAAAACAGGTGTTTTAACCCAATACCAGCATATGGAAGAAAGGGCAGAAAGCAAAGGAAATATATGCTTCTAAATCGAAAACGGAGCTATCTAACAGAACGGTTGTCAAAGTGTGCACTCAAATTCCAGAGTTAAACCCGTGTGTGGATTCAGTAGTCTGCAAACACTTTCTGTGCAGAGTCTCAAAACAGGCGTTTTCAGCCCAATACCGGCATACGGAAGGAAGGGCAGTAAGCACAGGGAAATATCTGCTTCGAAATCCAAAAGGCAGCTATCTAACAGAACGGTTGTCAATGTGTTCACTGAACTTCCAGAGTTAAACCCGTGTGTGGATTCAGCAGTCTGCAAACACTTTCTGTGCAGAGTCTCAAAACAGGCGTTTTCAGCCCCATACCAGCATATGGAAGAAAGGGCAGTAAGCACAGGGAAATATCTGCTTCTAAATCCAAAACGCAGCTATCTAACAGAACGGTTGCCAATGTGTGCACTCAACTTCCAGAGTTAAACCCGTGTGTGGATTCAGCCATCTGCAAACACTTTCTGTGCAGAGTCTCAAAACAGGCGTTTTCAGTCCAATACCGGCATATGGAAGAAAGTACAGTAAGCACAGGGATATATCTACTTTTAAATCCAAAACGCAGGTATCTAACAGAACGGTTGTCAATGTGTGCACTCACCTTCCAGAGTTAAATCCGTGTGTGGATTCAGCAGTCTGCAAACACTTGCTGTGCCGAGTCTCAAATTAGGCGTTTTCAGCCCAATACCGGCATATGGAAGAAATGTCAGATCGCACAGGAAAACATCTGCTTCTAAATCCAAAATGCAGCTATCTAACAGAACGATTGTCAATGTGTGCACTCAACTTCCAGAGTTAACCCCGTGTGTGGATTCAGCAGTCTGCAAACACTTGCTGTGCAGAGTCTCAAAACAGGCGTTTTCAGCCCAATACCGGCATATGGAAGAAAGGGCAGAAAGCACAGGGAAATATGTGCTTCTAAATCCAAAACGCAGCTATCTAACAGAACGGTTGTCAATGTGTGCACTCAACTTCCAGAGTTAAACCCGTGTGTGGATTCAGCAGTCTGCAAACACTTTCTGTGCAGAGTCTCAAAACAGGCGTTTTCAGCCCAATACCGGCATACGGAAGAAAGGGCAGTAAGCACAGGGAAATATCTGCTTCTAAATCCAAAAGGCAGCTATCTAACAGAACGGTTCTCAATGTGTCCACTGAACTTCCAGAGTTAAACGCGTGTGTGGATTCAGCAGTCTGCAAACACTTTCTGTGCAGAGTCTCAAAACAGGTGTTTTCAGCCCCATACCACCATATGGAAGAAAGGGCAGTAAGCACAGGGAAATATCTGCTTCTAAATCCAAAACGCAGCTATCTAACAGAACGGTTGTCAATGTGTGCACTCAACTTCCAGAGTTAAACCCGTGTGTGGATTCAGCCATCTGCAAACTCTTTCTGTGCAGAGTCTCAAAACAGGCGTTTTCAGTCCAATACCGGCATATGGAAGAAAGGACAGTAAGCACAGGGATATATCTGCTTTTAAATCCAAAACGCAGCTATCTAACAGAACGGTTGTCAATGTGTTCACTCAACTTCCAGAGTTAAACCCGTGTGAGGATTCAGCAGTCTGCAAACACTTTCTCTGCAGAGTCTCAAAACAGGCGTTTTCAGCCCAATACCGGCATATGGAAGAAAGGTCAGAAAGCACAGGGAAATATCTGCTTCTAAATCCAAAATGCAGCTATCTAACAGAACGGTTGTCAATGTGTGCACTCAACTTCCAGAGTTAAACCCGTGTGTGGATTCACCAGTCTGCAAACACTTTCTGTGCAGAGTCTCAATACAGGCGTTTTAGCCCAATACCAGCATATGGAAGAAAGGGCAGAAAGCAAAGGAAATATCTGCTTCTAAATCGAAAACGGAGCTATCTAACAGAACGGTTGTCAATGTGTGCACTCAAATTCCAGAGTTAAACCCGTGTGTGGATTCAGCAGTCTGCAAACACTTTCTGTGCAGAGTCTCAAAACAGGCGTTTTCAGCCCAATACCGGCATACGGAAGGAAGGGCAGTAAGCACAGGGAAATATCTGCTTCGAAATCCAAAAGGCAGCTATCTAACAGAACGGTTGTCAATGTGTTCACTGAACTTCCAGAGTTAAACCCGTGTGTGGATTCAGCAGTCTGCAAACACTTTCTGTGCAGAGTCTCAAAACAGGCGTTTTCAGCCCCATATCAGCATATGGAAGAAAGGGCAGTAAGCACAGGGAAATATCTGCTTCTAAATCCAAAACGCAGCTATCTAACAGAACGGTTGTCAATGTGTGCACTCAACTTCCAGAGTTAAACCCGTGAGTGCATTCAGCAGTCTACAACCACTTGCTGTGCAGAGCCTCATAACAGGCGTTTTCAGCCCAATACCGGCATTCGCAAGAAAGGGCAGAAAGCACAGGGAAATATCTGCTTCTAAATCAAACACGCAGCTATCTAACAGAACGGTTGTCAATGTGTGCACTCAACTTCCAGAGTTAAACCCGTGTGTGGATTCAGCAGTCTGCAAACACTTGCTGTGCCGAGTCTCAAATCAGGCGTTTTCAGCCCAATACCGGCATATGGAAGAAATGTCAGATAGCACAGGGAAACATCTGCTTCTAAATCCAAAATGCAGCTATCTAACAGAACGGTTGTCAATGTGTGCACTCAACTTCCAGAGTTAACCCCGTGTGTGGATTCAGCAGTCTGCAAACACTTGCTGTGCAGAGTCTCAAAACAGGCGTTTTCAGCCCATTACCGGCATATGGAAGAAAGGGCAGAAAGCACAGGGAAATATCTGCTTCTAAATCCAAAACGCAGCTATCTAACAGAACGGTTGTCAATGTGTGCACTCAACTTCCAGAGTTAAACCCGTGTGTGGATTCAGCAGTCTGCAAACACTTTCTGTGCAGAGTCTCAAAACAGGCGTTTTAGCCCAATACCAGCATATGGAATAAAGGGCAGAAAGCACAGGGAGATATCTGCTTCTAAATCGAAAACGGAGCTATCTAACAGAACGGTTGTCAATGTGAGCACTCAAATTCCAGAGTTAAACCCGTGTGTGGATTCAGCAGTCTGCAAACACTTTCTGTGCAGAGTCTCAAAACAGGCGTTTTCAGCCCAATAACGGCATACGGAAGAAAGGGCAGTAAGCACAGGGAAATATCTGCTTCGAAATCCAAAATGCAGCTATCTAACAGAACGGTTTTCAATGTGTGCACTCAACTTCCAGAGTTAACCCGTGTGTGGATTCAGCAGTCTGCAACCACTTGCTGTGCAGAGTCTCAAAACAGGCGTTTTCAGCCCAATACCGGCATTCGCAAGAAAGGGCAGAAAGCACAGGGAAATATCTGCTTCTAAATTCAAAACGCAGCTATCTAACAGAACGGTTGTCAATGTGTGCACTCAACTTCCAGAGTTAAACCCGTGTGTGGATTCAGCAGTCTGCAAACACTTTCTGTGCAGAGTCTCAAAACAGGCGTTTTAACCCAATACCGGCATATGGAAGAAAGGGCAGAAAACACAGGGAAATATCTGCTTCTAAATCGAAAACGGAGCTATCTAACAGAACGGTTGTCAACGTGTGCATTCAAATTCCAGAGTTAAACCCGTGTGTGGATTCAGCAGTCTGCAAACACTTTCTGTGCAGAGTCTCAAAACAGGCGTTTTCAGCCCAATACCGGCATACGGAAGAAAGGGCAGTAAGCACAGGGAAATATCTGCTTCGAAATCCAAAAGACAGCTATCTAACAGAACGGTTGTCAATGTGTCCACTGAACTTCCAGAGTTAAACCCGTGTTTGGATTCAGCAGTCTGCAAACACATTCTGTGCAGATTCTCAAAACAGGCGTTTTCAGCCCCATACCAGCATATGGAAGAAAGGGCAGTAAGCACAGGGAAATATCTGCTTCTAAATCCAAAACGCAGCTATCTAACAGAACGGTTGTCAATGTGTGCACTCAACTTCCAGAGTTAAACCCGTGTGTGGATTCAGCCATCTGCAAACACTTTCTGTGCAGAGTCTCAAAACAGGCGTTTTCAGTCCAATACCGGCATATGGAAGAAAGGACAGTAAGCACAGGGATATATCTGCTTTTAAATCCAAAACGCAGCTATCTAACAGAACGTTTGTCAATGTGTGCACTCAACTTCCAGAGTTGAACCCGTGTGAGGATTCAGCAGTGTGCAAACACTTTCTGTGCAGAGACTCAAAACAGGCGTTTTCAGCCCAATACCGGCATATGGAAGAAAGGGCAGTAAGCACAGGGAAATATCTGCTTCTAAATTCAAAACGCAGCTATCTAACAGAACGGTTGTCAATGTGTCCACTGAACTTCCAGAGTTAAACCCGTGTTTGGATTCAGCAGTCTGCAAACACATTCTGTGCAGATTCTCAAAACAGGCGTTTTCAGCCCCATACCAGCATACGGAAGAAAGGGCAGTAAGCACAGGGAAATATCTGCTTCTAAATCCAAAACGCAGCTATCTAACAGAACGGTTGTCAATGTGTGCACTCAACTTCCAGAGTTAAACCCGTGTGTGGATTCAGCCATCTGCAAACACTATCTGTGCAGAGTCTCAAAACAGGCGTTTTCAGTCCAATACCGGCATATGGAAGAAAGGACAGTAAGCACAGGGATATATCTGCTTTTAAATCCAAAACGCAGCTATCTAACAGAACGTTTGTCAATGTGTGCACTCAACTTCCAGAGTTGAACCCGTGTGAGGATTCAGCAGTGTGCAAACACTTTCTGTGCAGAGACTCAAAACAGGCGTTTTCAGCCCAATACCGGCATATGGAAGAAAGGGCAGTAAGCACAGGGAAATATCTGCTTCTAAATCCAAAACGCAGCTATCTAACAGAACGGTTGTCAATGTGTGCTCTCAACTTCCAGAGTTAAACCCGTGTGTAGATTCAGCAGTCTGCAACCACTTGCTGTGCAGAGTCTCAAAACAGGCGTTTTCAGCCCAATACCGGCATTCGCAAGAAAGGGCAGGAAGCACAGGGAAATATCTGCTTCTAAATCCAAAACGCAGCTATCTAACAGAACGGTTGTCAATGTGTGCACTCAACTTCCAGAGTTAAACCCGTGTGTGGATTCAGCAGTCTGCAAACACTTGCTGTGCAGAGTCTCAAAACAGGCGTTTTCAGCCCAATACCGGCATATGGAAGAAAGGGCAGAAAGCACAGGGAAATATCTGCTTCTAAATCCAAAACGCAGCTATCTAACACAACGGTTGTCAATGTGTGCACTCAACTTCCAGAGTTAAACCCGTGTGTGGTTCAGCAGTCTGCAAACACTTTCTGTGCAGAGTCTCAAAACAGGCGTTTTATCCCAATACCAGCATATGGAAGAAAGGGCGGAAAGGAAAGGAAATATCTGCTTCTAAATCGAAAACGGAGCTATCTAACAGAACGGTTGTCAATGTGTGCACTCAAATTCCAGAGTTAAACCCGTGTGTGGATTCAGCAGTCTGCAAACACTTTCTGTGCAGAGTCTCAAAACAGGCGTTTTCAGCCCAATAGCGGCATACGGAAGGAAGGGCAGTAAGCACAGGGAAATATCTGCTTCAAAATCCAAAAGGCAGCTATCTAACAGAACGGTTGTCAATGTGTTCACTGAACTTCCAGAGTTAAACCCGTGTGTGGATTCAGCAGTCTGCAAACACTTTCTGTGCAGAGTCTCAAAACAGGCGTTTTCAGCCCCATACCAGCATATGGAAGAAAGGGCAGTAAGCACAGGGAAATATCTGCTTCTAAATCCAAAACGCAGCTATCTAACAGAACGGTTGTCAATGTGTGCACTCAACTTCCAGAGTTAAACCCGTGTGTGGATTCAGCCATCTGCAAACACTTTCTGTGCAGAGTCTCAAAACAGGCGTTTTCAGTCCAATACCGGCATATGGAAGAAAGGACAGTAAGCACAGGGATATATCTGCTTTTAAACCCAAAACGCAGCTATCTAACAGAACGGTTGTCAATGTGTGCACTCAACTTCCAGAGTTAAACCCGTGTGAGGATTCAGCAGTCTGCAAACCCTTTCTGTGCAGAGTCTCAAAAGAGGCGTTTTCAGCCCAATACCGGCTTATGGAAGAAAGGGCAGTAAGCACAGGGAAATATCTGCTTCTAAATTCAAAACGCAGCTATCTAACAGAACAGTTGTCAATGTGTGCACTCAACTTCCAGAGTTAAACCCGTGTGTGGATTCAGCAGTCTGCAAACACTTGCTGTGCAGAGTCTTCAAACAGGCATTTTTAGCCCAATACCGGCATATGGAAGAAAGGGCAGAAAGCACAGGGAAATATCTGCTTCGAAATCCAAAACGCAGCTATCTAACAAAACGGTTGTCAATGTGTGCTCTCAACTTCCAGAGTTAAACCCGTGTGTGGATTCAGCAGTCTGCAACCACTTGCTGTGCAGAGTCTCAAAACAGGCGTTTTCAGCCCAATACCGGCATTCGCAAGAAAGGGCAGAAAGCACAGGGAAATATCTGCTTCTAAATCCAAAACGCAGCTATCTAACAGAACGGTTGTCAATGTGTGCACTCAACTTCCAGAGTTAAACCCGTGTGTGGATTCAGCAGTCTGCAACCACTTGCTGTGCAGAGTCTCAAAACAGGCGTTTTCAGCCCAATACCGGCATACGCAAGAAAGGGCAGAAAGCACAGGGAAATATCTGCTTCTAAATCCAAAACGCAGTTATCTAACAGAACGGTTGTCAATGTGTGCACTCAACTTCCAGAGTTAAACCCGTGTGTGGATTCAGCAGTCTGCAAACACTTGCTGTGAATAGTCTCAAAACAGGCGTTTTCAGCCCAATACCGGCATATGGAAGAAAGGGCAGAAAGCATAGGGAAATATCTGCTTCTAAATCCAAAACGCAGCTCTCTAACAGAACGGTTGTCAATGTGTGCACTCAACTTCCAGAGGTAAACCCGTGTGTGGGTTCAGCAGTCTGCAAACACTTTCTGTGCAGAGTCTCAAAACAGGCGTTTTAGCCCAATACCAGCATATGGAAGAAAGGGCAGAAAGCAAAGGAAATATCTGCTTCTAAATCCAAAACGCAGCTATCTAACAGAACGGTTGTCAATGTGTGCACTCAACTTCCAGAGTTAAACCCGTGTGTGGATTCAGCAGTCTGCAACCACTTGCTGTGCAGAGTCTCAAAACAGGCGTTTTCAGCCCAGTACCGGCATTCGCAAGAAAGGGCAGAAAGCACAGGGAAATATCTGCTTCTAAATCAAACACGCAGCTATCTAACAGAACGGTTGTCAATGTGTGCACTCAACTTCCAGGGTTAACCCCGTGTGTGGATTCAGCAGTCTGCAAACACTTGCTGTGCAGAGTCTCAAAACAGGCGTTTTCAGCCCAATACCGGCATATGGAAGAAAGGGCAGAAAGCACAGGGAAATATGTGCTTCTAAATCCAAAACGCAGCTATCTAACAGAACGGTTGTCAATGTGTGCACTCAAATTCCAGAGTTAAACCCGTGTGTGGATTCAGCAGTCTGCAAACACTTTCTGTGCAGAGTCTCAAAACAGGCGTTTTCAGCCCAGTACCGGCATACGGAAGAAAGGGCAGTAAGCACAGGGAAATATCTGCTTCTAAATCCAAAAGGCAGCTATCTAACAGAACGGTTGTCAATGTGTCCACTGAACTTCCAGAGTTAAACCCGTGTGTGGATTCAGCAGTCTGCAAACACTTTCTGTGCAGAGTCTCAAAACAGGCGTTTTCAGCCCCATACCACCATATGGAAGAAAGGGCAGTAAGCACAGGGAAATATCTGCTTCTAAATCCAAAACGCAGCTATCTAACAGAACGGTTGTCAATGTGTGCACTCAACTTCCAGAGTTAAACCCGTGTGTGGATTCAGCCATCTGCAAACTCTTTCTGTGCAGAGTCTCAAAACAGGCGTTTTCAGTCCAATACCGGCATATGGAAGAAAGGACAGTAAGCACAGGGATATATCTGCTTTTAAATCCAAAACGCAGCTATCTAACAGAACGGTTGTCAATGTGTTCACTCAACTTCCAGAGTTAAACCCGTGTGAGGATTCAGCAGTCTGCAAACACTTTCTCTGCAGAGTCTCAAAACAGGCGTTTTCAGCCCAATACCGGCATATGGAAGAAAGGTCAGAAAGCACAGGGAAATATCTGCTTCTAAATCCAAAATGCAGCTATCTAACAGAACGGTTGTCAATGTGTGCACTCAACTTCCAGAGTTAAACCCGTGTGTGGATTCACCAGTCTGCAAACACTTTCTGTGCAGAGTCTCAAAACAGGCGTTTTAGCCCAATACCAGCATATGGAAGAAAGGGCAGAAAGCAAAGGAAATATCTGCTTCTAAATCGAAAACGGAGCTATCTAACAGAACGGTTGTCAATGTGTGCACTCAAATTCCAGAGTTAAACCCGTGTGTGGATTCAGCAGTCTGCAAACACTTTCTGTGCAGAGTCTCAAAACAGGCGTTGTCAGCCCAATACCGGCATACGGAAGGAAGGGCAGTAAGCACAGGCAAATATCTGCTTCGAAATCCAAAAGGCAGCTATCTAACAGAACGGTTGTCAATGTGTTCACTGAACTACCAGAGTTAAACCCGTGTGTGGATTCAGCAGTCTGCAAACACTTTCTGTGCAGAGTCTCAAAACAGGCGTTTTCAGCCCCATACCAGCATATGGAAGAAAGGGCAGTAAGCACAGGGAAATATCTACTTCTAAATCCAAAACGCAGCTATCTAACAGAACGGTTGTCAATGTGTGCACTCAACTTCCAGAGTTAAACCCGTGTGTGCATTCAGCAGTCTGCAAACACTTGCTGTGCAGAGTCTCAAAACAGGCGTTTTCAGCCCAATACCGGCATTCGCAAGAAAGGGCAGAAAGCACAGGGAAATATCTGCTTCTAAATCAAACACGCAGCTATCTAACAGAACGGTTGTCAATGTGTGCACTCAACTTCCAGAGTTAAACCCGTGTGTGGATTCAGCAGTCTGCAAACACTTGCTGTGCCGAGTCTCAAATCAGGCGTTTTCAGCCCAATACCGGCATATGGAAGAAATGTCAGATAGCACAGGGAAACATCTGCTTCTAAATCCAAAATGCAGCTATCTAACAGAACGGTTGTCAATGTGTGCACTCAACTTCCAGAGTTAACCCCGTGTGTGGATTCAGCAGTCTGCAAACACTTGCTGTGCAGAGTCTCAAAACAGGCGTTTTCAGCCCAATACCGGCATATGGAAGAAAGGGCAGAAAGCACAGGGAAATATCTGCTTCTAAATCCAAAACGCAGCTATCTAACAGAACGGTTGTCAATGTGTGCACTCAACTTCCAGAGTTAAACCCGTGTGTGGATTCAGCAGTCTGCAAACACTTTCTGTGCAGAGTCTCAAAACAGGCGTTTTAGCCCAATACCAGCATATGGAATAAAGGGCAGAAAGCACAGGGAGATATCTGCTTCTAAATCGAAAACGGAGCTATCTAACAGAACGGTTGTCAATGTGAGCACTCAAATTCCAGAGTTAAACCCGTGTGTGGATTCAGCAGTCTGCAAACACTTTCTGTGCAGAGTCTCAAAACAGGCGTTTTCAGCCCAATAACGGCATACGGAAGAAAGGGCAGTAAGCACAGGGAAATATCTGCTTCGAAATCCAAAATGCAGCTATCTAACAGAACGGTTTTCAATGTGTGCATTCAACTTCCAGAGTTAACCCGTGTGTGGATTCAGCAGTCTGCAACCACTTGCTGTGCAGAGTCTCAAAACAGGCGTTTTCAGCCCAATACCGGCATTCGCAAGAAAGGGCAGAAAGCATAGGGAAATATCTGCTTCTAAATCCAAAACGCAGCTATCTAACAGAACGGTTGTCAATGTGTGCACTCAACTTCCACAGTTAAATCCGTGTGTGGATTCAGCAGTCTGCAAACACTTTCTGTGCAGAGTCTCAAAACAGGCGTTTTAACCCAATACCGGCATATGGAAGAAAGGGCAGAAAACACAGGGAAATATCTGCTTCTAAATCGAAAACGGAGCTATCTAACAGAACGGTTGTCAACGTGTGCATTCAAATTCCAGAGTTAAACCCGTGTGTGGATTCAGCAGTCTGCAAACACTTTCTGTGCAGAGTCTCAAAACAGGCGTTTTCAGCCCAATACCGGCATACGGAAGAAAGGGCAGTAAGCACAGGGAAATATCTGCTTCGAAATCCAAAAGGCAGCTATCTAACAGAACGGTTGTCAATGTGTCCACTGAACTTCCAGAGTTAAACCCGTGTTTGGATTCAGCAGTCTGCAAACACATTCTGTGCAGATTCTCAAAACAGGCGTTTTCAGCCCCATACCAGCATATGGAAGAAAGGGCAGTAAGCACAGGGAAATATCTGCTTCTAAATCCAAAACGCAGCTATCTAACAGAACGGTTGTCAATGTGTGCACTCAACTTCCAGAGTTAAACCCGTGTGTGGATTCAGCCATCTGCAAACACTTTCTGTGCAGAGTTTCAAAACAGGCGTTTTCAGTCCAATACCGGCATATGGAAGAAAGGACAGTAAGCACAGGGATATATCTGCTTTTAAATCCAAAACGCAGCTATCTAACAGAACGTTTGTCAATGTGTGCACTCAACTTCCAGAGTTGAACCCGTGTGAGGATTCAGCAGTGTGCAAACACTTTCTGTGCAGAGACTCAAAACAGGCGTTTTCAGCCCAATACCGGCATATGGAAGAAAGGGCAGTAAGCACAGGGAAATATCTGCTTCTAAATCCAAAACGCAGCTATCTAACAGAACGGTTGTCAATGTGTGCTCTCAACTTCCAGAGTTAAACCCGTGTGTAGATTCAGCAGTCTGCAGCCACTTGCTGTGCAGAGTCTCAAAACAGGCGTTTTCAGCCCAATACCGGCATTCGCAAGAAAGGGCAGGAAGCACAGGGAAATATCTGCTTCTAAATCCAAAACGCAGCTATCTAACAGAACGGTTGTCAATGTGTGCACTCAACTTCCAGAGTTAAACCCGTGTGTGGATTCAGCAGTCTGCAAACACTTGCTGTGCAGAGTCTCAAAACAGGCGTTTTCAGCCCAATACCGGCATATGGAAGAAAGGGCAGTAAGCACAGGGAAATATCTGCTTCTAAATCCAAATCGCAGCTATCTAACAGAACGGTTGTCAATGTGTGCTCTCAACTTCCAGAGTTAAACCCGTGTGTAGATTCAGCAGTCTGCAACCACTTGCTGTGCAGAGTCTCAAAACAGGCGTTTTCAGCCCAATACCGGCATTCGCAAGAAAGGGCAGGAAGCACAGGGAAATATCTGCTTCTAAATCCAAAACGCAGCTATCTAACAGAACGGTTGTCAATGTGTGCACTCAACTTCCAGAGTTAAACCCGTGTGTGGATTCAGCAGTCTGCAAACACTTGCTGTGCAGAGTCTCAAAACAGGCGTTTTCAGCCCAATACCGGCATATGGAAGAAAGGGCAGAAAGCACAGGGAAATATCTGCTTCTAAATCCAAAACGCAGCTATCTAACAGAACGGTTGTCAATGTGTGCACTCAACTTCCAGAGTTAAACCCGTGTGTGGATTCAGCAGTCTGCAACCACTTGCTGTGCAGAGTCTCAAAACAGGCGTTTTCAGCCCAATACCGGCATACGCAAGAAAGGGCAGAAAGCACAGGGAAATATCTGCTTCTAAATCCAAAACGCAGTTATCTAACAGAACGGTTGTCAATGTGTGCACTCAACTTCCAGAGTTAAACCCGGGTGTGGATTCAGCAGTCTGCAAACACTTGCTGTGCAGAGTCTCAAAACAGGCGTTTTCAGCCCAATACCGGCATACGCAAGAAAGGGCAGAAAGCACAGGGAAATATCTGCTTCTAAATCCAAAACGCAGTTATCTAACAGAACGGTTGTCAATGTGTGCACTCAACTTCCAGAGTTAAACCCGTGTGTGGATTCAGCAGTCTGCAAACACTTGCTGTGCAGAGTCTCAAAACAGGCGTTTTCAGCCCAATACCGGCATATGGAAGAAAGGGCAGAAAGCACAGGGAAATATCTGCTTCTAAATCCAAAACGCAGCTATCTAACAGAACGGTTGTCAATGTGTGCACTCAACTTCCAGAGTTAAACCCGTGTGTGGATTCAGCAGTCTGCAAACACTTTCTGTGCAGAGTCTCAAAACAGGCGTTTTAGCCCAATACCAGCATATGGAAGAAACGGCAGAAAGCTAAGGAAATATCTGCTTCTAAATCGAAAACGGAGCTATCTAACAGAACGGTTGTCAATGTGTGCACTCAAATTCCAGAGTTAAACCCGTGTGTGGATTCAGCAGTCTGCAAACACTTTCTGTGCAGAGTCTCAAAACAGGCGTTTTCAGCCCAATAGCGGCATACGGAAGGAAGGGCAGTAAGCACAGGGAAATATCTGCTTCAAAATCCAAAAGGCAGCTATCTAACAGAACGGTTGTCAATGTGTTCACTGAACTTCCAGAGTTAAACCCGTGTGTGGATTCAGCAGTCTGCAAACACTTTCTGTGCAGAGTCTCAAAACAGGCGTTTTCAGCCCCATACCAGCATATGGAAGAAAGGGCAGTAAGCACAGGGAAATATCTGCTTCTAAATCCAAAACGCAGCTATCTAACAGAACGGTTGTCAATGTGTGCACTCAACTTCCAGAGTTAAACCCGTGTGTGGATTCAGCCATCTGCAAACACTTTCTGTGCAGAGTCTCAAAACAGGCGTTTTCAGTCCAATACCGGCATATGGAAGAAAGGACAGAAAGCACAGGGATATATCTGCTTTTAAACCCAAAACGCAGCTATCTAACAGAACGGTTGTCAATGTGTGCACTCAACTTCCAGAGTTAAACCCGTGTGAGGATTCAGCAGTCTGCAAACCCTTTCTGTGCAGAGTCTCAAAAGAGGCGTTTTCAGCCCAATACCGGCTTATGGAAGAAAGGGCAGTAAGCACAGGGAAATATCTGCTTCTAAATTCAAAACGCAGCTATCTAACAGAACAGTTGTCAATGTGTGCACTCAACTTCCAGAGTTAAACCCGTGTGTGGATTCAGCAGTCTGCAAACACTTGCTGTGCAGAGTCTTCAAACAGGCATTTTTAGCCCAATACCGGCATATGGAAGAAAGGGCAGAAAGCACAGGGAAATATCTGCTTCGAAATCCAAAACGCAGCTATCTAACAAAACGGTTGTCAATGTGTGCTCTCAACTTCCAGAGTTAAACCCGTGTGTGGATTCAGCAGTCTGCAACCACTTGCTGTGCAGAGTCTCAAAACAGGCGTTTTCAGCCCAATACCGGCATTCGCAAGAAAGGGCAGAAAGCACAGGGAAATATCTGCTTCTAAATCCAAAACGCAGCTATCTAACAGAACGGTTGTCAATGTGTGCACTCAACTTCCAGAGTTAAACCCGTGTGTGGATTCAGCAGTCTGCAACCACTTGCTGTGCAGAGTCTCAAAACAGGCGTTTTCAGCCCAATACCGGCATACGCAAGAAAGGGCAGAAAGCACAGGGAAATATCTGCTTCTAAATCCAAAACGCAGTTATCTAACAGAACGGTTGTCAATGTGTGCACTCAACTTCCAGAGTTAAACCCGTGTGTGGATTCAGCAGTCTGCAAACACTTGCTGTGAATAGTCTCAAAACAGGCGTTTTCAGCCCAATACCGGCATATGGAAGAAAGGGCAGAAAGCATAGGGAAATATCTGCTTCTAAATCCAAAACGCAGCTCTCTAACAGAACGGTTGTCAATGTGTGCACTCAACTTCCAGAGTTAAACCCGTGTGTGGGTTCAGCAGTCTGCAAACACTTTCTGTGCAGAGTCTCAAAACAGGCGTTTTAGCCCAATACCAGCATATGGAAGAAAGGGCAGAAAGCAAAGGAAATATCTGCTTCTAAATTGAAAACGGAGCTATCTAACAGAACGGTTGTCAATGTGTGCACTCAAATTCCAGAGTTAAACCCGTGTGTGGATTCAGCAGTCTGCAAACACTTTCTGTGCAGAGTCTCAAAACAGGCGTTTTCAGCCCAATACCGGCATACGGAAGGAAGGGCAGTAAGCACAGGGAAATATCTGCTTCTAAATCCAAAACGCAGCTATCTAACAGAACGGTTGTCAATGTGTGCACTCAACTTCCAGAGTTAAACCCGTGTGTGGATTCAGCAGTCTGCAACCACTTGCTGTGCAGAGTCTCAAAACAGGCGTTTTCAGCCCAGTACCGGCATTCGCAAGAAAGGGCAGAAAGCACAGGGAAATATCTGCTTCTAAATCAAACACGCAGCTATCTAACAGAACGGTTGTCAATGTGTGCACTCAGCTTCCAGAGTTAACCCCGTGTGTGGATTCAGCAGTCTGCAAACACTTGCTGTGCAGAGTCTCAAAACAGGCGTTTTCAGCCCAATACCGGCATATGGAAGAAAGGGCAGAAAACACAGGAAAATATGTGCTTCTAAATCCAAAACGCAGCTATCTAACAGAACGGTTGTCAATGTGTGCACTCAAATTCCAGAGTTAAACCCGTGTGTGGATTCAGCAGTCTGCAAACACTTTCTGTGCAGAGTCTCAAAACAGGCGTTTTCAGCCCAATACCGGCATACGGAAGAAAGGGCAGTAAGCACAGGGAAATATCTGCTTCTAAATCCAAAAGGCAGCTATCTAACAGAACGGTTGTCAATGTGTCCACTGAACTTCCAGAGTTAAACCCGTGTGTGGATTCAGCAGTCTGCAAACACTTTCTGTGCAGAGTCTCAAAACAGGCGTTTTCAGCCCCATACCACCATATGGAAGAAAGGGCAGTAAGCACAGGGAAATATCTGCTTCTAAATCCAAAACGCAGCTATCTAACAGAACGGTTGTCAATGTGTGCACTCAACTTCCAGAGTTAAACCCGTGTGTGGATTCAGCCATCTGCAAACTCTTTCTGTGCAGAGTCTCAAAACAGGCGTTTTCAGTCCAATACCGGCATATGGAAGAAAGGACAGTAAGCACAGGGATATATCTGCTTTTAAATCCAAAACGCAGCTATCTAACAGAACGGTTGTCAATGTGTTCACTCAACTTCCAGAGTTAAACCCGTGTGAGGATTCAGCAGTCTGCAAACACTTTCTCTGCAGAGTCTCAAAACAGGCGTTTTCAGCCCAATACCGGCATATGGAAGAAAGGTCAGAAAGCACAGGGAAATATCTGCTTCTAAATCCAAAATGCAGCTATCTAACAGAACGGTTGTCAATGTGTGCACTCAACTTCCAGAGTTAAACCCGTGTGTGGATTCACCAGTCTGCAAACACTTTCTGTGCAGAGTCTCAAAACAGGCGTTTTAGCCCAATACCAGCATATGGAAGAAAGGGCAGAAAGCAAAGGAAATATCTGCTTCTAAATCGAAAACGGAGCTATCTAACAGAACGGTTGTCAATGTGTGCACTCAAATTCCAGAGTTAAACCCGTGTGTGGATTCAGCAGTCTGCAAACACTTTCTGTGCAGAGTCTCAAAACAGGCGTTTTCAGCCCAATACCGGCATACGGAAGGAAGGGCAGTAAGCACAGGGAAATATCTGCTTCGAATTCCAAAAGGCAGCTATCTAACAGAACGGTTGTCAATGTGTTCACTGAACTACCAGAGTTAAACCCGTGTGTGGATTCAGCAGTCTGCAAACACTTTCTGTGCAGAGTCTCAAAACAGGCGTTTTCAGCCCCATACCAGCATATGGAAGAAAGGGCAGTAAGCACAGGGAAATATCTGCTTCTAAATCCAAAACGCAGCTATCTAACAGAACGGTTGTCAATGTGTGCACTCAACTTCCAGAGTTAAACCCGTGTGTGCATTCAGCAGTCTGCAACCACTTGCTGTGCAGAGCCTCATAACAGGCGTTTTCAGCCCAATACCGGCATTCGCAAGAAAGGGCAGAAAGCACAGGGAAATATCTGCTTCTAAATCAAACACGCAGCTATCTAACAGAACGGTTGTCAATGTGTGCACTCAACTTCCAGAGTTAAACCCGTGTGTGGATTCAGCAGTCTGCAAACACTTGCTGTGCCGAGTCTCAAATCAGGCGTTTTCAGCCCAATACCGGCATATGGAAGAAATGTCAGATAGCACAGGGAAACATCTGCTTCTAAATCCAAAATGCAGCTATCTAACAGAACGGTTGTCAATGTGTGCACTCAACTTCCAGAGTTAACCCCGTGTGTGGATTCAGCAGTCTGCAAATACTTGCTGTGCAGAGTCTCAAAACAGGCGTTTTCAGCCCAATACCGGCATATGGAAGAAAGGGCAGAAAGCACAGGGAAATATCTGCTTCTAAATCCAAAACGCAGCTATCTAACAGAACGGTTGTCAATGTGTGCACTCAACTTCCAGAGTTAAACCCGTGTGTGGATTCAGCAGTCTGCAAACACTTTCTGTGCAGAGTCTCAAAACAGGCGTTTTAGCCCAATACCAGCATATGGAATAAAGGGCAGAAAGCACAGGGAGATATCTGCTTCTAAATCGAAAACGGAGCTATCTAACAGAACGGTTGTCAATGTGAGCACTCAAATTCCAGAGTTAAACCCGTGTGTGGATTCAGCAGTCTGCAAACACTTTCTGTGCAGAGTCTCAAAACAGGCGTTTTCAGCCCAATAACGGCATACGGAAGAAAGGGCAGTAAGCACAGGGAAATATCTGCTTCGAAATCCAAAATGCAGCTATCTAACAGAACGGTTTTCAATGTGTGCATTCAACTTCCAGAGTTAACCCGTGTGTGGATTCAGCAGTCTGCAACCACTTGCTGTGCAGAGTCTCAAAACAGGCGTTTTCAGCCCAATACCGGCATTCGCAAGAAAGGGCAGAAAGCATAGGGAAATATCTGCTTCTAAATCCAAAACGCAGCTATCTAACAGAACGGTTGTCAATGTGTGCACTCAACTTCCAGAGTTAAATCCGGTGTGTGGATTCAGCAGTCTGCAAACACTTTCTGTGCAGAGTCTCAAAACAGGCGTTTTAACCCAATACCGGCATATGGAAGAAAGGGCAGAAAACACAGGGAAATATCTGCTTCTAAATCGAAAACGGAGCTATCTAACAGAACGGTTGTCAACGTGTGCATTCAAATTCCAGAGTTAAACCCGTGTGTGGATTCAGCAGTCTGCAAACACTTTCTGTGCAGAGTCTCAAAACAGGCGTTTTCAGCCCAATACCGGCATACGGAAGAAAGGGCAGTAAGCACAGGGAAATATCTGCTTCGAAATCCAAAAGGCAGCTATCTAACAGAACGGTTGTCAATGTGTCCACTGAACTTCCAGAGTTAAACCCGTGTTTGGATTCAGCAGTCTGCAAACACATTCTGTGCAGATTCTCAAAACAGGCGTTTTCAGCCCCATACCAGCATATGGAAGAAAGGGCAGTAAGCACAGGGAAATATCTGCTTCTAAATCCAAAACGCAGCTATCTAACAGAACGGTTGTCAATGTGTGCACTCAACTTCCAGAGTTAAACCCGTGTGTGGATTCAGCCATCTGCAAACACTTTCTGTGCAGAGTCTCAAAACAGGCGTTTTCAGTCCAATACCGGCATATGGAAGAAAGGACAGTAAGCACAGGGATATATCTGCTTTTAAATCCAAAACGCAGCTATCTAACAGAACGTTTGTCAATGTGTGCACTCAACTTCCAGAGTTGAACCCGTGTGAGGATTCAGCAGTGTGCAAACACTTTCTGTGCAGAGACTCAAAACAGGCGTTTTCAGCCCAATACCGGCATATGGAAGAAAGGGCAGTAAGCACAGGGAAATATCTGCTTCTAAATCCAAAACGCAGCTATCTAACAGAACGGTTGTCAATGTGTGCTCTCAACTTCCAGAGTTAAACCCGTGTGTAGATTCAGCAGTCTGCAGCCACTTGCTGTGCAGAGTCTCAAAACAGGCGTTTTCAGCCCAATACCGGCATTCGCAAGAAAGAGCAGGAAGCACAGGGAAATATCTGCTTCTAAATCCAAAACGCAGCTATCTAACAGAACGGTTGTCAATGTGTGCACTCAACTTCCAGAGTTAAACCCGTGTGTGGATTCAGCAGTCTGCAAACACTTGCTGTGCAGAGTCTCAAAACAGGCGTTTTCAGCCCAATACCGGCATATGGAAGAAAGGGCAGAAAGCACAGGGAAATATCTGCTTCTAAATCCAAAACGCAGCTATCTAACAGAACGGTTGTCAATGTGTGCACTCAACTTCCAGAGTTAAACCCGTGTGTGGTTCAGCAGTCTGCAAACACTTTCTGTGCAGAGTCTCAAAACAGGCGTTTTATCCCAATACCAGCATATGGAAGAAAGGGCGGAAAGGAAAGGAAATATCTGCTTCTAAATCGAAAACGGAGCTATCTAACAGAACGGTTGTCAATGTGTGCACTCAAATTCCAGAGTTAAACCCGTGTGTGGATTCAGCAGTCTGCAAACACTTTCTGTGCAGAGTCTCAAAACAGGCGTTTTCAGCCCAATACCGGCATACGGAAGAAAGGGCAGTAAGCACAGGGAAATATCTGCTTCGAAATCCAAAAGGCAGCTATCTAACAGAACGGTTATCAATGTGTCCACTGAACTTCCAGAGTTAAACCCGTGTGTGGATTCAGCAGTCTGCAAACACTTTCTGTGCAGAGTCTCAAAACAGGCGTTTTCAGCCCCATACCAGCATACGGAAGAAAGGGCAGTAAGCACAGGGAAATATCTGCTTCTAAATCCAAAACGCAGCTATCTAACAGAACGGTTGGAAATGTGTGCACTCAACTTCCAGAGTTAAACGCGTGTGTGGATTCAGCCATCTGCAATCACTTTCTGTGCAGAGTCTCAAAACAGGCGTTTTCAGTCCAATACCGGCATATGGAAGAAAGGACAGTAAGCACAGGGATATATCTGCTTTTAAATCCAAAACGCAGCTATATAACAGAACGGTTGTCAATGTGTGCACTCAACTTCCAGAGTTAAACCCGTGTGAGGATTCAGCAGTCTGCAAACTCTTTCTGTGCAGAGTCTCAAAACAGGCGTTTTCAGCCCAATACCGGCATATGGAAGAAAGGGCAGTAAGCACAGGGAAATATCTGCTTCTAAATTCAAAACGCAGCTATCTAACAGAACAGTTGTCAATGTGTGCACTCAACTTCCAGAGTTAAACCCGTGTGTGGATTCAGCAGTCTGCAAACAATTGCTGTGCAGAGTCTTCAAACAGGCATTTTTAGCCCAATACCGGTATATGGAAGAAAGGGCAGAAAGCACAGGGAAATATCTGCTTCTAAATCCAAAACGCAGCTATCTAACAGAACGGTTGTCAATGTGTGCACTCAACTTCCAGAGTTAAACCCGTGTGTGGATTCAGCAGTCTGCAACCACTTGCTGTGCAGAGTCTCAAAACAGGCGTTTTCAGCCCAATACCGGCATACGCAAGAAAGGGCAGAAAGCACAGGGAAATATCTGCTTCTAAATCCAAAACGCAGTTATCTAACAGAACGGTTGTCAATGTGTGCACTCAACTTCCAGAGTTAAACCCGTGTGTGGATTCAGCAGTCTGCAAACACTTGCTGTGCAGAGTCTCAAAACAGGCGTTTTCAGCCCAATACCGGCATATGGAAGAAAGGGCAGAAAGCACAGGGAAATATCTGCTTCTAAATGAAAAACGCAGCTATCTAACAGAACGGTTGTCAATGTGTGCACTCAACTTCCAGAGTTAAACCCGTGTGTGGATTCAGCAGTCTGCAAACACTTTCTGTGCAGAGTCTCAAAACAGGCGTTTTAGCCCAATACCAGCATATGGAAGAAACGGCAGAAAGCTAAGGAAATATCTGCTACTAAATCGAAAACGGAGCTATCTAACAGAACGGTTGTCAATGTGTGCACTCAAATTCCAGAGTTAAACCCGTGTGTGGATTCAGCAGTCTGCAAACACTTTCTGTGCAGAGTCTCAAAACAGGCGTTTTCAGCCCAATAGCGGCATACGGAAGGAAGGGCAGTAAGCACAGGGAAATATCTGCTTCAAAATCCAAAAGGCAGCTATCTAACAGAACGGTTGTCAATGTGTTCACTGAACTTCCAGAGTTAAACGCGTGTGTGGATTCAGCAGTCTGCAAACACTTTCTGTGCAGAGTTTCAAAACAGGCGTTTTCAGCCCCATACCAGCATATGGAAGAAAGGGCAGTAAGCACAGGGAAATATCTGCTTCTAAATCCAAAACGCAGCTATCTAACAGAACGGTTGTCAATGTGTGCACTCAACTTCCAGAGTTAAACCCGTGTGTGGATTCAGCCATCTGCAAACACTTTCTGTGCAGAGTCTCAAAACAGGCGTTTTCAGTCCAATACCGGCATATGGAAGAAAGGACAGTAAGCACAGGGATATATCTGCTTTTAAACCCAAAACGCAGCTATATAACAGAACGGTTGTCAATGTGTGCACTCAACTTCCAGAGTTAAACCCGTGTGTGGATTCAGCAGTCTGCAAACACTTGCTGTGCAGAGTCTCAAAACAGGCGTTTTCAGCCCAATACCGGCATTCGCAAGAAAGGGCAGAAAGCACAGGGAAATATCTGCTTCTAAATCCAAAACGCAGCTATCTATCAGAACGGTTGTCAATGTGTGCACTCAACTTCCAGAGTTAAACCCGTGTGTGGATTCAGCAGTCTGCAACCACTTGCTGTGCAGAGTCTCAAAACAGGCGTTTTCAGCCCAATACCGCCATACGCAAGAAAGGGCAGAAAGCACAGGGAAATATCTGCTTCTAAATCCAAAACGCAGCTATCTAACAGAACGGTTGTCAATGTGTGCACTCAACTTCCAGAGTTAAACCCGTGTGTGGATTCAGCAGTCTGCAAACACTTGCTGTGAATAGTCTCAAAACAGGCGTTTTCAGCCCAATACCGGCATATGGAAGAAAGGGCAGAAAGCATAGGGAAATATCTGCTTCTAAATCCAAAACGCAGCTCTCTAACAGAACGGTTGTCAATGTGTGCACTCAACTTCCAGAGTTAAACCCGTGTGTGGGTTCAGCAGTCTGCAAACACTTTCTGTGCAGAGTCTCAAAACAGGCGTTTTAGCCCAATACCAGCATATGGAAGAAAGGGCAGAAAGCAAAGGAAATATCTGCTTCTAAATTGAAAACGGAGCTATCTAACAGAACGGTTGTCAATGTGTGCACTCAAATTCCAGAGTTAAACCCGTGTGTGGATTCAGCAGTCTGCAAACACTTTCTGTGCAGAGTCTCAAAACAGGCGTTTTCAGCCCAATACCGGCATACGGAAGGAAGGGCAGTAAGCACAGGGAAATATCTGCTTCAAAATCCAAAACGCAGCTATCTAACAGAACGGTTGTCAATGTGTGCACTCAACTTCCAGAGTTAAACCCGTGTGTGGATTCAGCAGTCTGCAAACACTTTCTCTGCAGAGTCCCAAAACAGGCGTTTTCAGCCCATTACCGGCATATGGAAGAAAGGGCAGAAAGCATAGGGAAATATCTGCTTCTAAATCCAAAACGCAGCTCTCTAACAGAACGGTTGTCAATGTGTGCACTCAACTTCCAGAGTTAACCCCGTGTGTGGATTCAGCAGTCTGCAAACACTTGCTGTGCAGAGTCTCAAAACAGGCGTTTTCAGCCCAATACCGGCATATGGAAGAAAGGGCAGAAAGCACAGGGAAATATCTGCTTCTAAATCCAAAACGCAGCTATCTAACAGAACGGTTGTCAATGTGTGCACTCAACTTCCAGAGTTAAACCCGTGTGTGGATTCAGCAGTCTGCAAACACTTTCTGTGCAGAGTCTCAAAACAGGCGTTTTAGCCCAATACCAGCATATGGAAGAAAGGGCAGAAAGCACAGGGAAATATCTGCTTCTAAATCGAAAACGGAGCTATCAAACAGAACGGTTGTCAATGTGTGCACTCAAATTCCAGAGTTAAACCCGTGTGTGGATTCAGCAGTCTGCAAACACTTTCTGTGCAGAGTCTCAAAACAGGCGTTTTCAGCCCAATACCGGCATACGGAAGAAAGGGCAGTAAGCACAGGGAAATATCTGCTTCGAAATCCAAAAGGCAGCTATCTAACAGAACGGTTGTCAATGTATCCACTGAACTTCCAGAGTTAAACCCGTGTGTGGATTCAGCAGTCTGCAAACACTTGCTGTGCAGAGTCTTCAAACAGGCATTTTTAGCCCAATACCGGCATATGGAAGAAAGGGCAGAAAGCACAGGGAAATATCTGCTTCGAAATCCAAAACGCAGCTATCTAACAGAACGGTTGTCAATGTGTGCACTCAACTTCCATCGTTAAACCCGTGTGTGGATTCAGCAGTCTGCAACCACTTGCTGTGCAGAGTCTCAAAACAGGCGTTTTCAGCCCAGTACCGGCATTCGCAAGAAAGGGCAGAAAGCACAGGGAAATATCTGCTTCTAAATCAAACACGCAGCTATCTAACAGAACGGTTGTCAATGTGTGCACTCAACTTCCAGAGTTAAACCCGTGTGTGGATTCAGCAGTCTGCAAACACTTTCTGTGCAGAGTCTCAAAACAGGCGTTTTAGCCCAATACCAGCATATGGAAGAAAGGGCAGAAAGCACAGGGAAATATCTGCTTCTAAATCGAAAACGGAGCTATCTAACAGAACGGTTGTCAATGTGTGCACTCAAATTCCAGAGTTAAACCCGTGTGTGGATTCAGCAGTCTGCAAACACTTTCTGTGCAGAGTCTCAAAACAGGCGTTTTCAGCCCAATACCGGCATATGGAAGAAAGGGCAGTAAGCACAGGGAAATATCTGCTTCGAAATCCAAAAGGCAGCTATCTAACAGAACGGTTGTCAATGTGTCCACTGAACTTCCAGAGTTAAAACCGTGTGTGGATTCAGCAGTCTGCAAACACTTTCTGTGCAGAGTCTCAAAACAGGCGTTTTCAGCCCCATACCAGCATATGGAAGAAAGGGCAGTAAGCACAGGGAAATATCTGCTTCTAAATCCAAAACGCAGCTATCTAACAGAACGGTTGTCAATGTGTGCACTCAACTTCCAGAGTTAAACCCGTGTGTGGATTCAGCCATCTGCAAACACTTTCTGTGCAGAGGCTCAAAACAGGCGTTTTCAGTCCAATACCGGCATATGGAAGAAAGGGCAGTAAGCACAGGGATATATCTGCTTTTAAATCCAAAACGCACCTATCTAACAGAACGGTTGTCAATGTGTGCACTCAACTTCCAGAGTTAAACCCGTGTGAGGATTCAGCAGTCTGCAAACACTTTCTGTGCAGAGTCTCAAAACAGGCGTTTTCAGCCCAATACCGGCATATGGAAGAAAGGGCAGTAAGCACAGGGAAATATCTGCTTCTAAATTCAAAACGCAGCTATCTAACAGAACAGTTGTCAATGTGTGCACTCAACTTCCAGAGTTAAACCCGTGTGTGGATTCAGCAGTCTGCAAACACTTGCTGTGCAGAGTCTTCAAACAGGCATTTTTAGCCCAATACCGGCATATGGAAGAAAGGGCAGAAAACACAGGGAAATATCTGCTTCGAAATCCAAAACGCAGCTATCTAACAGAACGGTTGTCAATGTGTGCACTCAACTTCCATCGTTAAACCCCTGTGTGGATTCAGCAGTCTGCAACCACTTGCTGTGCAGAGTCTCAAAACAGGCGTTTTCAGCCCAATACCGGCATTCGCAAGAAAGGGCAGAAAGCACAGGGAAATATCTGCTTCGAAATCCAAAAGGCAGCTATCTAACAGAACGGTTGTCAATGTGTTCACTGAACTACCAGAGTTAAACCCGTGTGTGGATTCAGCAGTCTGCAAACACTTTCTGTGCAGAGTCTCAAAACAGGCGTTTTCAGCCCCATACCAGCATATGGAAGAAAGGGCAGTAAGCACAGGGAAATATCTGCTTCTAATCCAAAACGCAGCTCTCTAACAGAACGGTTGTCAATGTGTGCACTCAACTTCCAGAGTTAACCCCGTGTGTGGATTCAGCAGTCTGCAAACACTTTCTCTGCAGAGTCCCAAAACAGGCGTTTTCAGCCCATTACCGGCATATGGAAGAAAGGGCAGAAAGCATAGGGAAATATCTGCTTCTAAATCCAAAACGCACTCTCTAACAGAACGGTTGTCAATGTGTGCACTCAACTTCCAGAGTTAACCCGTGTGTGGATTCAGCAGTCTGCAAACACTTGCTGTGCAGAGTCTCAAAACAGGCGTTTTCAGCCCAATACCGGCATATGGAAGAAAGGGCAGAAAGCACAGGGAAATATCTGCTTCTAAATCCAAAACGCAGCTATCTAACAGAACGGTTGTCAATGTGTGCACTCAACTTCCAGAGTTAAACCCGTGTGTGGATTCAGCAGTCTGCAAACACTTTCTGTGCAGAGTCTCAAAACAGGCGTTTTAGCCCAATACCAGCATATGGAAGAAAGGGCAGAAAGCACAGGGAAATATCTGCTTCTAAATCGAAAACGGAGCTATCAAACAGAACGGTTGTCAATGTGTGCACTCAAATTCCAGAGTTAAACCCGTGTGTGGATTCAGCAGTCTGCAAACACTTTCTGTGCAGAGTCTCAAAACAGGCGTTTCAGCCCAATACCGGCATACGGAAGAAAGGGCAGTAAGCACAGGGAAATATCTGCTTCGAAATCCAAAAGGCAGCTATCTAACAGAACGGTTGTCAATGTATCCACTGAACTTCCAGAGTTAAACCCGTGTGTGGATTCAGCAGTCTGCAAACACTTGCTGTGCAGAGTCTTCAAACAGGCATTTTTAGCCCAATACCGGCATATGGAAGAAAGGGCAGAAAGCACAGGGAAATATCTGCTTCGAAATCCAAAACGCAGCTATCTAACAGAACGGTTGTCAATGTGTGCACTCAACTTCCATCGTTAAACCCGTGTGTGGATTCAGCAGTCTGCAACCACTTGCTGTGCAGAGTCTCAAAACAGGCGTTTTCAGCCCAGTACCGGCATTCGCAAGAAAGGGCAGGAAAGCACAGGGAAATATCTGCTTCTAAATCAAACACGCAGCTATCTAACAGAACGGTTGTCAATGTGTGCACTCAACTTCCAGAGTTAAACCCGTGTGTGGATTCAGCAGTCTGCAAACACTTTCTGTGCAGAGTCTCAAAACAGGCGTTTTAGCCCAATACCAGCATATGGAAGAAAGGGCAGAAAGCACAGGGAAATATCTGCTTCTAAATCGAAAACGGAGCTATCTAACAGAACGGTTGTCAATGTGTGCACTCAAATTCCAGAGTTAAACCCGTGTGTGGATTCAGCAGTCTGCAAACACTTTCTGTGCAGAGTCTCAAAACAGGCGTTTTCAGCCCCATACCAGCATATGGAAGAAAGGGCAGTAAGCACAGGGAAATATCTGCTTCTAAATCCAAAACGCAGCTATCTAACAGAACGGTTGTCAATGTGTGCACTCAACTTCCAGAGTTAAACCCGTGTGTGGAAAACACTTTCTGTGCAGAGGCTCAAAACAGGCGTTTTCAGTCCAATACCGGCATATGGAAGAAAGGGCAGAAAGGCACAGGGAAATATCTGCTTCTAAATCGAAAACGGAGCTATCTAACAGAACGGTTGTCAATGTGTGCACTCAAATTCCAGAGTTAAACCCGGTTTGTGTGGAATTCAGCAGTCTGCAAACACTTGCTGTGCAGAGTCTTCAATACAGGCATTTTTAGCCCAATACCGGCATATGGAAGAAAGTGGCAGAAAACACAGGGAAATATCTGCTTCGAAATCCAAA
The DNA here is from genome assembly GCF_030222135.1 of Aotus nancymaae. Taxonomy (NCBI): domain Eukaryota; kingdom Metazoa; phylum Chordata; class Mammalia; order Primates; family Aotidae; genus Aotus; species Aotus nancymaae. Next base: position 216,576 of record NW_026989024.1, read on the forward strand.
ACGCAGCTATCTAACAGAACGGTTGTCAATGTGTGCACTCAACTTCCATCGTTAATCCCCTGTGTGGATTACAGCAGTCTGCAACCACTTGCTGTGCAGAGTCTCAAACAGGCGTTTTCAGCCCAATACCGGCATTCGCAAGAAAGGGCAGAAAGCACAGGGAAATATCTGCTTCGAAATCCAAAAGGCAGCTATCTAACAGAACGGTTGTCAATGTGTTCACTGAACTACCAGAGTTAAACCCGTGTGTGGATTCAGCAGTCTGCAAACACTTTCTGTGCAGAGTCTCAAAACAGGCGTTTTCAGCCCCATACCAGCATATGGAAGAAAGGGCAGTAAGCACAGGGAAATATCTGCTTCTAAATCCAAAACGCAGCTATCTAACAGAACGGTTGTCAATGTGTGCACTCAACTTCCAGAGTTAAAACCCGTTGTGTGCATTCAGCAGTCAGCAACCACTTGCTGTGCAGAGCCTCATAACAGGCGTTTTCAGCCCAATACCGGCATTCGCAAGAAAGGGCAGAAAGCACAGGGAAATATCTGCTTCTAAATCAATCACGCAGCTATCTAACAGAACGGTTGTCAATGTGTGCACTCAACTTCCAGAGTTAAACCCGTGTGTGGATTCAGCAGTCTGCAAACACTTGCTGTGCCGAGTCTCAAATCAGGCGTTTTCGTTTTCAGCCCAATACCGGCATATGGAAGAAATGTCAGATAGCACAGGGAAACATCTGCTTCTAAATCCAAATGCAGCTATCTAACAGAACGGTTGTCAATGTGTGCACTCAACTTCCAGAGTTAAATCCGTGTGTGGATTCAGCAGTCTGCAAACACTTTCTGTGCAGAGTCTCAAAACAGGCGTTTTAACCCAATACCGGCATATGGAGAAAGGGCAGAAAACACAGGGACATATCTGCTTCTAAATCGAAAACGGAGCTATCTAACAGAACGGTTGTCAACGTGTGCATTCAAATTCCAGAGTTAAACCCGTGTGTGGATTCAGCAGTCTGCAAACACTTTCTGTGCAGAGTCTCAAAACAGGCGTTTTCAGCCCAATACCGGCATACGGAAGAAAGGGCAGTAAGCACAGGGAAATATCTGCTTCGAAATCCAAAAGGCAGCTATCTAACAGAACGGTTGTCAATGTGTCCACTGAACTTCCAGAGTTAAACCCGTGTTTGGATTCAGCAGTCTGCAAACACATTCTGTGCAGATTCTCAAAACAGGCGTTTTCAGCCCCATACCAGCATATGGAAGAAAGGGCAGTAAGCACAGGGAAATATCTGCTTCTAAATCCAAAACGCAGCTATCTAACAGAACGGTTGTCAATGTGTGCACTCAACTTCCAGAGTTAAACCCGTGTGTGGATTCAGCCATCTGCAAACACTTTCTGTGCAGAGTCTCAAAACAGGCGTTTTCAGTCCAATACCGGCATATGGAAGAAAGGACAGTAAGCACAGGGATATATCTGCTTTTAAATCCAAAACGCAGCTATCTAACAGAACGTTTGTCAATGTGTGCACTCAACTTCCAGAGTTGAACCCGTGTGAGGATTCAGCAGTGTGCAAACACTTTCTGTGCAGAGACTCAAAACAGGCGTTTTCAGCCCAATACCGGCATATGGAAGAAAGGGCAGTAAGCACAGGGAAATATCTGCTTCTAAATCCAAAACGCAGCTATCTAACAGAACGGTTGTCAATGTGTGCTCTCAACTTCCAGAGTTAAACCCGTGTGTAGATTCAGCAGTCTGCAGCCACTTGCTGTGCAGAGTCTCAAAACAGGCGTTTTCAGCCCAATACCGGCATTCGCAAGAAAGGGCAGGAAGCACAGGGAAATATCTGCTTCTAAATCCAAAACGCAGCTATCTAACAGAACGGTTGTCAATGTGTGCACTCAACTTCCAGAGTTAAACCCGTGTGTGGATTCAGCAGTCTGCAAACACTTGCTGTGCAGAGTCTCAAAACAGGCGTTTTCAGCCCAATACCGGCATATGGAAGAAAGGGCAGAAAGCACAGGGAAATATCTGCTTCTAAATCCAAAACGCAGCTATCTAACAGAACGGTTGTCAATGTGTGCACTCAACTTCCAGAGTTAAACCCGTGTGTGGTTCAGCAGTCTGCAAACACTTTCTGTGCAGAGTCTCAAAACAGGCGTTTTATCCCAATACCAGCATATGGAAGAAAGGGCGGAAAGGAAAGGAAATATCTGCTTCTAAATCGAAAACGGAGCTATCTAACAGAACGGTTGTCAATGTGTGCACTCAAATTCCAGAGTTAAACCCGTGTGTGGATTCAGCAGTCTGCAAACACTTTCTGTGCAGAGTCTCAAAACAGGCGTTTTCAGCCCAATACCGGCATACGGAAGAAAGGGCAGTAAGCACAGGGAAATATCTGCTTCGAAATCCAAAAGGCAGCAATCTAACAGAACGGTTATCAATGTGTCCACTGAACTTCCAGAGTTAAACCCGTGTGTGGATTCAGCAGTCTGCAAACACTTTCTGTGCAGAGTCTCAAAACAGGCGTTTTCAGCCCCATACCAGCATATGGAAGAAAGGGCAGTAAGCACAGGGAAATATCTGCTTCTAAATCCAAAACGCAGCTATCTAGCAGAACGGTTGGAAATGTGTGCACTCAACTTCCAGAGTTAAACGCGTGTGTGGATTCAGCCATCTGCAATCACTTTCTGTGCAGAGTCTCAAAACAGGCGTTTTCAGTCCAATACCGGCATATGGAAGAAAGGACAGTAAGCACAGGGATATATCTGCTTTTAAATCCAAAACGCAGCTATATAACAGAACGGTTGTCAATGTGTGCACTCAACTTCCAGAGTTAAACCCGTGTGAGGATTCAGCAGTCTGCAAACTCTTTCTGTGCAGAGTCTCAAAACAGGCGTTTTCAGCCCAATACCGGCATATGGAAGAAAGGGCAGTAAGCACAGGGAAATATCTGCTTCTAAATTCAAAACGCAGCTATCTAACAGAACAGTTGTCAATGTGTGCACTCAACTTCCAGAGTTAAACCCGTGTGTGGATTCAGCAGTCTGCAAACAATTGCTGTGCAGAGTCTTCAAACAGGCATTTTTAGCCCAATACCGGTATATGGAAGAAAGGGCAGAAAGCACAGGGAAATATCTGCTTCTAAATCCAAAACGCAGCTATCTAACAGAACGGTTGTCAATGTGTGCACTCAACTTCCAGAGTTAAACCCGTGTGTGGATTCAGCAGTCTGCAACCACTTGCTGTGCAGAGTCTCAAAACAGGCGTTTTCAGCCCAATACCGGCATACGCAAGAAAGGGCAAAAGCACAGGGAAATATCTGCTTCTAAATCCAAAACGCAGTTATCTAACAGAACGGTTGTCAATGTGTGCACTCAACTTCCAGAGTTAAACCCGTGTGTGGATTCAGCAGTCTGCAAACACTTGCTGTGCAGAGTCTCAAAACAGGCGTTTTCAGCCCAATACCGGCATATGGAAGAAAGGGCAGAAAGCACAGGGAAATATCTGCTTCTAAATGAAAAACGCAGCTATCTAACAGAACGGTTGTCAATGTGTGCACTCAACTTCCAGAGTTAAACCCGTGTGTGGATTCAGCAGTCTGCAAACACTTTCTGTGCAGAGTCTCAAAACAGGCGTTTTAGCCCAATACCAGCATATGGAAGAAACGGCAGAAAGCTAAGGAAATATCTGCTACTAAATCGAAAACGGAGCTATCTAACAGAACGGTTGTCAATGTGTGCACTCAAATTCCAGAGTTAAACCCGTGTGTGGATTCAGCAGTCTGCAAACACTTTCTGTGCAGAGTCTCAAAACAGGCGTTTTCAGCCCAATAGCGGCATACGGAAGGAAGGGCAGTAAGCACAGGGAAATATCTGCTTCAAAATCCAAAAGGCAGCTATCTAACAGAACGGTTGTCAATGTGTTCACTGAACTTCCAGAGTTAAACCCGTGTGTGGATTCAGCAGTCTGCAAACACTTTCTGTGCAGAGTTTCAAAACAGGCGTTTTCAGCCCCATACCAGCATATGGAAGAAAGGGCAGTAAGCACAGGGAAATATCTGCTTCTAAATCCAAAACGCAGCTATCTAACAGAACGGTTGTCAATGTGTGCACTCAACTTCCAGAGTTAAACCCGTGTGTGGATTCAGCCATCTGCAAACACTTTCTGTGCAGAGTCTCAAAACAGGCGTTTTCAGTCCAATACCGGCATATGGAAGAAAGGACAGTAAGCACAGGGATATATCTGCTTTTAAATCCAAAACGCAGCTATCTAACAGAACGTTTGTCAATGTGTGCACTCAACTTCCAGAGTTGAACCCGTGTGAGGATTCAGCAGTGTGCAAACACTTTCTGTGCAGAGACTCAAAACAGGCGTTTTCAGCCCAATACCGGCATATGGAAGAAAGGGCAGTAAGCACAGGGAAATATCTGCTTCTAAATCCAAAACGCAGCTATCTAACAGAACGGTTGTCAATGTGTGCTCTCAACTTCCAGAGTTAAACCCGTGTGTAGATTCAGCAGTCTGCAGCCACTTGCTGTGCAGAGTCTCAAAACAGGCGTTTTCAGCCCAATACCGGCATTCGCAAGAAAGGGCAGGAAGCACAGGGAAATATCTGCTTCTAAATCCAAAACGCAGCTATCTAACAGAACGGTTGTCAATGTGTGCACTCAACTTCCAGAGTTAAACCCGTGTGTGGATTCAGCAGTCTGCAAACACTTGCTGTGCAGAGTCTCAAAACAGGCGTTTTCAGCCCAATACCGGCATATGGAAGAAAGGGCAGAAAGCACAGGGAAATATCTGCTTCTAAATCCAAAACGCAGCTATCTAACAGAACGGTTGTCAATGTGTGCACTCAACTTCCAGAGTTAAACCCGTGTGTGGTTCAGCAGTCTGCAAACACTTTCTGTGCAGAGTCTCAAAACAGGCGTTTTATCCCAATACCAGCATATGGAAGAAAGGGCGGAAAGGAAAGGAAATATCTGCTTCTAAATCGAAAACGGAGCTATCTAACAGAACGGTTGTCAATGTGTGCACTCAAATTCCAGAGTTAAACCCGTGTGTGGATTCAGCAGTCTGCAAACACTTTCTGTGCAGAGTCTCAAAACAGGCGTTTTCAGCCCAATACCGGCATACGGAAGAAAGGGCAGTAAGCACAGGGAAATATCTGCTTCGAAATCCAAAAGGCAGCAATCTAACAGAACGGTTATCAATGTGTCCACTGAACTTCCAGAGTTAAACCCGTGTGTGGATTCAGCAGTCTGCAAACACTTTCTGTGCAGAGTCTCAAAACAGGCGTTTTCAGCCCCATACCAGCATATGGAAGAAAGGGCAGTAAGCACAGGGAAATATCTGCTTCTAAATCCAAAACGCAGCTATCTAGCAGAACGGTTGGAAATGTGTGCACTCAACTTCCAGAGTTAAACGCGTGTGTGGATTCAGCCATCTGCAATCACTTTCTGTGCAGAGTCTCAAAACAGGCGTTTTCAGTCCAATACCGGCATATGGAAGAAAGGACAGTAAGCACAGGGATATATCTGCTTTTAAATCCAAAACGCAGCTATATAACAGAACGGTTGTCAATGTGTGCACTCAACTTCCAGAGTTAAACCCGTGTGAGGATTCAGCAGTCTGCAAACTCTTTCTGTGCAGAGTCTCAAAACAGGCGTTTTCAGCCCAATACCGGCATATGGAAGAAAGGGCAGTAAGCACAGGGAAATATCTGCTTCTAAATTCAAAACGCAGCTATCTAACAGAACAGTTGTCAATGTGTGCACTCAACTTCCAGAGTTAAACCCGTGTGTGGATTCAGCAGTCTGCAAACAATTGCTGTGCAGAGTCTTCAAACAGGCATTTTTAGCCCAATACCGGTATATGGAAGAAAGGGCAGAAAGCACAGGGAAATATCTGCTTCTAAATCCAAAACGCAGCTATCTAACAGAACGGTTGTCAATGTGTGCACTCAACTTCCAGAGTTAAACCCGTGTGTGGATTCAGCAGTCTGCAACCACTTGCTGTGCAGAGTCTCAAAACAGGCGTTTTCAGCCCAATACCGGCATACGCAAGAAAGGGCAAAAGCACAGGGAAATATCTGCTTCTAAATCCAAAACGCAGTTATCTAACAGAACGGTTGTCAATGTGTGCACTCAACTTCCAGAGTTAAACCCGTGTGTGGATTCAGCAGTCTGCAAACACTTGCTGTGCAGAGTCTCAAAACAGGCGTTTTCAGCCCAATACCGGCATATGGAAGAAAGGGCAGAAAGCACAGGGAAATATCTGCTTCTAAATGAAAAACGCAGCTATCTAACAGAACGGTTGTCAATGTGTGCACTCAACTTCCAGAGTTAAACCCGTGTGTGGATTCAGCAGTCTGCAAACACTTTCTGTGCAGAGTCTCAAAACAGGCGTTTTAGCCCAATACCAGCATATGGAAGAAACGGCAGAAAGCTAAGGAAATATCTGCTACTAAATCGAAAACGGAGCTATCTAACAGAACGGTTGTCAATGTGTGCACTCAAATTCCAGAGTTAAACCCGTGTGTGGATTCAGCAGTCTGCAAACACTTTCTGTGCAGAGTCTCAAAACAGGCGTTTTCAGCCCAATAGCGGCATACGGAAGGAAGGGCAGTAAGCACAGGGAAATATCTGCTTCAAAATCCAAAAGGCAGCTATCTAACAGAACGGTTGTCAATGTGTTCACTGAACTTCCAGAGTTAAACCCGTGTGTGGATTCAGCAGTCTGCAAACACTTTCTGTGCAGAGTTTCAAAACAGGCGTTTTCAGCCCCATACCAGCATATGGAAGAAAGGGCAGTAAGCACAGGGAAATATCTGCTTCTAAATCCAAAACGCAGCTATCTAACAGAACGGTTGTCAATGTGTGCACTCAACTTCCAGAGTTAAACCCGTGTGTGGATTCAGCCATCTGCAAACACTTTCTGTGCAGAGTCTCAAAACAGGCGTTTTCAGTCCAATACCGGCATATGGAAGAAAGGACAGTAAGCACAGGGATATATCTGCTTTTAAACCCAAAACGCAGCTATATAACAGAACGGTTGTCAATGTGTGCACTCAACTTCCAGAGTTAAACCCGTGTGTGGATTCAGCAGTCTGCAAACACTTGCTGTGCAGAGTCTCAAAACAGGCGTTTTCAGCCCAATACCGGCATTCGCAAGAAAGGGCCGAAAGCACAGGGAAATATCTGCTTCTAAATCCAAAACGCAGCTATCTATCAGAACGGTTGTCAATGTGTACACTCAACTTCCAGAGTTAAACCCGTGTGTGGATTCAGCAGTCTGCAACCACTTGCTGTGCAGAGTCTCAAAACAGGCGTTTTCAGCCCAATACCGGCATACGCAAGAAAGGGCAGAAAGCACAGGGAAATATCTGCTTCTAAATCCAAAACGAAGCTATCTAACAGAACGGTTGTCAATGTGTGCACTCAACTTCCAGAGTTAAACCCGTGTGTGGATTCAGCAGTCTGCAAACACTTGCTGTGAATAGTCTCAAAACAGGCGTTTTCAGCCCAATACCGGCATATGGAAGAAAGGGCAGAAAGCATAGGGAAATATCTGCTTCTAAATCCAAAACGCAGCTCTCTAACAGAACGGTTGTCAATGTGTGCACTCAACTTCCAGAGTTAAACCCGTGTGTGGGTTCAGCAGTCTGCAAACACTTTCTGTGCAGAGTCTCAAAACAGGCGTTTTAGCCCAATACCAGCATATGGAAGAAAGGGCAGAAAGCAAAGGAAATATCTGCTTCTAAATTGAAAACGGAGCTATCTAACAGAACGGTTGTCAATGTGTGCACTCAAATTCCAGAGTTAAACCCGTGTGTGGATTCAGCAGTCTGCAAACACTTTCTGTGCAGAGTCTCAAAACAGGCGTTTTCAGCCCAATACCGGCATACGGAAGGAAGGGCAGTAAGCACAGGGAAATATCTGCTTCGAAATCCAAAACGCAGCTATCTAACAGAACGGTTGTCAATGTGTGCACTCAACTTCCAGAGTTAAACCCGTGTGTGGATTCAGCAGTCTGCAACCACTTGCTGTGCAGAGTCTCAAAACAGGCGTTTTCAGCCCAGTACCGGCATTCGCAAGAAAGGGCAGAAAGCACAGGGAAATATCTGCTTCTAAATCAAACACGCAGCTATCTAATAGAACGGTTGTCAATGTGTGCACTCAACTTCCAGAGTTAAACCCGTGTGTGGATTCAGCAGTCTGCAAACACTTGCTGTGCCGAGTCTCAAATCAGGCGTTTTCAGCCCAATACCGGCATATGGAAGAAATGTCAGATAGCACAGGGAACTTCTGCTTCTAAATCCAAAATGCAGCTATCTAACAGAACGGTTGTCAATGTGTGCACTCAACTTCCAGAGTTAACCCCGTGTGTGGATTCAGCAGTCTGCAAACACTTGCTGTGCAGAGTCTCAAAACAGGCGTTTTCAGCCCAATACCGGCATATGGAAGAAAGGGCAGAAAGCACAGGGAAATATCTGCTTCTAAATCCAAAACGCAGCTATCTAACAGAACGGTTGTCAATGTGTGCACTCAACTTCCAGAGTTAAACCCGTGTGTGGATTCAGCAGTCTGCAAACACTTTCTGTGCAGAGTCTCAAAACAGGCGTTTTAGCCCAATACCAGCATATGGAAGAAAGGGCAGAAAGCACAGGGAAATATCTGCTTCTAAATCGAAAACGGAGCTATCTAACAGAACGGTTGTCAATGTGTGCACTCAAATTCCAGAGTTAAACCCGTGTGTGGATTCAGCAGTCTGCAAACACTTTCTGTGCAGAGTCTCAAAACAGGCGTTTTCAGCCCAATACCGGCATACGGAAGAAAGGGCAGTAAGCACAGGGAAATATCTGCTTCGAAATCCAAAAGGCAGCTATCTAACAGAACGGTTGTCAATGTGTCCACTGAACTTCCAGAGTTAAACCCGTGTGTGGATTCAGCAGTCTGCAAACACTTGCTGTGCAGAGTCTTCAAACAGGCATTTTTAGCCCAATACCGGCATATGGAAGAAAGGGCAGAAAGCACAGGGAAATATCTGCTTCGAAATCCAAAACGCAGCTATCTAACAGAACGGTTGTCAATGTGTGCACTCAACTTCCATCGTTAAACCCGTGTGTGGATTCAGCAGTCTGCAACCACTTGCTGTGCAGAGTCTCAAAACAGGCGTTTTCAGCCCAATACCGGCATTCGCAAGAAAGGGCAGAAAGCACAGGGAAATATCTGCTTCTAAATCCAAAACGCAGCTATCTAACAGAACGGTTGTCAATGTGTGCACTCAACTTCCAGAGTTAAACCCGTGTGTGGATTCAGCAGTGTGCAAACACTTTCTGTGCAGAGTCTCAAAACAGGCGTTTTCAGCCCAATACCGGCATACGGAAGGAAGGGCAGTAAGCACAGGGAAATATCTGCTTCGAAATCCAAAAGGCAGCTATCTAACAGAACGGTTGTCAATGTGTTCACTGAACTTCCAGAGTTAAACCAGTGTGTGGATTCAGCAGTCTGCAAACACTTTCTGTGCAGAGTCTCAAAACAGGCGTTTTCAGCCCCATACCAACATATGGAAGAAAGGGCAGTAAGCACAGGGAAATATCTGCTTCTAAATCCAAAACGCAGCTATCTAACAGAACGGTTGTCAATGTGTGCACTCAACTTCCAGAGTTAAACCCGTGTGTGGATTCAGCAGTCTGCAACCACTTGCTGCGCAGAGTCTCAAAACAGGCGTTTTCAGCCCAGTACCGGCATTCGCAAGAAAGGGCAGAAAGCACAGGGAAATATCTGCTTCTAAATCAAACACGCAGCTATCTAACAGAACGGTTGTCAATGTGTGCACTCAAATTCCAGAGTTAAACCCGTGTGTGGATTCAGCAGTCTGCAAACACTTTCTGTGCAGAGTCTCAAAACAGGCGTTTTCAGCCCAATACCAGCATATGGAAGAAAGGGCAGAAAGCACAGGGAAATATCTGCTTCTAAATCGAAAACGGAGCTATCTAACAGAACGGTTGTCAATGTGTGCACTCAAATTCCAGAGTTAAACCCGTGTGTGGATTCAGCAGTCTGCAAACACTTTCTGTGCAGAGTCTCAAAACAGGCGTTTTCAGCCCAATACCGGCATATGGAAGAAAGGGCAGTAAGCACAGGGAAATATCTGCTTCGAAATCCAAAAGGCAGCTATCTAACAGAACGGTTGTCAATGTGTCCACTGAACTTCCAGAGTTAAAACCGTGTGTGGATTCAGCAGTCTGCAAACACTTTCTGTGCAGAGTCTCAAAACAGGCGTTTTCAGCCCCATACCAGCATATGGAAGAAAGGGCAGTAAGCACAGGGAAATATCTGCTTCTAAATCCAAAACGCAGCTATCTAACAGAACGGTTGTCAATGTGTGCACTCAACTTCCAGAGTTAAACCCGTGTGTGGATTCAGCCATCTGCAAACACTTTCTGTGCAGAGGCTCAAAACAGGCGTTTTCAGTCCAATACCGGCATATGGAAGAAAGGGCAGTAAGCACAGGGATATATCTGCTTTTAAATCCAAAACGCACCTATCTAACAGAACGGTTGTCAATGTGTGCACTCAACTTCCAGAGTTAAACCCGTGTGAGGATTCAGCAGTCTGCAAACACTTTCTGTGCAGAGTCTCAAAACAGGCGTTTTCAGCCCAATACCGGCATATGGAAGAAAGGGCAGTAAGCACAGGGAAATATCTGCTTCTAAATTCAAAACGCAGCTATCTAACAGAACAGTTGTCAATGTGTGCACTCAACTTCCAGAGTTAAACCCGTGTGTGGATTCAGCAGTCTGCAAACACTTGCTGTGCAGAGTCTTCAAACAGGCATTTTTAGCCCAATACCGGCATATGGAAGAAAGGGCAGAAAACACAGGGAAATATCTGCTTCGAAATCCAAAACGCAGCTATCTAACAGAACGGTTGTCAATGTGTGCACTCAACTTCCATCGTTAAACCCCTGTGTGGATTCAGCAGTCTGCAACCACTTGCTGTGCAGAGTCTCAAAACAGGCGTTTTCAGCCCAATACCGGCATTCGCAAGAAAGGGCAGAAAGCACAGGGAAATATCTGCTTCTAAATCCAAAACGCAGCTGTCTAACAGAACGGTTGTCAATGTGTGCACTCAACTTCCAGAGTTAAACCCGTGTGTGGATTCAGCAGTCTGCAAACACTTTCTGTGCAGAGTCTCAAAACAGGCGTTTTAGCCCAATACCGGCATATGGAAGAAAGGGCAGAAAGCACAGGGAAATATCTGCTTCTAAATCGAAAACGGAGCTATCTAACAGATCGGTTGTCAATGTGTGCACTCAAATTCCAGAGTTAAACCCGTTTGTGGATTCAGCAGTCTGAAAACACTTTCTGTGCAGAGTCTCAAAACAGGCGTTTTCAGCCCAATACCGGCATACGGAAGAAAGGGCAGAAAGCACAGGGAAATATCTGCTTCTAAATTCAAAACGCAGCTATCTAACAGAATAGATGTCAATGTGTGCACTCAACTTCCAGAGTTAAACCCGTGTGTGGATTCAGCAGTCTGCAAACACTTGCTGTGCAGAGTCTTCAAACAGGCATTTTTAGCCCAATACTGGCATATGGAAGAAAGGGCAGAAAGCACAGGGAAATATCTGCTTCGAAATCCAAAACGCAGCTATCTAACAGAACGGTTGTCAATGTGTGCACTCAACTTCCAGAGTTAAACCCGTGTGTGGATTCAGCAGTCTGCAACCACTTGCTGTGCAGAGTCTCAAAACAGGCGTTTTCAGCCCAATACCGGCATTCACAAGAAAGGGCAGAAAGCACAGGGAAATATCTGCTTCTAAATCCAAAACGCAGCTATCTAACAGAACGGTTGTCAATGTGTGCACTCAACTTCCAGAGTTAAACCCGTGTGTGGATTCAGAAGTCTGCAACCACTTGCTGTGCAGAGTCTCAAAACAGGCGTTTTCAGCCCAATACCGGCATTCGCAAGAAAGGGCAGAAAGCACAGGGAAATATCTGCTTCTAAATCCAAAACGCAGCTATCTAACAGAACGGTTGTCAATGTGTGCACTCAACTTCCAGAGTTAAACCCGTGTGTCGATTCAGCCATCTGCAAACACTTTCTGTGCAGAGGCTCAAAACAGGCGTTTTCAGTCCAATACCGGCATATGGAAGAAAGGGCAGTAAGCACAGGGATATATCTGCTTTTAAATCCAAAACGCAGCTATCTAACAGAACGGTTGTCAATGTGTGCACTCAACTTCCAGAGTTAAACCCGTGTGAGGATTCAGCAGTCTGCAAACACTTTCTGTGCAGAGTCTCAAAACAGGCGTTTTCAGCCCAATACCGGCATATGGAAGAAAGGGCAGTAAGCACAGGGAAATATCTGCTTCTAAATTCAAAATGCAGCTATCTAAGGGAATAGATGTCAATGTGTGCACTCAACTTCTAGAGTTAAACCCGTGTGTGGATTCAACAGTCTGCAAACACTTGCTGTGCAGAGTCTTCAAACAGGCATTTTTAGCCCAATACCGGCATATGGAAGAAAGGGCAGAAAGCACAGGGAAATATCTGCTTCGAAATCCAAAACGCAGCTATCTAACAGAACGGTTTTCAATGTGTGCACTCAACTTCCAGAGTTAAACCCGTGTGTGGATTAAGCAGTCTGCAACCACTTGCTGTGCAGAGTCTCAAAACAGGCGTTTTCAGCCCAATACCGGCATTCGCAAGAAAGGGCAGAAAGCACAGGGAAATATCTGCTTCTAAATCCAAAACGCAGCTATCTAACAGAACGGTTGTCAATGTGTGCACTCAACTTCCAGAGTTAAACCCGTGTGTGGATTCAGCAGTCTGCAACCACTTGCTGTGCAGAGTCTCAAAACAGGCGTTTTCAGCCCAAAACCGGCATTCGCAAGAAAGGGCAGAAAGCACAGGGAAATATCTGCTTCTAAATCCAAAACGCAGCTATCTAACAGAACGGTTGTCAATGTGTGCACTCAACTTCCAGAGTTAAACCCGTGTGTGGATTCAGCAGTCTGCAAACACTTTCTGTGCAGAGTCTCAAAACACGCGTTTTAGCCCAATACCGGCATATGGAAGAAAGGGCAGAAAGCACAGGGAAATATCTGCTTCTAAATCGAAAACGGAGCTATCTAACAGAACGGTTGTCAATGTGTGCACTCAACTTCCAGAGTTAAACCCGTGTGTGGATTCAGCAGTCTGCAAACACTTTCTGTGCAGAGTCTCAAAACAGGCGTTTTCAGCCCAATACCGGCATACGGAAGAAAGGGCAGTAAGCACAGGGAAATATCTGCTTCGAAATCCAAAAGCAGCTATCTAACAGAACGGTTGTCAATGTGTCCACTGAACTTCCAGAGTTAAACCCGTGTTTGGATTCAGCAGTCTGCAAACACTTTCTGTGCAGATTCTCAAAACAGGCGTTTTCAGCCCCATACCAGCATATGGAAGAAAGGGCAGTAAGCACAGGGAAATATCTGCTTGTAAATCCAAAACGCAGCTATCTAACAGAACGGTTGTCAATGTGTGCACTCAATTCCAGAGATAAACCCGTGTGTGGATTCAGCCATCTGCAAACACTTTCTGTGCAGAGTCTCAAAACAGGCGTTTTCAGTCTAATACCGGCATATGGAAGAAAGGACAGTAAGCACAGGGATATATCTGCTTTTAAATCCAAAACGCAGCTATCTAACAGAACGGTTGTCAATGTGTGCACTCAACTTCCAGAGTTAAACCCGTGTGAGGATTCAGCAGAATGCAAACACTTTCTGTGCAGAGTCTCAAAACAGGTGTTTTCACCCCAATACCGGCATATGGAAGAAATGGCAGAAAGCACAGGGAAATATCTGCTTCAAAATACAAACGCAGCTATCTAACAGAACGGTTGTCAATGTGTGCACTCAACTTCCAGAGTTAAACCCGTGTGTGGATTCAGCAGTCGGCAAACACTTGCTGTGCAGAGTCTCAAAACAGGCGTTTTAAGCCCAATACCGGCATATGGAAGAAAGGTCAGAAAGCACAGGGAAATATCTGCTTCTAAATCCAAAATGCAGCTATCTAACAGAACGGTTGTCAATGTGTGCACTCAACTTCCAGAGTTAAACCAGTGTGTGGTTTCAGCAGTCTGCAACCACTTGCTGTGCAGAGTCTCAAAACAGGCGTTTTCAGCCCAATACCGGCATTCGCAAGAAAGGGCAGAAAGCACAGGGAAATATCTGCTTCTAAATCCAAAACGCAGCTATCTAACAGAACGGTTGTCAATGTGTGCACTCAACTTCCAGAGTTAAACCCGTGTGTGGATTCAGCAGTCTGCAAACACTTTCTGTGCAGAGTCTCAAAGCAGGCGTTTTCAGTCCAATACCGGCATATGGAAGAAAGGGCAGTAAGCACAGGGATATATCTGCTTTTAAATCCAAAACGCAGCTATCTAACAGAACGGTTGTCAATGTGTGCACTCAACTTCCAGAGTTAAACCCGTGTGAGGATTCAGCAGTCTGCAAACACTTTCTGTGCAGAGTCTCAAAACAGCCGTTTTCAGCCCAATACCGGCATATGGAAGAAAGGGCAGTAAGCACAGGGAAATATCTGCTTCTAAATTCAAAACGCCGCTATCTAACAGAATAGATGTCAATGTGTGCACTCAACTTCCAGAGTTAAACCCGTGTGTGGATTCAGCAGTCTGCAAACACTTGCTGTGCAGAGTCTTCAAACAGGCATTTTTAGCCCAATACCGGCATATGGAAGAATGGGCAGAAAGCACAGGGAAATATCTGCTTCGAAATCCAAAACGCAGCTATCTAACAGAACGGTTGTCAATGTGTGCACTCAACTTCCATCGTTAAACCCGTGTGTGGATTCAGCAGTCTGCAACCACTTGTGGGGAGAGTCTCAAAACAGGCGTTTTCAGCCCAATACCGGCATTCACAACAAAGGGCAGAAAGCACAGGGAAATATCTGCTTCTAAATCCAAAATGCAGCTATCTAACAGAACGGTTGTCAATGTGTGCACTCAACTTCCAGAGTTAAACCCGTGTGTGGATTCAGCAGTCTGCAACCACTTGCTGTGCAGAGTCTCAAAACAGGCGTTTTCAGCCCAATAACGGCATTCGCAAGAAAGGGCAGAAAGCACAGGGAAATATCTGCTTCTAAATCCAAAACGCAGCTATCTAACAGAACGGTTGTCAATGTGAGCACTCAACTTCCAGAGTTAAACCCGTGTTTGGATTCAGCAGTCTGCAAACACTTGCTGTGCAGAGTCTCGAAACAGGTGTTTTCAGCCCAATACCGGCATATGGAAGAAAGGGCAGAAAGCACAGGGAAATATCTGCTTCTAAATCCAAATCGCAGCTATCTAACAGAACGGTTGTCAATGTGTGCACTCAACTTCCAGAGTTAAACCCGTGTGTGGATTCAGCAGTCTGCAAACACTTTCTGTGCAGAGTCTAAAAACAGGCGTTTTCAGCCCAATACCGGCATACGGAAGAAAGGGCAGTAAGCACAGGGAAATATCTGCTTCGAAATCCAAAAGGCAGCTATCTAACAGAACGGTTGTCAATGTGTCCACTGAACTTCCAGAGTTAAACCTGTGTGTGGATTCAGCAGTCTGCAAACACTTTCTGTGCAGAGTCTCAAAACAGGCGTTTTCAGTCCAAAACCGGCATATGGAAGAAAGGGCAGAAAGCACAGGGAAATATCTGCTTCTAAATCCAAAACGCAGCTATCTACCAGAACGGTTGTCAATGTGTGCACTCAACTTCCAGAGTTAAACCCGTGTGTGGATTCAGCAGTCGGCAAACACTTTCTGTGTAGAGTCTCAAAACAGGCGTTTTCAGCCCCATACCAACATATGGAAGAAAGGGCAGTAAGCACAGGGAAATATCTGCTTCTAAATCCAAAACGCAGCTATCTAACAGAACGGTTGTCAATGTGTGCACTCAACTTCCAGAGTTAAACCCGTGTGTGGATTCAGCCATCTGCAAACACTTTCTGTGCAGAGTCTCAAAACAGGCGTTTTCAGCCCAATACTGGCATACAGAAGAAAGGGCAGTAAGCACAGGGATATATCTGCTTTTAAATCCAAAACGCAGCTATCTAACAGAACGGTTGTCAATGTGTGCACTCAACTTCCAGAGTTAAACCCGTTTGAGGATTCAGCAGTCTGCAAACACTTTCTGTGCAGAGTCTCAAAACAGTCGTTTTCAGCCCAATACCGGCATATGGAAGAAAGGGCAGTAAGCACAGGGAAATATCTGCTTCTAAATTCAAAACGCAGCTATCTAACAGAACAGATGTCAATGTGTGCACTCAACTTCCAGAGTTAAACCCGTGTGTGGATTCAGCAGTCTGCAAACACTTGCTGTGCAGAGTCTTCAAACAGGCATTTTTAACCCAATACCGGCATGTGGAAGAAAGGGCAGAAAGCACAGGGAAATATCTGCTTCTAAATCCAAAACGCAGCTATTTAACAGAACGGTTGTCAATGTGTGCACTCAACTTCCAGAGTTAAACCCGTGTGTGGATTCAGCAGTCTGCAACCACTTGCTGTGCAGAGTCTCAAAACAGGCGTTTTCAGCCCAATACCGGCATTCGCAAGAAAGGGCAGAAAGCACAGGGAAATATCTGCTTCTAAATCCAAAACGCAGCTATCTAACAGAACGGTTGTAAATGTGTGCACTCAACTTCCAGAGTTAAACCCGTGTGAGGATTCAGCAGTCTGCAACCACTTGCTGTGCAGAGTCTCAAAACAGGCGTTTTCAGCCCAATACCGGCATTCGCAAGAAAGGGCAGAAAGCACAGGGAAATATCTGCTTCTAAATCCAAAACGCAGCTATCTAACAGAACGGTTGTCAATGTGTGCACTCAACTTCCAGAGTTAAACCCGTGTGTGGATTCAGCAGTCTGCAAACACTTGCTGTGCAGAGTCTCAAAACAGGCGCTTTCAGCCCAATACCGGCATATGGAAGAAAGGGCAGAAAGCAAAGGGAAATATCTGCTTCTAAATCCAAAACGGAGCTATCTAACAGAACGGTTGTCAATGTGTGCACTCAAATTCCAGAGTTAAACCCGTGTGTGGATTCAGCAATCTGCAAACACTTTCTGTGCAGAGTCTCAAAACAGGCGTTTTCAGCCCAATACCGGCATACGGAAGAAAGGGCAGTAAGCACAGGGAAATATCTGCTTCGAAATCCAAAAGGCAGCTATCTAACAGAACGGTTGTCAATGTGTCCACTGAACTTCCAGAGTTAAACCCGTGTGTGGATTCAGCAGTCTGCAAACACTTTCTGTGCAGAGTCTCAAAACAGCCGTTTTCAGCCCCATACCAGCATATGGAAGAAAGGGCAGTAAGCACAGGGAAATATCTGCTTCAAAATCCAAAATGCAGCTATCTAACAGAACGGTTGTCAATGTGTGCACTCAACTTCCAGAGTTAAACCCGTGTGTGGATTCAGCCATCTGCAAACACTTTCTGTGCAGAGTCTCAAAACAGGCGTTTTCAGTCCAATACCGGCATATGGAATAAAGGACACTAAGAACAGGGATATATCTGCTTTTAAATCCAAAAGGCAGCTATCTAACAGAACGGTTGTCAATGTGTGCACTCAACTTCCAGAGATAAACCCGTGTGAGGATTCAGCAGTCTGCAAACACTTTCTGTGCAGAGTCTCAAAACAGGCGTTTTCAGCCCAATACCGGCATATGGAAGAAAGGGCAGTAAGCACAGGGAAATATCTGCTTCTAAATTCAAAACGCAGCTATCTAACAGAACAGTTGTCAATGTGTGCACTCAACTTCCAGAGTTAAACCCGTGTGTAGATTCAGTAGTCTGCAAACACTTGCTGTGCAGAGTCTTCAAACAGGCTTTTTTAGCCCAATACCGGCATATGGAAGAAAGGGCAGAAAGCACAGGGAAATATCTGCTTCGAAATCCAAAACGCAGCTATCTAACCGAACGATTGTCAACGTGTGCACTCAACTTCCAGAGTTAAACCTGTGTGTGGATTCAGCAGTCTGCAACCACTTGCTGTGCAGAGTCTCAAAGCAGGCGTTTTCAGCCCAATACCGGCATATGGAAGAAAGTTCAGAAAGCACAGGGAAATATCTGCTTCTAAATCCAAAATGCAGCTATCTAACAGAATGGTTGTCAATGTGTGCACTCAACTTCCAGAGTTAAACCCGTGTGTGGATTCAGCAGTCTGCAAACACTTGCTGTGCAGAGTCTCAAAACAGGCGTTTTAGCCCAATACCGGCATATGGAAGAAAGGGCAGAAAGCACAGGGAAATATCTGCTTCTAAATCGAAAACGGAGCTATCTAACAGAACGGTTGTCAATGTGTGCACTCAAATTCCAGAGTTAAACCCGTGTGTGGATTCAGCAGTCTGCAAACACTTTTTGTGCAGAGTCTCAAAACAGGCGTTTTCAGCCCAATACCGGCATACGGAAGAAAGGGCAGTAAGCACAGGGAAATATCTGCTTCGAAATCCAAAAGGCACCTATCTAACAGAACGGTTGTCAATGTGTCCACTGAACTTCCAGAGTTAAACCCGTGTGTGGATTCAGCAGTCTGCAAACACTTTCTGTGCAGAGTCTCAAAACAGGCGTTTTCAGCCCAATACCGGCATACGGAAGAAAGGGCAGTAAGCACAGGGAAATATCTGCTTCGAAATCCAAAAGGCAGCTATCTAACAGAACGGTTGTCAATGTGTCCACTGAACTTCCAGAGTTAAACCTGTGTGTGGATTCAGCAGTCTGCAAACACTTTCTGTGCAGAGTCCCAAAACAGGCGTTTTCAGCCCCATACCAGCATATGGAAGAAAGGGCAGTAAGCACAGGGAAATATCTGCTTCTAAATCCAAAACACAGCTTTCTAACAGAACGGTTGTCAATGTGTGCACTCAACTTCCAGAGTTAAACCCGTGTGTGGATTCAGCCATCTGCAAACACTTTCTGTGCAGAGTCTCAAAACAGGCGTTTTCAGTCCAAAACCGGCATATGGAAGAAAGGCCAGAAAGCACAGGGAAATATCTGCTTCTAAATCCAAAACGCAGCTATCTAACAGAACGGTTGTCAAAGTGTGCAATCAACTTCCAGAGTTAAACCCGTGTGTGGATTCAGCAGTCTGCAAACACTTTCTGTGCAGAGTCTCAAAACAGCCGTTTTCAGCCCAATACCGGCATATGGAAGAAAGGGCAGTAAGCACAGGGAAATATCTGCTTCTAAATTCAAAACGCCGCTATCTAACAGAATAGATGTCAATGTGTGCACTCAACTTCCAGAGTTAAACCCGTGTGTGGATTCAGCAGTCTGCAAACACTTGCTGTGCAGAGTCTTCAAACAGGCATTTTTAGCCCAATACCGGCATATGGAAGAAAGGGCAGAAAGCACAGGGAAATATCTGCTTCGAAATCCAAAACGCAGCTATCTAACAGAACGGTTGTCAATGTGTGCACTCAACTTCCATCGTTAAACCCGTGTGTGGATTCAGCAGTCTGCAACCACTTGTGGGGAGAGTCTCAAAACAGGCGTTTTCAGCCCAATACCGGCATTCACAACAAAGGGCAGAAAGCACAGGGAAATATCTGCTTCTAAATCCAAAACGCAGCTATCTAACAGAACGGTTGTCAATGTGTGCACTCAACTTCCAGAGTTAAACCCGTGTGTGGATTCAGCAGTCTGCAACCACTTGCTGTGCAGAGTCTCAAAACAGGCGTTTTCAGCCCAATAACGGCATTCGCAAGAAAGGGCAGAAAGCACAGGGAAATATCTGCTTCTAAATCCAAAACGCAGCTATCTAACAGAACGGTTGTCAATGTGTGCACTCAACTTCCAGAGTTAAACCCGTGTTTGGATTCAGCAGTCTGCAAACACTTGCTGTGCAGAGTCTCGAAACAGGTGTTTTCAGCCCAATACCGGCATATGGAAGAAAGGGCAGAAAGCACAGGGAAATATCTGCTTCTAAATCCAAATCGCAGCTATCTAACAGAACGGTTGTCAATGTGTGCACTCAAATTCCAGAGTTAAACCCGTGTGTGGATTCAGCAGTCTGCAAACACTTTCTGTGCAGAGTCTAAAAACAGGCGTTTTCAGCCCAATACCGGCATACGGAAGAAAGGGCAGTAAGCACAGGGAAATATCTGCTTCGAAATCCAAAAGGCAGCTATCTAACAGAACGGTTGTCAATGTGTCCACTGAACTTCCAGAGTTAAACCTGTGTGTGGATTCAGCAGTCTGCAAACACTTTCTGTGCAGAGTCTCAAAACAGGCGTTTTCAGTCCAAAACCGGCATATGGAAGAAAGGGCAGAAAGCACAGGGAAATATCTGCTTCTAAATCCAAAACGCAGCTATCTACCAGAACGGTTGTCAATGTGTGCA
This sequence comes from Aotus nancymaae, assembly GCF_030222135.1. Taxonomy (NCBI): domain Eukaryota; kingdom Metazoa; phylum Chordata; class Mammalia; order Primates; family Aotidae; genus Aotus; species Aotus nancymaae. The sequence continues at coordinate 236,944 of NW_026989024.1, forward strand.
CTCAACTTCCAGAGTTAAACCCGTGTGTGGATTCAGCAGTCGGCAAACACTTTCTGTGTAGAGTCTCAAAACAGGCGTTTTCAGCCCCATACCAACATATGGAAGAAAGGGCAGTAAGCACAGGGAAATATCTGCTTCTAAATCCAAAACGCAGCTATCTAACAGAACGGTTGTCAATGTGTGCACTCAACTTCCAGAGTTAAACCCGTGTGTGGATTCAGCCATCTGCAAACACTTTCTGTGCAGAGTCTCAAAACAGGCGTTTTCAGCCCAATACTGGCATACAGAAGAAAGGGCAGTAAGCACAGGGATATATCTGCTTTTAAATCCAAAACGCAGCTATCTAACAGAACGGTTGTCAATGTGTGCACTCAACTTCCAGAGTTAAACCCGTTTGAGGATTCAGCAGTCTGCAAACACTTTCTGTGCAGAGTCTCAAAACAGTCGTTTTCAGCCCAATACCGGCATATGGAAGAAAGGGCAGTAAGCACAGGGAAATATCTGCTTCTAAATTCAAAACGCAGCTATCTAACAGAACAGATGTCAATGTGTGCACTCAACTTCCAGAGTTAAACCCGTGTGTGGATTCAGCAGTCTGCAAACACTTGCTGTGCAGAGTCTTCAAACAGGCATTATTAACCCAATACCGGCATATGGAAGAAAGGGCAGAAAGCACAGGGAAATATCTGCTTCTAAATCCAAAACGCAGCTATTTAACAGAACGGTTGTCAATGTGTGCACTCAACTTCCAGAGTTAAACCCGTGTGTGGATTCAGCAGTCTGCAACCACTTGCTGTGCAGAGTCTCAAAACAGGCGTTTTCAGCCCAATACCGGCATTCGCAAGAAAGGGCAGAAAGCACAGGCAAATATCTGCTTCTAAATCCAAAACGCAGCTATCTAACAGAACGGTTGTCAATGGGTGCACTCAACTTCCAGAGTTAAACCCGTGTGAGGATTCAGCAGTCTGCAACCACTTGCTGTGCAGAGTCTCAAAACAGGCGTTTTCAGCCCAATACCGGCATTCGCAAGAAAGGGCAGAAAGCACAGGGAAATATCTGCTTCTAAATCCAAAACGCAGCTATCTAACAGAACGGTTGTCAATGTGTGCACTCAACTTCCAGAGTTAAACCCGTGTGTGGATTCAGCAGTCTGCAAACACTTGCTGTGCAGAGTCTCAAAACAGGCGCTTTCAGCCCAATACCGGCATATGGAAGAAAGGGCAGAAAGCAAAGGGAAATATCTGCTTCTAAATCCAAAACGGAGCTATCTAACAGAACGGTTGTCAATGTGTGCACTCAAATTCCAGAGTTAAACCCGTGTGTGGATTCAGCAATCTGCAAACACTTTCTGTGCAGAGTCTCAAAACAGGCGTTTTCAGCCCAATACCGGCATACGGAAGAAAGGGCAGTAAGCACAGGGAAATATCTGCTTCGAAATCCAAAAGGCAGCTATCTAACAGAACGGTTGTCAATGTGTCCACTGAACTTCCAGAGTTAAACCCGTGTGTGGATTCAGCAGTCTGCAAACTCTTTCTGTGCAGAGTCTCAAAACAGCCGTTTTCAGCCCCATACCAGCATATGGAAGAAAGGGCAGTAAGCACAGGGAAATATCTGCTTCAAAATCCAAAACGCAGCTATCTAACAGAACGGTTGTCAATGTGTGCACTCAACTTCCAGAGTTAAACCCGTGTGTGGATTCAGCCATCTGCAAACACTTTCTGTGCAGAGTCTCAAAACAGGCGTTTTCAGTCCAATACCGGCATATGGAATAAAGGACACTAAGAACAGGGATATATCTGCTTTTAAATCCAAAAGGCAGCTATCTAACAGAACGGTTGTCAATGTGTGCACTCAACTTCCAGAGATAAACCCGTGTGAGGATTCAGCAGTCTGCAAACACTTTCTGTGCAGAGTCTCAAAACAGGCGTTTTCAGCCCAATACCGGCATATGGAAGAAAGGGCAGTAAGCACAGGGAAATATCTGCTTCTAAATTCAAAACGCAGCTATCTAACAGAACAGTTGTCAATGTGTGCACTCAACTTCCAGAGTTAAACCCGTGTGTAGATTCAGTAGTCTGCAAACACTTGCTGTGCAGAGTCTTCAAACAGGCTTTTTTAGCCCAATACCGGCATATGGAAGAAAGGGCAGAAAGCACAGGGAAATATCTGCTTCGAAATCCAAAACGCAGCTATCTAACCGAACGATTGTCAACGTGTGCACTCAACTTCCAGAGTTAAACCTGTGTGTGGATTCAGCAGTCTGCAACCACTTGCTGTGCAGAGTCTCAAAGCAGGCGTTTTCAGCCCAATACCGGCATATGGAAGAAAGTTCAGAAAGCACAGGGAAATATCTGCTTCTAAATCCAAAATGCAGCTATCTAACAGAACGGTTGTCAATGTGTGCACTCAACTTCCAGAGTTAAACCCGTGTGTGGATTCAGCAGTCTGCAAACACTTGCTGTGCAGAGTCTCAAAACAGGCGTTTTAGCCCAATACCGGCATATGGAAGAAAGGGCAGAAAGCACAGGGAAATATCTGCTTCTAAATCCAAAACGCAGCTATCTAACAGAACGGTTGTCAATGTGTGCACTCAAATTCCAGAGTTAAACCCGTGTGTGGATTCAGCAGTCTGCAAACACTTTTTGTGCAGAGTCTCAAAACAGGCGTTTTCAGCCCAATACCGGCATACGGAAGAAAGGGCAGTAAGCACAGGGAAATATCTGCTTCGAAATCCAAAAGGCACCTATCTAACAGAACGGTTGTCAATGTGTCCACTGAACTTCCAGAGTTAAACCCGTGTGTGGATTCAGCAGTCTGCAAACACTTTCTGTGCAGAGTCTCAAAACAGGCGTTTTCAGCCCAATACCGGCATACGGAAGAAAGGGCAGTAAGCACAGGGAAATATCTGCTTCGAAATCCAAAAGGCAGCTATCTAACAGAACGGTTGTCAATGTGTCCACTGAACTTCCAGAGTTAAACCTGTGTGTGGATTCAGCAGTCTGCAAACACTTTCTGTGCAGAGTCCCAAAACAGGCGTTTTCAGCCCCATACCAGCATATGGAAGAAAGGGCAGTAAGCACAGGGAAATATCTGCTTCTAAATCCAAAACACAGCTTTCTAACAGAACGGTTGTCAATGTGTGCACTCAACTTCCAGAGTTAAACCCGTGTGTGGATTCAGCCATCTGCAAACACTTTCTGTGCAGAGTCTCAAAACAGGCGTTTTCAGTCCAAAACCGGCATATGGAAGAAAGGGCAGAAAGCACAGGGAAATATCTGCTTCTAAATCCAAAACGCAGCTATCTAACAGAACGGTTGTCAAAGTGTGCAATCAACTTCCAGAGTTAAACCCGTGTGTGGATTCAGCAGTCTGCAAACACTTGCTGTGCAGAGTCTCAAAACAGGCGTTTTAGCCCAATACCGGCATATAGAAGAAAGGGCAGAAAGCACAGGGAAATATCTGCTTCTAAATCGAAAACGGAGCTATCTAACAGAACGGTTGTCAATGTGTGCACTCAAATTCCAGAGTTAAACCCGTGTGTGGATTCAGCAGTCTGCAAACACTTTTTGTGCAGAGTCTCAAAACAGGCGTTTTCAGCCCAATACCGGCATACGGAAGAAAGGGCAGTAAGCACAGGGAAATATCTGCTTCGAAATCTAAAAGGCACCTATCTAACAGAACGGTTGTCAATGTGTCCACTGAACTTCCAGAGTTAAACCCGTGTGAGGATTCAGCAGTCTGCAAACACTTTCTGTGCAGAGTCTCAAAACAGGCGTTTTAGCCCAATACCGGCATATGGAAGAAAGGGCAGAAAGCACAGGGAAATATCTGCTTCTAAATCGAAAACGCAGCTATCTAACAGAACGGTTGTCAATGTGTGCACTCAAATTCCAGAGTTAAAGCCGTGTGTGTATTCAGCAGTCTGCAAACACTTTCTGTGCAGAGTCTCAAAACAGGCGTTTTCAGCCCAATACCGGCATACGGAAGAAAGGGCAGTAAGCACAAGGAAATATCTGCTTCGAAATCCAAAAGGCAGCTATCTAACAGAACGGTTGTCAATGTGTCCATTGAACTTCCAGAGTTAAACCCGTGTGTGGATTCAGCAGTCTGCAAACACTTTCTGTGCAGAGTCTCAAAACAGGCGTTTTCAGCCCCATACCAGCATATGGAAGAAAGGGCAGTAAGCACAGGGAAATATCTGCTTCTAAATCCAAAACGCAGCTATCTAACAGAACGGTTGTCAATGTGTGCACTCAACTTCCAGAGTTAAACCCGTGTGTGGATTCAGCCATCTGCAAACACTTTCTGTGCAGAGTCTCAAAACAGGCGTTTTCAGTCCAATACCGGCATATGGAAGAAAGGGCAGTAAGCACAGGGATATATCTGCTTTTAAATCCAAAACGCAGCTATCTAACAGAACGGTTGTCAATGTGTGCACTCAACTTCCAGAGTTAAACCCGTGTGAGGATTCAGCAGTCTGCAAACACTTTCTGTGCAGAGTCTCAAAACAGGCGTTTTCAGCCCAATACCGGCATATGGAAGAAAGGGCAGTAAGCACAGGGAAATACCTGCTTCTAAATTCAAAACGCAGCTATCTAACAGAATAGATGTCAATGTGTGCACTCAACTTCCAGAGTTAAACCCGTGTGTGGATTCACCAGTCTGCAAACACTTGCTGTGCAGAGTCTTCAAACAGGCATTTTTAGCCCATTACCGGCATATGGAAGAAAGGGCAGAAAGCACAGGGAAATATCTGCTTCGAAATCCAAAACGCAGCTATCTAACAGAACGGTTGTCAATGTGTGCACTCAACTTCCATAGTTAAACCCGTGTGTGAATTCAGCAGTCTGCAACCACTTGCTGTGCAGAGTCTCAAAACAGGCGTTTTCAGCCCAATACCGGCATTCGCAAGAAAGGGCAGAAAGCACAGGGAAATATCTGCTTCTAAATCCAAAACGCAGCTATCTAACAGAACGGTTGTAATGTGTGCACTCAACTTCCAGAGTTAAACTCGTGTGTGGATTCAGCAGTCTGCAAACACTTGCTGTGCAGAGTCTCAAAACAGGTGTTTTCAGCCCAATACCGGCATATGGAAGAAAAGGCAGAAAGCACAGGGAAATATCTGCTTCTAAATCCAAAACGCAGCTATCTAACAGAACGGTTGTCAATGTGTGCACTCAACTTCCAGAGTTAAACCCGTGTGTGGTTCAGCAGTCTGCAAACACTTTCTCTGCAGAGTCTCAAAACAGGCGTTTTAGCCCAATACCAGCATATGGAAGAAAGGGCAGAAAGCACAGGGAAATATCTGCTTCTAAATCGAAATCGGAGCTATCTAACAGAACGGTTGTCAATGTGTGCACTCAAATTCCAGAGTTAAACTCGTGTGTGGATTCAGCAGTCTGCAAACACTTTTTGTGCAGAGTCTCAAAACAGGCGTTTTCAGCCCAATACCGGCATACGGAAGAAAGGGCAGTAAGCACAGGGAAATATCTGCTTCGAAATCCAAAAGGCAGCTATCTAACAGAACGGTTGTCAATGTGTCCACTGAACTTCCAGAGTTAAACCTGTGTGTGGATTAAGCAGTCTGCAAACACTTTCTGTGCAGAGTCCCAAAACAGGCGTTTTCAGCCCCATACCAGCATATGGAAGAAAGGGCAGTAAGCACAGGGAAATATCTGCTTCTAAATCCAAAACACAGCTATCTAACAGAACGGTTGTCAATGTGTGCACTCAACTTCCAGAGTTAAACCAGTGTGTGGTTTCAGCAGTCTGCAACCACTTGCTGTGCAGAGTCTCAAAACAGGCGTTTTCAGCCCAATACCGGCATTCGCAAGAAAGGGCAGAAAGCACAGGGAAATATCTGCTTCTAAATCCAAAACGCAGCTATCTAACAGAACGGTTGTCAATGTGTGCACTCAATTCCAGAGTTAAACCCGTGTGTGGATTCAGCAGTCTGCAAACACTTTCTGTGCAGAGTCTCAAAACAGGCGTTTTCAGTCCAATACCGGCATATGGAAGAAAGGGCAGTAAGCACAGGGATATATCTGCTTTTAAATCCAAAACGCAGCTATCTAACAGAACGGTTGTCAATGTGTGCACTCAACTTCCAGAGTTAAACCCGTGTGAGGATTCAGAAGTCTGCAAACACTTTCTGTGCAGAGTCTCAAAACAGCCGTTTTCAGCCCAATACCGGCATATGGAAGAAAGGGCAGTAAGCACAGGGAAATATCTGCTTCTAAATTCAAAACGCAGCTATCTAACAGAATAGATGTCAATGTGTGCACTCAACTTCCAGAGTTAAACCCGTGTGTGGATTCAGCAGTCTGCAAACACTTGCTGTGCAGAGTCTTCAAACAGGCATTTTTAGCCCAATACCGGCATATGGAAGAAAGGGCAGAAAGCACAGGGAAATATCTGCTTCGAAATCCAAAACGCAGCTATCTAACAGAACGGTTGTCAATGTGTGCACTCAACTTCCATCGTTAAACCCGTGTGTGGATTCAGCAGTCTGCAACCACTTGTGGGGAGAGTCTCAAAACAGGCGTTTTCAGCCCAATACCTGCATATGGAAGAAAGGGCAGTAAGCACAGGGAAATATCTGCTTCTAAATTCAAAACGCAGCTATCTTACAGAACAGATGTCAATGTGTGCACTCAACTTCCAGAGTTAAACCCGTGTGTGGATTCAGCAGTCTGCAAACACTTGCTGTGCAGAGTCTTCAAACAGGCATTTTTAGCCCAATACCGGCATATGGAAGAAAGGGCAGAAAGCACAGGGAAATATCTGCTTCTAAATCCAAAACGCAGCTATTTAACAGAACGGTTGTCAATGTGTGCATTCAACTTCCAGAGTTAAACCCGTGTGTGGATTCAGCAGTCTGCAACCACTTGCTGTGCAGAGTCTCAAAACAGGCGTTTTCAGCCCAATACCGGCATTCGCAAGAAAGGGCAGAAAGCACAGGGAAATATCTGCTTCTAAATCCAAAACGCAGCTATCTAACAGAACGGTTGTCAATGTGTGCACTCAACTTCCAGAGTTAAACCCGTGTGTGGATTCAGCAGTCTGCAAACACTTGCTGTGCAGAGTCTCAAAACAGGCGTTTTCAGCCCAATACCGGCATATGGAAGAAAGGGCAGAAAGCACAGGGAAATATCTGCTTCTAAATCCAAAACGGAGCTATCTAACAGAACGGTTTTCAATGTGTGCACTCAAATTCCAGAGTTAAACCCGTGTGTGGATTCAGCAGTCTGCAAACACTTTCTGTGCAGAGTCTCAAAACAGGCGTTTTCAGCCCAATACCGGCATACGGAAGAAAGGGCAGTAAGCACAGGGAAATATCTGCTTCGAAATCCAAACGGCAGCTATCTAACAGAACGGTTGTCAATGTGTCCACTGAACTTCCAGAGTTAAACCCGTGTGTGGATTCAGCAGTCTGCAAACACTTTCTGTGCAGAGTCTCAAAACAGCCGTTTTCAGCCCCATACCAGCATATGGAAGGAAGGGCAGTAAGCACAGGGAAATACCTGCTTCAAAATCCAAAACGCAGCTATCTAACAGAACGGTTGTCAATGTGTGCACTCAACTTCCAGAGTTAAACCCGTGTGTGGATTCAGCCATCTGCAAGCACTTTCTGTGCAGAGTCTCAAAACAGGCGTTTTCAGTCCAATACCGGCATATGGAAGAAAGGACAGTAAGCACAGGGATATATCTGCTTTTAAATCCAAAACGCAGCTATCTAACAGAACGGTTGTCAATGTGTGCACTCAACTTCCAGAGATAAACCCGTGTGAGGATTCAGCAGTCTGCAAACACTTTCTGTGCAGAGTCTCAAAACAGGCGTTTTCAGCCCAATACCGGCATATGGAAGAAAGGGCAGTAAGCACAGGGAAATATCTGCTTCTAAATTCAAAACGCAGCTATCTAACAGAACAGTTGTCAATGTGTGCACTCAACTTCCAGAGTTAAACCCGTGTGTAGATTCAGTAGTCTGCAAACACTTGCTGTGCAGAGTCTTCAAACAGGCTTTTTTAGCCCAATACCGGCATATGGAAGAAAGGGCAGAAAGCACAGGGAAATATCTGCTTCGAAATCCAAAACGCAGCTATCTAACCGAACGGTTGTCAACGTGTGCACTCAACTTCCAGAGTTAAACCTGTGTGTGGATTCAGCAGTCTGCAACCACTTGCTGTGCAGAGTCTCAAAGCAGGCGTTTTCAGCCCAATACCGGCATATGGAAGAAAGGTCAGAAAGCACAGGGAAATATCTGCTTCTAAATCCAAAATGCAGCTATCTAACAGAATGGTTGTCAATGTGTGCACTCAACTTCCAGAGTTAAACCCGTGTGTGGATTCAGCAGTCTGCAAACTCTTGCTGTGCAGAGTCTCAAAACAGGCGTTTTAGCCCAATACCGGCATATGGAAGAAAGGGCAGAAAGCACAGGGAAATATCTGCTTCTAAATCGAAAACGGAGCTATCTAACAGAACGGTTGTCAATGTGTGCACTCAAATTCCAGAGTTAAACCCGTGTGTGGATTCAGCAGTCTGCAAACACTTTTTGTGCAGAGTCTCAAAACAGGCGTTTTCAGCCCAATACCGGCATACGGAAGAAAGGGCAGTAAGCACAGGGAAATATCTGCTTCGAAATCCAAAAGGCACCTATCTAACAGAACGGTTGTCAATGTGTCCACTGAACTTCCAGAGTTAAACCCGTGTGTGGATTCAGCAGTCTGCAAACACTTTCTGTGCAGAGTCTCAAAACAGGCGTTTTCAGCCCAATACCGGCATACGGAAGAAAGGGCAGTAAGCACAGGGAAATATCTGCTTCGAAATCCAAAAGGCAGCTATCTAACAGAACGGTTGTCAATGTGTCCACTGAACTTCCAGAGTTAAACCTGTGTGTGGATTCAGCAGTCTGCAAACACTTTCTGTGCAGAGTCCCAAAACAGGCGTTTTCAGCCCCATACCAGCATATGGAAGAAAGGGCAGTAAGCACAGGGAAATATCTGCTTCTAAATCCAAAACACAGCTTTCTAACAGAACGGTTGTCAATGTGTGCACTCAACTTCCAGAGTTAAACCCGTGTGTGGATTCAGCCATCTGCAAACACTTTCTGTGCAGAGTCTCAAAACAGGCGTTTTCAGTCCAAAACCGGCATATGGAAGAAAGGGCAGAAAGCACAGGGAAATATCTGCTTCTAAATCCAAAACGCAGCTATCTAACAGAACGGTTGTCAATGTGTGCAATCAACTTCCAGAGTTAAGCCCGTGTGTGGATTCAGCAGTCTGCAAACACTTGCTGTGCAGAGTCTCAAAACAGGCGTTTTAGCCCAATACCGGCATATAGAAGAAAGGGCAGAAAGCACAGGGAAATATCTGCTTCTAAATCGAAAACGGAGCTATCTAACAGAACGGTTGTCAATGTGTGCACTCAAATTCCAGAGTTAAACCCGTGTGTGGATTCAGCAGTCTGCAAACACTTTTTGTGCAGAGTCTCAAAACAGGCGTTTTCAGCCCAATACCGGCATACGGAAGAAAGGGCAGTAAGCACAGGGAAATATCTGCTTCGAAATCTAAAAGGCACCTATCTAACAGAACGGTTGTCAATGTGTCCACTGAACTTCCAGAGTTAAACCCGTGTGAGGATTCAGCAGTCTGCAAACACTTTCTGTGCAGAGTCTCAAAACAGGCGTTTTAGCCCAATACCGGCATATGGAAGAAAGGGCAGAAAGCACAGGGAAATATCTGCTTCTAAATCGAAAACGCAGCTATCTAACAGAACGGTTGTCAATGTGTGCACTCAAATTCCAGAGTTAAAGCCGTGTGTGTATTCAGCAGTCTGCAAACACTTTCTGTGCAGAGTCTCAAAACAGGCGTTTTCAGCCCAATACCGGCATACGGAAGAAAGGGCAGTAAGCACAAGGAAATATCTGCTTCGAAATCCAAAAGGCAGCTATCTAACAGAACGGTTGTCAATGTGTCCACTGAACTTCCAGAGTTAAACCCGTGTGTGGATTCAGCAGTCTGCAAACACTTTCTGTGCAGAGTCTCAAAACAGGCGTTTTCAGCCCCATACCAGCATATGGAAGAAAGGGCAGTAAGCACAGGGAAATATCTGCTTCTAAATCCAAAACGCAGCTATCTAACAGAACGGTTGTCAATGTGTGCACTCAACTTCCAGAGTTAAACCCGTGTGTGGATTCAGCCATCTGCAAACACTTTCTGTGCAGAGTCTCAAAACAGGCGTTTTCAGTCCAATACCGGCATATGGAAGAAAGGGCAGTAAGCACAGGGATATATCTGCTTTTAAATCCAAAACGCAGCTATCTAACAGAACGGTTGTCAATGTGTGCACTCAACTTCCAGAGTTAAACCCGTGTGAGGATTCAGCAGTCTGCAAACACTTTCTGTGCAGAGTCTCAAAACAGGCGTTTTCAGCCCAATACCGGCATATGGAAGAAAGGGCAGTAAGCACAGGGAAATACCTGCTTCTAAATTCAAAACACAGCTATCTAACAGAATAGATGTCAATGTGTGCACTCAACTTCCAGAGTTAAACCCGTGTGTGGATTCACCAGTCTGCAAACACTTGCTGTGCAGAGTCTTCAAACAGGCATTTTTAGCCCATTACCGGCATATGGAAGAAAGGGCAGAAAGCACAGGGAAATATCTGCTTCGAAATCCAAAACGCAGCTATCTAACAGAACGGTTGTCAATGTGTGCACTCAACTTCCATAGTTAAACCCGTGTGTGAATTCAGCAGTCTGCAACCACTTGCTGTGCAGAGTCTCAAAACAGGCGTTTTCAGCCCAATACCGGCATTCGCAAGAAAGGGCAGAAAGCACAGGGAAATATCTGCTTCTAAATCCAAAACGCAGCTATCTAACAGAACGGTTGTAATGTGTGCACTCAACTTCCAGAGTTAAACCCGTGTGTGGATTCAGCAGTCTGCAAACACTTGCTGTGCAGAGTCTCAAAACAGGTGTTTTCAGCCCAATACCGGCATATGGAAGAAAGGGCAGAAAGCACAGGGAAATATCTGCTTCTAAATCCAAAACGCAGCTATCTAACAGAACGGTTGTCAATGTGTGCACTCAACTTCCAGAGTTAAACCCGTGTGTGGTTCAGCAGTCTGCAAACACTTTCTCTGCAGAGTCTCAAAACAGGCGTTTTAGCCCAATACCAGCATATGGAAGAAAGGGCAGAAAGCACAGGGAAATATCTGCTTCTAAATCGAAATCGGAGCTATCTAACAGAACGGTTGTCAATGTGTGCACTCAAATTCCAGAGTTAAACCCGTGTGTGGATTCAGCAGTCTGCAAACACTTTTTGTGCAGAGTCTCAAAACAGGCGTTTTCAGCCCAATACCGGCATACGGAAGAAAGGGCAGTAAGCACAGGGAAATATCTGCTTCGAAATCCAAAAGGCAGCTATCTAACAGAACGGTTGTCAATGTGTCCACTGAACTTCCAGAGTTAAACCTGTGTGTGGATTAAGCAGTCTGCAAACACTTTCTGTGCAGAGTCCCAAAACAGGCGTTTTCAGCCCCATACCAGCATATGGAAGAAAGGGCAGTAAGCACAGGGAAATATCTGCTTCTAAATCCAAAACACAGCTATCTAACAGAACGGTTGTCAATGTGTGCACTCAACTTCCAGAGTTAAACCAGTGTGTGGTTTCAGCAGTCTGCAACCACTTGCTGTGCAGAGTCTCAAAACAGGCGTTTTCAGCCCAATACCGGCATTCGCAAGAAAGGGCAGAAAGCACAGGGAAATATCTGCTTCTAAATCCAAAACGCAGCTATCTAACAGAACGGTTGTCAATGTGTGCACTCAATTCCAGAGTTAAACCCGTGTGTGGATTCAGCAGTCTGCAAACACTTTCTGTGCAGAGTCTCAAAACAGGCGTTTTCAGTCCAATACCGGCATATGGAAGAAAGGGCAGTAAGCACAGGGATATATCTGCTTTTAAATCCAAAACGCAGCTATCTAACAGAACGGTTGTCAATGTGTGCACTCAACTTCCAGAGTTAAACCCGTGTGAGGATTCAGTAGTCTGCAAACACTTTCTGTGCAGAGTCTCAAAACAGCCGTTTTCAGCCCAATACCGGCATATGGAAGAAAGGGCAGTAAGCACAGGGAAATATCTGCTTCTAAATTCAAAACGCAGCTATCTAACAGAATAGATGTCAATGTGTGCACTCAACTTCCAGAGTTAAACCCGTGTGTGGATTCAGCAGTCTGCAAACACTTGCTGTGCAGAGTCTTCAAACAGGCATTTTTAGCCCAATACCGGCATATGGAAGAAAGGGCAGAAAGCACAGGGAAATATCTGCTTCGAAATCCAAAACGCAGCTATCTAACAGAACGGTTGTCAATGTGTGCACTCAACTTCCATCGTTAAACCCGTGTGTGGATTCAGCAGTCTGCAAACACTTTCTGTGCAGAGTCTCAAAACAGGCGTTTTCAGCCCCATACCAGCATATGGAAGAAAGGGCAGTAAGCACAGGGAAATATCTGCTTCTAAATCCAAAACGCAGCTATCTAACAGAACGGTTGTCAATGTGTGCACTCAACTTCCAGAGTTAAACCCGTGTGTGGATTCAGCCATCTGCAAACACTTTCTGTGCAGAGTCTCAAAACAGGCGTTTTCAGTCCAATACCGGCATATGGAATAAAGGACACTAAGAACAGGGATATATCTGCTTTTAAATCCAAAAGGCAGCTATCTAACAGAACGGTTGTCAATGTGTGCACTCAACTTCCAGAGATAAACCCGTGTGAGGATTCAGCAGTCTGCAAACACTTTCTGTGCAGAGTCTCAAAACAGGCGTTTTCAGCCCAATACCGGCATATGGAAGAAAGGGCAGTAAGCACAGGGAAATATCTGCTTCTAAATTCAAAACGCAGCTATCTAACAGAACAGTTGTCAATGTGTGCACTCAACTTCCAGAGTTAAACCCGTGTGTAGATTCAGTAGTCTGCAAACACTTGCTGTGCAGAGTCTTCAAACAGGCTTTTTTAGCCCAATACCGGCATATGGAAGAAAGGGCAGAAAGCACAGGGAAATATCTGCTTCGAAATCCAAAACGCAGCTATCTAACCGAACGATTGTCAACGTGTGCACTCAACTTCCAGAGTTAAACCTGTGTGTGGATTCAGCAGTCTGCAACCACTTGCTGTGCAGAGTCTCAAAGCAGGCGTTTTCAGCCCAATACCCGCATATGGAACAAAGTTCAGAAAGCACAGGGAAATATCTGCTTCTAAATCCAAAATGCAGCTATCTAACAGAATGGTTGTCAATGTGTGCACTCAACTTCCAGAGTTAAACCCGTGTGTGGATTCAGCAGTCTGCAAACACTTGCTGTGCAGAGTCTCAAAACAGGCGTTTTAGCCCAATACCGGCATATGGAAGAAAGGGCAGAAAGCACAGGGAAATATCTGCTTCTAAATCGAAAACGGAGCTATCTAACAGAACGGTTGTCAATGTGTGCACTCAAATTCCAGAGTTAAACCCGTGTGTGGATTCAGCAGTCTGCAAACACTTTTTGTGCAGAGTCTCAAAACAGGCGTTTTCAGCCCAATACCGGCATACGGAAGAAAGGGCAGTAAGCACAGGGAAATATCTGCTTCGAAATCCAAAAGGCACCTATCTAACAGAACGGTTGTCAATGTGTCCACTGAACTTCCAGAGTTAAACCCGTGTGTGGATTCAGCAGTCTGCAAACACTTTCTGTGCAGAGTCTCAAAACAGGCGTTTTCAGCCCAATACCGGCATACGGAAGAAAGGGCAGTAAGCACAGGGAAATATCTGCTTCGAAATCCAAAAGGCAGCTATCTAACAGAACGGTTGTCAATGTGTCCACTGAACTTCCAGAGTTAAACCTGTGTGTGGATTCAGCAGTCTGCAAACACTTTCTGTGCAGAGTCCCAAAACAGGCGTTTTCAGCCCCATACCAGCATATGGAAGAAAGGGCAGTAAGCACAGGGAAATATCTGCTTCTAAATCCAAAACACAGCTTTCTAACAGAACGGTTGTCAATGTGTGCACTCAACTTCCAGAGTTAAACCCGTGTGTGGATTCAGCCATCTGCAAACACTTTCTGTGCAGAGTCTCAAAACAGGCGTTTTCAGTCCAAAACCGGCATATGGAAGAAAGGGCAGAAAGCACAGGGAAATATCTGCTTCTAAATCCAAAACGCAGCTATCTAACAGAACGGTTGTCAATGTGTGCAATCAACTTCCAGAGTTAAGCCCGTGTGTGGATTCAGCAGTCTGCAAACACTTTCTGTGCAGAGTCTCAAAACAGGCGTTTTAGCCCAATACCGGCATATGGAAGAAAGGGCAGAAAGCACAGGGAAATATCTGCTTCTAAATCGAAAACGCAGCTATCTAACAGAACGGTTGTCAATGTGTGCACTCAAATTCCAGAGTTAAACCCGTGTGTGGATTCAGCAGTCTGCAAACACTTTTTGTGCAGAGTCTCAAAACAGGCGTTTTCAGCCCAATACCGGCATATGGAAGAAAGGGCAGAAAGCACAGGGAAATATCTGCTTCGAAATCCAAAACGCAGCTATCTAACCGAACGATTGTCAACGTGTGCACTCAACTTCCAGAGTTAAACCTGTGTGTGGATTCAGCAGTCTGCAACCACTTGCTGTGCAGAGTCTCAAAGCAGGCGTTTTCAGCCCAATACCGGCATATGGAACAAAGTTCAGAAAGCACAGGGAAATATCTGCTTCTAAATCCAAAATGCAGCTATCTAACAGAATGGTTGTCAATGTGTGCACTCAACTTCCAGAGTTAAACCCGTGTGTGGATTCAGCAGTCTGCAAACACTTGCTGTGCAGAGTCTCAAAACAGGCGTTTTAGCCCAATACCGGCATATGGAAGAAAGGGCAGAAAGCACAGGGAAATATCTGCTTCTAAATCGAAAACGGAGCTATCTAACAGAACGGTTGTCAATGTGTGCACTCAAATTCCAGAGTTAAACCCGTGTGTGGATTCAGCAGTCTGCAAACACTTTTTGTGCAGAGTCTCAAAACAGGCGTTTTCAGCCCAATACCGGCATACGGAAGAAAGGGCAGTAAGCACAGGGAAATATCTGCTTCGAAATCCAAAAGGCACCTATCTAACAGAACGGTTGTCAATGTGTCCACTGAACTTCCAGAGTTAAACCCGTGTGTGGATTCAGCAGTCTGCAAACACTTTCTGTGCAGAGTCTCAAAACAGGCGTTTTCAGCCCAATACCGGCATACGGAAGAAAGGGCAGTAAGCACAGGGAAATATCTGCTTCGAAATCCAAAAGGCAGCTATCTAACAGAACGGTTGTCAATGTGTCCACTGAACTTCCAGAGTTAAACCTGTGTGTGGATTCAGCAGTCTGCAAACACTTTCTGTGCAGAGTCCCAAAACAGGCGTTTTCAGCCCCATACCAGCATATGGAAGAAAGGGCAGTAAGCACAGGGAAATATCTGCTTCTAAATCCAAAACACAGCTTTCTAACAGAACGGTTGTCAATGTGTGCACTCAACTTCCAGAGTTAAACCCGTGTGTGGATTCAGCCATCTGCAAACACTTTCTGTGCAGAGTCTCAAAACAGGCGTTTTCAGTCCAAAACCGGCATATGGAAGAAAGGGCAGAAAGCACAGGGAAATATCTGCTTCTAAATCCAAAACGCAGCTATCTAACAGAACGGTTGTCAATGTGTGCAATCAACTTCCAGAGTTAAGCCCGTGTGTGGATTCAGCAGTCTGCAAACACTTTCTGTGCAGAGTCTCAAAACAGGCGTTTTAGCCCAATACCGGCATATGGAAGAAAGGGCAGAAAGCACAGGGAAATATCTGCTTCGAAATCGAAAACGCAGCTATCTAACAGAACGGTTGTCAATGTGTGCACTCAAATTCCAGAGTTAAAGCCGTGTGTGTATTCAGCAGTCTGCAAACACTTTCTGTGCAGAGTCTCAAAACAGGCGTTTTCAGCCCAATACCGGCATACGGAAGAAAGGGCAGTAAGCACAAGGAAATATCTGCTTCGAAATCCAAAAGGCAGCTATCTAACAGAACGGTTGTCAATGTGTCCACTGAACTTCCAGAGTTAAACCCGTGTGTGGATTCAGCAGTCTGCAAACACTTTCTGTGCAGAGTCTCAAAACAGGCGTTTTCAGCCCCATACCAGCATATGGAAGAAAGGGCAGTAAGCACAGGGAAATATCTGCTTCTAAATCCAAAACGCAGCTATCTAACAGAACGGTTGTCAATGTGTGCACTCAACTTCCAGAGTTAAACCCGTGTGTGGATTCAGCCATCTGCAAACACTTTCTGTGCAGAGTCTCAAAACAGGCGTTTTCAGTCCAATACCGGCATATGGAAGAAAGGGCAGTAAGCACAGGGATATATCTGCTTTTAAATCCAAAACGCAGCTATCTAACAGAACGGTTGTCAATGTGTGCACTCAACTTCCAGAGTTAAACCCGTGTGAGGATTCAGCAGTCTGCAAACACTTTCTGTGCAGAGTCTCAAAACAGGCGTTTTCAGCCCAATACCGGCATATGGAAGAAAGGGCAGTAAGCACAGGGAAATACCTGCTTCTAAATTCAAAACGCAGCTATCTAACAGAATAGATGTCAATGTGTGCACTCAACTTCCAGAGTTAAACCCGTGTGTGGATTCAGCAGTCTGCAAACACTTGCTGTGCAGAGTCTTCAAACAGGCATTTTTAGCCCATTACCGGCATATGGAAGAAAGGGCAGAAAGCACAGGGAAATATCTGCTTCGAAATCCAAAACGCAGCTATCTAACAGAACGGTTGTCAATGTGTGCACTCAACTTCCATAGTTAAACCCGTGTGTGAATTCAGCAGTCTGCAACCACTTGCTGTGCAGAGTCTCAAAACAGGCGTTTTCAGCCCAATACCGGCATTCGCAAGAAAGGGCAGAAAGCACAGGGAAATATCTGCTTCTAAATCCAAAACGCAGCTATCTAACAGAACGGTTGTAATGTGTGCACTCAACTTCCAGAGTTAAACTCGTGTGTGGATTCAGCAGTCTGCAAACACTTGCTGTGCAGAGTCTCAAAACAGGTGTTTTCAGCCCAATACCGGCATATGGAAGAAAGGGCAGAAAGCACAGGGAAATATCTGCTTCTAAATCCAAAACGCAGCTATCTAACAGAACGGTTGTCAATGTGTGCACTCAACTTCCAGAGTTAAACCCGTGTGTGGTTCAGCAGTCTGCAAACACTTTCTCTGCAGAGTCTCAAAACAGGCGTTTTAGCCCAATACCAGCATATGGAAGAAAGGGCAGAAAGCACAGGGAAATATCTGCTTCTAAATCGAAATCGGAGCTATCTAACAGAACGGTTGTCAATGTGTGCACTCAAATTCCAGAGTTAAACCCGTGTGTGGATTCAGCAGTCTGCAAACACTTTTTGTGCAGAGTCTCAAAACAGGCGTTTTCAGCCCAATACCGGCATACGGAAGAAAGGGCAGTAAGCACAGGGAAATATCTGCTTCGAAATCCAAAAGGCAGCTATCTAACAGAACGGTTGTCAATGTGTCCACTGAACTTCCAGAGTTAAACCTGTGTGTGGATTCAGCAGTCTGCAAACACTTTCTGTGCAGAGTCCCAAAACAGGCGTTTTCAGCCCCATACCAGCATATGGAAGAAAGGGCAGTAAGCACAGGGAAATATCTGCTTCTAAATCCAAAACACAGCTATCTAACAGAACGGTTGTCAATGTGTGCACTCAACTTCCAGAGTTAAACCCGTGTGTGGATTCAGCCATCTGCAAACACTTTCTGCGCAGAGTCTCAAAACAGGCGTTTTCAGTCCAAAACCGGCATATGGAAGAAAGGACAGTAAGCACAGGGATTTATCTGCTTTTAAATCCAAAACGCAGCTATCTAACAGAACGGTTGTCAATGTGTGCACTCAACTTCCAGAGTTAAACCCGTGTGAGGATTCAGCAGTCTGCAAACACTTTCTGTGCAGATTCTCAAAACAGGCGTTTTCAGCCCCATACCAGCATATGGAAGAAAGGGCAGTAAGCACAGGGAAATATCTGCTTGTAAATCCAAAACGCAGCTATCTAACAGAACGGTTGTCAATGTGTGCACTCAATTCCAGAGATAAACCCGTGTGTGGATTCAGCCATCTGCAAACACTTTCTGTGCAGAGTCTCAAAACAGGCGTTTTCAGTCTAATACCGGCATATGGAAGAAAGGACAGTAAGCACAGGGATATATCTGCTTTTAAATCCAAAACGCAGCTATCTAACAGAACGGTTGTCAATGTGTGCACTCAACTTCCAGAGTTAAACCCGTGTGAGGATTCAGCAGTCTGCAAACACTTTCTGTGCAGAGTCTCAAAACAGGTGTTTTCACCCCAATACCGGCATATGGAAGAAATGGCAGAAAGCACAGGGAAATATCTGCTTCAAAATCCAAAACGCAGCTATCTAACAGAACGGTTGTCAATGTGTGCACTCAACTTCCAGAGTTAAACCCGTGTGTGGATTCAGCAGTCTGCAAACACTTGCTGTGCAGAGTCTCAAAACAGGCGTTTTCAGCCCAATACCGGCATATGGAAGAAAGGTCAGAAAGCACAGGGAAATATCTGCTTCTAAATCCAAAATGCAGCTATCTAACAGAACGGTTGTCAATGTGTGCACTCAACTTCCAGAGTTAAACCAGTGTGTGGTTTCAGCAGTCTGCAACCACTTGCTGTGCAGAGTCTCAAAACAGGCGTTTTCAGCCCAATACCGGCATTCGCAAGAAAGGGCAGAAAGCACAGGGAAATATCTGCTTCTAAATCCAAAACGCAGCTATCTAACAGAACGGTTGTCAATGTGTGCACTCAATTCCAGAGTTAAACCCGTGTGTGGATTCAGCAGTCTGCAAACACTTTCTGTGCAGAGTCTCAAAACAGGCGTTTTCAGTCCAATACCGGCATATGGAAGAAAGGGCAGTAAGCACAGGGATATATCTGCTTTTAAATCCAAAACGCAGCTATCTAACAGAACGGTTGTCAATGTGTGCACTCAACTTCCAGAGTTAAACCCGTGTGAGGATTCAGCAGTCTGCAAACACTTTCTGTGCAGAGTCTCAAAACAGCCGTTTTCAGCCCAATACCGGCATATGGAAGAAAGGGCAGTAAGCACAGGGAAATATCTGCTTCTAAATTCAAAACGCAGCTATCTAACAGAATAGATGTCAATGTGTGCACTCAACTTCCAGAGTTAAACCCGTGTGTGGATTCAGCAGTCTGCAAACACTTGCTGTGCAGAGTCTTCAAACAGGCATTTTTAGCCCAATACCGGCATATGGAAGAAAGGGCAGAAAGCACAGGGAAATATCTGCTTCGAAATCCAAAACGCAGCTATCTAACAGAACGGTTGTCAATGTGTGCACTCAACTTCCATCGTTAAACCCGTGTGTGGATTCAGCAGTCTGCAACCACTTGTGGGGAGAGTCTCAAAACAGGCGTTTTCAGCCCAATACCTGCATATGGAAGAAAGGGCAGTAAGCACAGGGAAATATCTGCTTCTAAATTCAAAACGCAGCTATCTTACAGAACAGATGTCAATGTGTGCACTCAACTTCCAGAGTTAAACCCGTGTGTGGATTCAGCAGTCTGCAAACACTTGCTGTGCAGAGTCTTCAAACAGGCATTTTTAGCCCAATACCGGCATATGGAAGAAAGGGCAGAAAGCACAGGGAAATATCTGCTTCTAAATCCAAAACGCAGCTATTTAACAGAACGGTTGTCAATGTGTGCATTCAACTTCCAGAGTTAAACCCGTGTGTGGATTCAGCAGTCTGCAACCACTTGCTGTGCAGAGTCTCAAAACAGGCGTTTTCAGCCCAATACCGGCATTCGCAAGAAAGGGCAGAAAGCACAGGGAAATATCTGCTTCTAAATCCAAAACGCAGCTATCTAACAGAACGGTTGTCAATGTGTGCACTCAACTTCCAGAGTTAAACCCGTGTGAGGATTCAGCAGTCTGCAACCACTTGCTGTGCAGAGTCTCAAAACAGGCGTTTTCAGCCCAATACCGGCATTCGCAAGAAAGGGCAGAAAGCACAGGGAAATATCTGCTTCTAAATCCAAAACGGAGCTATCTAACAGAACGGTTGTCAATGTGTGCACTCAACTTCCAGAGTTAAACCCGTGTGTGGATTCAGCAGTCTGCAAACACTTGCTGTGCAGAGTCTCAAAACAGGCGTTTTCAGCCCAATACCGGCATATGGAAGAAAGGGCAGAAAGCACAGGGAAATATCTGCTTCTAAATCCAAAACGGAGCTATCTAACAGAACGGTTTTCAATGTGTGCACTCAAATTCCAGAGTTAAACCCGTGTGTGGATTCAGCAGTCTGCAAACACTTTCTGTGCAGAGTCTCAAAACAGGCGTTTTCAGCCCAATACCGGCATACGGAAGAAAGGGCAGTAAGCACAGGGAAATATCTGCTTCGAAATCCAAACGGCAGCTATCTAACAGAACGGTTGTCAATGTGTCCACTGAACTTCCAGAGTTAAACCCGTGTGTGGATTCAGCAGTCTGCAAACACTTTCTGTGCAGAGTCTCAAAACAGCCGTTTTCAGCCCCATACCAGCATATGGAAGGAAGGGCAGTAAGCACAGGGAAATACCTGCTTCAAAATCCAAAACGCAGCTATCTAACAGAACGGTTGTCAATGTGTGCACTCAACTTCCAGAGTTAAACCCGTGTGTGGATTCAGCCATCTGCAAACACTTTCTGTGCAGAGTCTCAAAACAGGCGTTTTCAGTCCAATACCGGCATATGGAAGAAAGGACAGTAAGCACAGGGATATATCTGCTTTTAAATCCAAAACGCAGCTATCTAACAGAACGGTTGTCAATGTGTGCACTCAACTTCCAGAGATAAACCCGTGTGAGGATTCAGCAGTCTGCAAACACTTTCTGTGCAGAGTCTCAAAACAGGCGTTTTCAGCCCAATACCGGCATATGGAAGAAAGGGCAGTAAGCACAGGGAAATATCTGCTTCTAAATTCAAAACGCAGCTATCTAACAGAACAGTTGTCAATGTGTGCACTCAACTTCCAGAGTTAAACCCGTGTGTAGATTCAGTAGTCTGCAAACACTTGCTGTGCAGAGTCTTCAAACAGGCTTTTTTAGCCCAATACCGGCATATGGAAGAAAGGGCAGAAAGCACAGGGAAATATCTGCTTCGAAATCCAAAACGCAGCTATCTAACCGAACGGTTGTCAACGTGTGCACTCAACTTCCAGAGTTAAACCTGTGTGTGGATTCAGCAGTCTGCAACCACTTGCTGTGCAGAGTCTCAAAGCAGGCGTTTTCAGCCCAATACCGGCATATGGAAGAAAGGTCAGAAAGCACAGGGAAATATCTGCTTCTAAATCCAAAATGCAGCTATCTAACAGAATGGTTGTCAATGTGTGCACTCAACTTCCAGAGTTAAACCCGTGTGTGGATTCAGCAGTCTGCAAACTCTTGCTGTGCAGAGTCTCAAAACAGGCGTTTTAGCCCAATACCGGCATATGGAAGAAAGGGCAGAAAGCACAGGGAAATATCTGCTTCGAAATCCAAAACGCAGCTATCTAACAGAACGGTTGTCAATGTGTGCACTCAAATTCCAGAGTTAAACCCGTGTGTGGATTCAGCAGTCTGCAAACACTTTTTGTGCAGAGTCTCAAAACAGGCGTTTTCAGCCCAATACCGGCATACGGAAGAAAGGGCAGTAAGCACAGGGAAATATCTGCTTCGAAATCCAAAAGGCACCTATCTAACAGAACGGTTGTCAATGTGTCCACTGAACTTCCAGAGTTAAACCCGTGTGTGGATTCAGCAGTCTGCAAACACTTTCTGTGCAGAGTCTCAAAACAGGCGTTTTCAGCCCAATACCGGCATACGGAAGAAAGGGCAGTAAGCACAGGGAAATATCTGCTTCGAAATCCAAAAGGCAGCTATCTAACAGAACGGTTGTCAATGTGTCCACTGAACTTCCAGAGTTAAACCCGTGTGTGGATTCGGCAGTCTGCAAACACTTTCTGTGCAGAGTCTCAAAACAGGCGTTTTCAGCCCAATACCGGCATACGGAAGAAAGGGCAGTAAGCACAGGGAAATATCTGCTTCGAAATCCAAAAGGCAGCTATCTAACAGAACGGTTGTCAATGTGTCCACTGAACTTCCAGAGTTAAACCTGTGTGTGGATTCAGCAGTCTGCAAACACTTTCTGTGCAGAGTCCCAAAACAGGCGTTTTCAGCCCCATACCAGCATATGGAAGAAAGGGCAGTAAGCACAGGGAAATATCTGCTTCTAAATCCAAAACGCAGCTATCTAACAGAACGGTTGTCAATGTGTGCACTCAACTTCCAGAGTTAAACCCGTGTGTGGATTCAGCCATCTGCAAACCCTTTCTGTGCAGAGTCTCAAAACAGGCGTTTTCAGTCCAAAACCGGCATATGGAAGAAAGGTCAGAAAGCACAGGGAAATATCTGCTTCTAAATCCAAAACGCAGCTATCTAACAGAACGGTTGTCAATGTGTGCAATCAACTTCCAGAGTTAAACCCGTGTGTGGATTCAGCAGTCTGCAAACACTTGCTGTGCAGAGTCTCAAAACAGGCGTTTTAGCCCAATACCGGCATATGGAAGAAAGGGCAGAAACCACAGGGAAATATCTGCTTCTAAATCGAAAACGGAGCTATCTAACAGAACGGTTGTCAATGTGTGCACTCAAATTCCAGAGTTAAACCCGTGTGTGGATTCAGCAGTCTGCAAACACTTTTTGTGCAGAGTCTCAAAACAGGCGTTTTCAGCCCAATACCGGCATACGGAAGAAAGGGCAGTAAGCACAGGGAAATATCTGCTTCGAAATCCAAAAGGCACCTATCTAACAGAACGGTTGTCAATGTGTCCACTGAACTTCCAGAGTTAAACCCGTGTGAGGATTCAGCAGTCTGCAAACACTTTCTGTGCAGAGTCTCAAAACAGGCGTTTTAGCCCAATACCGGCATATGGAAGAAAGGGCAGAAAGCACAGGGAAATATCTGCTTCTAAATCGAAAACGCAGCTATCTAACAGAACGGTTGTCAATGTGTGCACTCAAATTCCAGAGTTAAAGCCGTGTGTGTATTCAGCAGTCTGCAAACACTTTCTGTGCAGAGTCCCAAAACAGGCGTTTTCAGCCCAATACCGGCATAAGGAAGAAAGGGCAGTAAGCACAAGGAAATATCTGCTTCGAAATCCAAAAGGCAGCTATCTAACAGAACGGTTGTCAATGTGTCCACTGAACTTCCAGAGTTAAACCCGTGTGTGGATTCAGCAATCTGCAAACACTTTCTGTGCAGAGTCTCAAAACAGGCGTTTTCAGCCCCATACCAGCATATGGAAGAAAGGGCAGTAAGCACAGGGAAATATCTGCTTCTAAATCCAAAACGCAGCTATCTAACAGAACGGTTGTCAATGTGTGCACTCAACTTCCAGAGTTAAACCCGTGTGTGGATTCAGCCATCTGCAAACACTTTCTGTGCAGAGTCTCAAAACAGGCGTTTTCAGTCCAATACCGGCATATGGAAGAAAGGGCAGTAAGCACAGGGATATATCTGCTTTTAAATCCAAAACGCAGCTATCTAACAGAACGGTTGTCAATGTGTGCACTCAACTTCCAGAGTTAAACCCGTGTGAGGATTCAGCCGTCTGCAAACACTTTCTGTGCAGAGTCTCAAAACAGGCGTTTTCAGCCCAATACCGGCATATGGAAGAAAGGGCAGTAAGCACAGGGAAATATCTGCTTCTAAATTCAAAACGCAGCTATCTAACAGAATAGATGTCAATGTGTGCACTCAACTTCAAGAGTTAAACCCGTGTGTGGATTCAGCAGTCTGCAAACACTTGCTGTGCAGAGTCTTCAAACAGGCATTTTTAGCCCATTACCGGCATATGGAAGAAAGGGCAGAAAGCACAGGGAAATATCTGCTTCTAAATCCAAAACGCAGCTATCTACCAGAACGGTTGTCATTGTGTGCACTCAACTTCCATAGTTAAACCCGTGTGTGAATTCAGCAGTCTGCAACCACTTGCTGTGCAGAGTCTCAAAACAGGCGTTTTCAGCCCAATACCGGCATTCGCAAGAAAGGGCAGAAAGCACAGGGAAATATCTGCTTCTAAATCCAAAACGCAGCTATCTAACAGAACGGTTGTAATGTGTGCACGCAACTTCCAGAGTTAAACCCGTGTGTGGATTCAGCAGTCTGCAAACACTTGCTGTGCAGAGTCTCAAAACAGGCGTTTTCAGCCCAATACCGGCATTCGCAAGAAAGGGCAGAAAGCACAGGGAAATATCTGCTTCTAAATCCAAAACGCAGCTATCTAACAGAACGGTTGTCAATGTGTGCACTCAACTTCCAGAGTTAAACCCGTGTGTGGTTCAGCAGTCTGCAAACACTTTCTCTGCAGAGTCTCAAAACAGGCGTTTTAGCCCAATACCAGCATGTGGAAGAAAGGGCAGAAAGCACAGGGAAATATCTGCTTCTAAATCGAAATCGGAGCTATCTAACAGAACGGATGTCAATGTGTGCACTCAAATTCCAGAGTTAAACCCGTGTGTGGATTCAGCAGTCTGCAAACACTTTTTGTGCAGAGTCTCAAAACAGGCGTTTTCAGCCCATTACCGGCATACGGAAGAAAGGGCAGTAAGCACAGGGAAATATCTGCTTCGAAATCCAAAAGGCAGCTATCTAACAGAACGGTTGTCAATGTGTCCACTGAACTTCCAGAGTTAAACCTGTGTGTGGATTCAGCAGTCTGCAAACACTTTCTGTGCAGAGTCCCAAAACAGGCGTTTTCAGCCCCATACCAGCATATGGAAGAAAGGGCAGTAAGCACAGGGAAACATCTGCTTCTAAATCCAAAACACAGCTATCTAACAGAACGGTTGTCAATGTGCGCACTCAACTTCCAGAGTTAAACCCGTGTGTGGATTCAGCCATCTGCAAACACTTTCTGCGCAGAGTCTCAAAACAGGCATTTTCAGTCCAAAACCGGCATATGGAAGAAAGGACAGTAAGCACAGGGATTTATCTGCTTTTAAATCCAAAACGCAGCTATCTAACAGAACGGTTGTCAATGTGTGCACTCAACTTCCAGAGTTAAACCCGTGTGAGGATTCAGCAGTCTGCAAACACTTTCTGTGCAGAGTCTCAAAACAGGCGTTTTCAGCCCAATACCGGCATATGGAAGAAAGGGCAGTAAGCACAGGGAAATATCTGCTTCTAAATCCAAAATGCAGCTATCTAACACAACGGTTGTCAATATGTGCACTCAACTTCCAGAGTTAAACCCGTGTGTGGATTCAGCAGTCGGCAAACACTTGCTGTGCAGAGTCTGAAAACAGGCGTTTTCAGCCCGATACCGGCATACGGAAGAAAGGGCAGAAAGCACAGGGAAATATCTGCTTCTAAATCCAAAACGCAGCTATCTAACAGAACGGTTGTCAATGTGTGCACTCAACTTCCACAGTTAAACCCGTGTGTGGATTCAGCAGTCTGCAAACACTTGCTGTGCAGAGTCTCAAAACAGGCGTTTTAGCCCAATACCAGCATATGGAAGACAGGGCAGAAAGCACAGGGAAATATCTGCTTCTAAATCGAAAACGGAGCTATGTAACAGAACGGTTGTCAATGTGTGCACTCAAATTCCAGAGTTAAACCCGTGTGTGGATTCAGCAGTCTGCAAACACTTTTTGTGCAGAGTCTCAAAACAGGCGTTTTCAGCCCAATACCGGCATACGGAAGAAAGGGCAGTAAGCACAGGGAAATATCTGCTTCGAAATCCAAAACGCAGCTATCTAACAGAACGGTTGTCAATGTGTCCACTGAACTTCCAGAGTTAAACCCGTGTGTGGATTCAGCAGTCTGCAAACACTTTCTGTGCAGAGTCTCAAAACAGGCGTTTTCAGCCCAATACCGGCATACGGAAGAAAGGGCAGTAAGCACAGGGAAATATCTGCTTCGAAATCCAAAAGGCAGCTATCTAACAGAACGGTTGTCAATGTGTCCACTGAACTTCCAGAGTTAAACCTGTGTGTGGATTCAGCAGTCTGCAAACACTTTCTGTGCAGAGTCCCAAAACAGGCGTTTTCAGCCCCATACCAGCATATGGAAGAAAGGGCAGTAAGCACAGGGAAATATCTGCTTCTAAATCCAAAACACAGCTTTCTAACAGAACGGTTGTCAATGTGTGCACTCAACTTCCAGAGTTAAACCCGTGTGTGGATTCAGCCATCTACAAACACTTTCTGTGCAGAGTCTCAAGACAGGCGTTTTCAGTCCAAAACCGGCATATGGAAGAAAGGGCAGAAAGCACAGGGAAATATCTGCTTCTAAATCCAAAACGCAGCTATCTAACAGAACGGTTGTCAATGTGTGCAATCAACTTCCAGAGTTAAACCCGTGTGTGGATTCAGCAGTCTGCAAACACTTGCTGTGCAGAGTCTCAAAACAGGCGTTTTAGCCCAATACCAGCATATGGAAGACAGGGCAGAAAGCACAGGGAAATATCTGCTTCTAAATCGAAAACGGAGCTATCTAACAGAACGGTTGTCAATGTGTGCACTCAACTTCCAGAGTTAAACCCGTGTGAGGATTCAGCAGTCTGCAAACACTTTCTGTGCAGAGTCTCAAAACAGGCGTTTTCAGCCCAATACCGGTATATGGAAGAAAGGGCAGTAAGCACAGGGAAATATCTGCTTCTAAATTCAAAACGCAGCTATCTAACAGAATAGATGTCAATGTGTGCACTCAACTTCCAGAGTTAAACCCGTGTGTGGATTCAGCAGTCTGCAAACACTTGCTGTGCAGAGTCTTCAAACAGGCATTTTTAGCCCATTACCGGCATATGGAAGAAAGGGCAGAAATCACAGGGAAATATCTGCTTCGAAATCCAAAACGCAGCTATCTAACAGAACGGTTGTCAATGTGTGCACTCAACTTCCATAGTTAAACCCGTGTGTGAATTCAGCAGTCTGCAACCACTTGCTGTGCAGAGTCTCAAAACAGGCGTTTTCAGCCCAATACCGGCATTCGCAAGAAAGGGCAGAAAGCACAGGGAAATATCTGCTTCTAAATCCAAAACGCAGCTATCTAACAGAACGGTTGTAATGTGTGCACTCAACTTCCAGAGTTAAACCCGTGTGTGGATTCAGCAGTCTGCAAACACTTGCTGTGCAGAGTCTCAAAACAGGTGTTTTCAGCCCAATACCGGCATATGGAAGAAAGGGCAGAAAGCACAGGGAAATATCTGCTTCTAAATCCAAAACGCAGCTATCTACCAGAACGGTTGTCAATGTGTGCACTCAACTTCCAGAGTTAAACCCGTGTGTGGTTCAGCAGTCTGCAAACACTTTCTCTGCAGAGTCTCAAAACAGGCGTTTTAGCCCAATACCAGCATATGGAAGAAAGGGCAGAAAGCACAGGGAAATATCTGCTTCTAAATCGAAATCGGAGCTATCTAACAGAACGGTTGTCAATGTGTGCACTCAAATTCCAGAGTTAAACCCGTGTGTGGATTCAGCAGTCTGCAAACACTTTCTGTGCAGAGTCTCAAAACAGGCGTTTTCAGTCCAATACCGGCATATGGAAGAAAGGGCAGTAAGCACAGGGATATATCTGCTTTTAAATCCAAAACGCAGCTATCTAACAGAACGGTTGTCAATGTGTGCACTCAACTTCCAGAGTTAAACCCGTGTGAGGATTCAGTAGTCTGCAAACACTTTCTGTGCAGAGTCTCAAAACAGCCGTTTTCAGCCCAATACCGGCATATGGAAGAAAGGGCAGTAAGCACAGGGAAATATCTGCTTCTAAATTCAAAACGCAGCTATCTAACAGAATAGATGTCAATGTGTGCACTCAACTTCCAGAGTTAAACCCGTGTGTGGATTCAGCAGTCTGCAAACACTTGCTGTGCAGAGTCTTCAAACAGGCATTTTTAGCCCAATACCGGCATATGGAAGAAAGGGCAGAAAGCACAGGGAAATATCTGCTTCGAAATCCAAAACGCAGCTATCTAACAGAACGGTTGTCAATGTGTGCACTCAACTTCCATCGTTAAACCCGTGTGTGGATTCAGCAGTCTGCAAACACTTTCTGTGCAGAGTCTCAAAACAGGCGTTTTCAGCCCCATACCAGCATATGGAAGAAAGGGCAGTAAGCACAGGGAAATATCTGCTTCTAAATCCAAAACGCAGCTATCTAACAGAACGGTTGTCAATGTGTGCACTCAACTTCCAGAGTTAAACCCGTGTGTGGATTCAGCCATCTGCAAACACTTTCTGTGCAGAGTCTCAAAACAGGCGTTTTCAGTCCAATACCGGCATATGGAATAAAGGACACTAAGAACAGGGATATATCTGCTTTTAAATCCAAAAGGCAGCTATCTAACAGAACGGTTGTCAATGTGTGCACTCAACTTCCAGAGATAAACCCGTGTGAGGATTCAGCAGTCTGCAAACACTTTCTGTGCAGAGTCTCAAAACAGGCGTTTTCAGCCCAATACCGGCATATGGAAGAAAGGGCAGTAAGCACAGGGAAATATCTGCTTCTAAATTCAAAACGCAGCTATCTAACAGAACAGTTGTCAATGTGTGCACTCAACTTCCAGAGTTAAACCCGTGTGTAGATTCAGTAGTCTGCAAACACTTGCTGTGCAGAGTCTTCAAACAGGCTTTTTTAGCCCAATACCGGCATATGGAAGAAAGGGCAGAAAGCACAGGGAAATATCTGCTTCGAAATCCAAAACGCAGCTATCTAACCGAACGATTGTCAACGTGTGCACTCAACTTCCAGAGTTAAACCTGTGTGTGTATTCAGCAGTCTGCAACCACTTGCTGTGCAGAGTCTCAAAGCAGGCGTTTTCAGCCCAATACCGGCATATGGAACAAAGTTCAGAAAGCACAGGGAAATATCTGCTTCTAAATCCAAAATGCAGCTATCTAACAGAATGGTTGTCAATGTGTGCACTCAACTTCCAGAGTTAAACCCGTGTGTGGATTCAGCAGTCTGCAAACACTTGCTGTGCAGAGTCTCAAAACAGGCGTTTTAGCCCAATACCGGCATATGGAAGAAAGGGCAGAAAGCACAGGGAAATATCTGCTTCTAAATCGAAAACGGAGCTATCTAACAGAACGGTTGTCAATGTGTGCACTCAAATTCCAGAGTTAAACCCGTGTGTGGATTCAGCAGTCTGCAAACACTTTTTGTGCAGAGTCTCAAAACAGGCGTTTTCAGCCCAATACCGGCATACGGAAGAAAGGGCAGTAAGCACAGGGAAATATCTGCTTCGAAATCCAAAAGGCACCTATCTAACAGAACGGTTGTCAATGTGTCCACTGAACTTCCAGAGTTAAACCCGTGTGTGGATTCAGCAGTCTGCAAACACTTTCTGTGCAGAGTCTCAAAACAGGCGTTTTCAGCCCAATACCGGCATACGGAAGAAAGGGCAGTAAGCACAGGGAAATATCTGCTTCGAAATCCAAAAGGCAGCTATCTAACAGAACGGTTGTCAATGTGTCCACTGAACTTCCAGAGTTAAACCTGTGTGTGGATTCAGCAGTCTGCAAACACTTTCTGTGCAGAGTCCCAAAACAGGCGTTTTCAGCCCCATACCAGCATATGGAAGAAAGGGCAGTAAGCACAGGGAAATATCTGCTTCTAAATCCAAAACACAGCTTTCTAACAGAACGGTTGTCAATGTGTGCACTCAACTTCCAGAGTTAAACCCGTGTGTGGATTCAGCCATCTGCAAACACTTTCTGTGCAGAGTCTCAAAACAGGCGTTTTCAGTCCAAAACCGGCATATGGAAGAAAGGGCAGAAAGCACAGGGAAATATCTGCTTCTAAATCCAAAACGCAGCTATCTAACAGAACGGTTGTCAATGTGTGCAATCAACTTCCAGAGTTAAGCCCGTGTGTGGATTCAGCAGTCTGCAAACACTTTCTGTGCAGAGTCTCAAAACAGGCGTTTTAGCCCAATACCGGCATATGGAAGAAAGGGCAGAAAGCACAGGGAAATATCTGCTTCTAAATCGAAAACGCAGCTATCTAACAGAACGGTTGTCAATGTGTGCACTCAAATTCCAGAGTTAAACCCGTGTGTGGATTCAGCAGTCTGCAAACACTTTTTGTGCAGAGTCTCAAAACAGGCGTTTTCAGCCCAATACCGGCATATGGAAGAAATGGCAGAAAGCACAGGGAAATATCTGCTTCGAAATCCAAAACGCAGCTATCTAACCGAACGATTGTCAACGTGTGCACTCAACTTCCAGAGTTAAACCTGTGTGTGGATTCAGCAGTCTGCAACCACTTGCTGTGCAGAGTCTCAAAGCAGGCGTTTTCAGCCCAATACCGGCATATGGAACAAAGTTCAGAAAGCACAGGGAAATATCTGCTTCTAAATCCAAAATGCAGCTATCTAACAGAATGGTTGTCAATGTGTGCACTCAACTTCCAGAGTTAAACCCGTGTGTGGATTCAGCAGTCTGCAAACACTTGCTGTGCAGAGTCTCAAAACAGGCGTTTTAGCCCAATACCGGCATATGGAAGAAAGGGCAGAAAGCACAGGGAAATATCTGCTTCTAAATCGAAAACGGAGCTATCTAACAGAACGGTTGTCAATGTGTGCACTCAAATTCCAGAGTTAAACCCGTGTGTGGATTCAGCAGTCTGCAAACACTTTTTGTGCAGAGTCTCAAAACAGGCGTTTTCAGCCCAATACCGGCATACGGAAGAAAGGGCAGTAAGCACAGGGAAATATCTGCTTCGAAATCCAAAAGGCACCTATCTAACAGAACGGTTGTCAATGTGTCCACTGAACTTCCAGAGTTAAACCCGTGTGTGGATTCAGCAGTCTGCAAACACTTTCTGTGCAGAGTCTCAAAACAGGCGTTTTCAGCCCATTACCGGCATACGGAAGAAAGGGCAGTAAGCACAGGGAAATATCTGCTTCGAAATCCAAAAGGCAGCTATCTAACAGAACGGTTGTCAATGTGTCCACTGAACTTCCAGAGTTAAACCTGTGTGTGGATTCAGCAGTCTGCAAACACTTTCTGTGCAGAGTCCCAAAACAGGCGTTTTCAGCCCCATACCAGCATATGGAAGAAAGGGCAGTAAGCACAGGGAAATATCTGCTTCTAAATCCAAAACACAGCTTTCTAACAGAACGGTTGTCAATGTGTGCACTCAACTTCCAGAGTTAAACCCGTGTGTGGATTCAGCCATCTGCAAACACTTTCTGTGCAGAGTCTCAAAACAGGCGTTTTCAGTCCAAAACCGGCATATGGAAGAAAGGGCAGAAAGCACAGGGAAATATCTGCTTCTAAATCCAAAACGCAGCTATCTAACAGAACGGTTGTCAATGTGTGCAATCAACTTCCAGAGTTAAGCCCGTGTGTGGATTCAGCAGTCTGCAAACACTTTCTGTGCAGAGTCTCAAAACAGGCATTTTAGCCCAATACCGGCATATGGAAGAAAGGGCAGAAAGCACAGGGAAATATCTGCTTCGAAATCGAAAACGCAGCTATCTAACAGAACGGTTGTCAATGTGTGCACTCAAATTCCAGAGTTAAAGCCGTGTGTGTATTCAGCAGTCTGCAAACACTTTCTGTGCAGAGTCTCAAAACAGGCGTTTTCAGCCCAATACCGGCATACGGAAGAAAGGGCAGTAAGCACAAGGAAATATCTGCTTCGAAATCCAAAAGGCAGCTATCTAACAGAACGGTTGTCAATGTGTCCACTGAACTTCCAGAGTTAAACCCGTGTGTGGATTCAGCAGTCTGCAAACACTTTCTGTGCAGAGTCTCAAAACAGGCGTTTTCAGCCCCATACCAGCATATGGAAGAAAGGGCAGTAAGCACAGGGAAATATCTGCTTCTAAATCCAAAACGCAGCTATCTAACAGAACGGTTGTCAATGTGTGCACTCAACTTCCAGAGTTAAACCCGTGTGTGGATTCAGCCATCTGCAAACACTTTCTGTGCAGAGTCTCAAAACAGGCGTTTTCAGTCCAATACCGGCATATGGAAGAAAGGGCAGTAAGCACAGGGATATATCTGCTTTTAAATCCAAAACGCAGCTATCTAACAGAACGGTTGTCAATGTGTGCACTCAACTTCCAGAGTTAAACCCGTGTGAGGATTCAGCAGTCTGCAAACACTTTCTGTGCAGAGTCTCAAAACAGGCGTTTTCAGCCCAATACCGGCATATGGAAGAAAGGGCAGTAAGCACAGGGAAATACCTGCTTCTAAATTCAAAACGCAGCTATCTAACAGAATAGATGTCAATGTGTGCACTCAACTTCCAGAGTTAAACCCGTGTGTGGATTCAGCAGTCTGCAAACACTTGCTGTGCAGAGTCTTCAAACAGGCATTTTTAGCCCATTACCGGCATATGGAAGAAAGGGCAGAAAGCACAGGGAAATATCTGCTTCGAAATCCAAAACGCAGCTATCTAACAGAACGGTTGTCAATGTGTGCACTCAACTTCCATAGTTAAACCCGTGTGTGAATTCAGCAGTCTGCAACCACTTGCTGTGCAGAGTCTCAAAACAGGCGTTTTCAGCCCAATACCGGCATTCGCAAGAAAGGGCAGAAAGCACAGGGAAATATCTGCTTCTAAATCCAAAACGCAGCTATCTAACAGAACGGTTGTAATGTGTGCACTCAACTTCCAGAGTTAAACTCGTGTGTGGATTCAGCAGTCTGCAAACACTTGCTGTGCAGAGTCTCAAAACAGGTGTTTTCAGCCCAATACCGGCATATGGAAGAAAGGGCAGAAAGCACAGGGAAATATCTGCTTCTAAATCCAAAACGCAGCTATCTAACAGAACGGTTGTCAATGTGTGCACTCAACTTCCAGAGTTAAACCCGTGTGTGGTTCAGCAGTCTGCAAACACTTTCTCTGCAGAGTCTCAAAACAGGCGTTTTAGCCCAATACCAGCATATGGAAGAAAGGGCAGAAAGCACAGGGAAATATCTGCTTCTAAATCGAAATCGGAGCTATCTAACAGAACGGTTGTCAATGTGTGCACTCAAATTCCAGAGTTAAACCCGTGTGTGGATTCAGCAGTCTGCAAACACTTTTTGTGCAGAGTCTCAAAACAGGCGTTTTCAGCCCAATACCGGCATACGGAAGAAAGGGCAGTAAGCACAGGGAAATATCTGCTTCGAAATCCAAAAGGCAGCTATCTAACAGAACGGTTGTCAATGTGTCCACTGAACTTCCAGAGTTAAACCTGTGTGTGGATTCAGCAGTCTGCAAACACTTTCTGTGCAGAGTCCCAAAACAGGCGTTTTCAGCCCCATACCAGCATATGGAAGAAAGGGCAGTAAGCACAGGGAAATATCTGCTTCTAAATCCAAAACACAGCTATCTAACAGAACGGTTGTCAATGTGTGCACTCAACTTCCAGAGTTAAACCCGTGTGTGGATTCAGCCATCTGCAAACACTTTCTGCGCAGAGTCTCAAAACAGGCGTTTTCAGTCCAAAACCGGCATATGGAAGAAAGGACAGTAAGGACAGGGATTTATCTGCTTTTAAATCCAAAACGCAGCTATCTAACAGAACGGTTGTCAATGTGTGCACTCAACTTCCAGAGTTAAACCCGTGTGAGGATTCAGCAGTCTGCAAACACTTTCTGTGCAGATTCTCAAAACAGGCGTTTTCAGCCCCATACCAGCATATGGAAGAAAGGGCAGTAAGCACAGGGAAATATCTGCTTGTAAATCCAAAACGCAGCTATCTAACAGAACGGTTGTCAATGTGTGCACTCAATTCCAGAGATAAACCCGTGTGTGGATTCAGCCATCTGCAAACACTTTCTGTGCAGAGTCTCAAAACAGGCGTTTTCAGTCTAATACCGGCATATGGAAGAAAGGACAGTAAGCACAGGGATATATCTGCTTTTAAATCCAAAACGCAGCTATCTAACAGAACGGTTGTCAATGTGTGCACTCAACTTCCAGAGTTAAACCCGTGTGAGGATTCAGCAGTCTGCAAACACTTTCTGTGCAGAGTCTCAAAACAGGTGTTTTCACCCCAATACCGGCATATGGAAGAAATGGCAGAAAGCACAGGGAAATATCTGCTTCAAAATCCAAAACGCAGCTATCTAACAGAACGGTTGTCAATGTGTGCACTCAACTTCCAGAGTTAAACCCGTGTGTGGATTCAGCAGTCTGCAAACACTTGCTGTGCAGAGTCTCAAAACAGGCGTTTTCAGCCCAATACCGGCATATGGAAGAAAGGTCAGAAAGCACAGGGAAATATCTGCTTCTAAATCCAAAATGCAGCTATCTAACAGAACGGTTGTCAATGTGTGCACTCAACTTCCAGAGTTAAACCAGTGTGTGGTTTCAGCAGTCTGCAACCACTTGCTGTGCAGAGTCTCAAAACAGGCGTTTTCAGCCCAATACCGGCATTCGCAAGAAAGGGCAGAAAGCACAGGGAAATATCTGCTTCTAAATCCAAAACGCAGCTATCTAACAGAACGGTTGTCAATGTGTGCACTCAATTCCAGAGTTAAACCCGTGTGTGGATTCAGCAGTCTGCAAACACTTTCTGTGCAGAGTCTCAAAACAGGCGTTTTCAGTCCAATACCGGCATATGGAAGAAAGGGCAGTAAGCACAGGGATATATCTGCTTTTAAATCCAAAACGCAGCTATCTAACAGAACGGTTGTCAATGTGTGCACTCAACTTCCAGAGTTAAACCCGTGTGAGGATTCAGCAGTCTGCAAACACTTTCTGTGCAGAGTCTCAAAACAGCCGTTTTCAGCCCAATACCGGCATATGGAAGAAAGGGCAGTAAGCACAGGGAAATATCTGCTTCTAAATTCAAAACGCAGCTATCTAACAGAATAGATGTCAATGTGTGCACTCAACTTCCAGAGTTAAACCCGTGTGTGGATTCAGCAGTCTGCAAACACTTGCTGTGCAGAGTCTTCAAACAGGCATTTTTAGCCCAATACCGGCATATGGAAGAAAGGGCAGAAAGCACAGGGAAATATCTGCTTCGAAATCCAAAACGCAGCTATCTAACAGAACGGTTGTCAATGTGTGCACTCAACTTCCATCGTTAAACCCGTGTGTGGATTCAGCAGTCTGCAACCACTTGTGGGGAGAGTCTCAAAACAGGCGTTTTCAGCCCAATACCTGCATATGGAAGAAAGGGCAGTAAGCACAGGGAAATATCTGCTTCTAAATTCAAAACGCAGCTATCTTACAGAACAGATGTCAATGTGTGCACTCAACTTCCAGAGTTAAACCCGTGTGTGGATTCAGCAGTCTGCAAACACTTGCTGTGCAGAGTCTTCAAACAGGCATTTTTAGCCCAATACCGGCATATGGAAGAAAGGGCAGAAAGCACAGGGAAATATCTGCTTCTAAATCCAAAACGCAGCTATTTAACAGAACGGTTGTCAATGTGTGCATTCAACTTCCAGAGTTAAACCCGTGTGTGGATTCAGCAGTCTGCAACCACTTGCTGTGCAGAGTCTCAAAACAGGCGTTTTCAGCCCAATACCGGCATTCGCAAGAAAGGGCAGAAAGCACAGGGAAATATCTGCTTCTAAATCCAAAACGCAGCTATCTAACAGAACGGTTGTCAATGTGTGCACTCAACTTCCAGAGTTAAACCCGTGTGAGGATTCAGCAGTCTGCAACCACTTGCTGTGCAGAGTCTCAAAACAGGCGTTTTCAGCCCAATACCGGCATTCGCAAGAAAGGGCAGAAAGCACAGGGAAATATCTGCTTCTAAATCCAAAACGGAGCTATCTAACAGAACGGTTGTCAATGTGTGCACTCAACTTCCAGAGTTAAACCCGTGTGTGGATTCAGCAGTCTGCAAACACTTGCTGTGCAGAGTCTCAAAACAGGCGTTTTCAGCCCAATACCGGCATATGGAAGAAAGGGCAGAAAGCACAGGGAAATATCTGCTTCTAAATCCAAAACGGAGCTATCTAACAGAACGGTTTTCAATGTGTGCACTCAAATTCCAGAGTTAAACCCGTGTGTGGATTCAGCAGTCTGCAAACACTTTCTGTGCAGAGTCTCAAAACAGGCGTTTTCAGCCCAATACCGGCATACGGAAGAAAGGGCAGTAAGCACAGGGAAATATCTGCTTCGAAATCCAAACGGCAGCTATCTAACAGAACGGTTGTCAATGTGTCCACTGAACTTCCAGAGTTAAACCCGTGTGTGGATTCAGCAGTCTGCAAACACTTTCTGTGCAGAGTCTCAAAACAGCCGTTTTCAGCCCCATACCAGCATATGGAAGGAAGGGCAGTAAGCACAGGGAAATACCTGCTTCAAAATCCAAAACGCAGCTATCTAACAGAACGGTTGTCATTGTGTGCACTCAACTTCCAGAGTTAAACCCGTGTGTGGATTCAGCCATCTGCAAACACTTTCTGTGCAGAGTCTCAAAACAGGCGTTTTCAGTCCAATACCGGCATATGGAAGAAAGGACAGTAAGCACAGGGATATATCTGCTTTTAAATCCAAAACGCAGCTATCTAACAGAACGGTTGTCAATGTGTGCACTCAACTTCCAGAGATAAACCCGTGTGAGGATTCAGCAGTCTGCAAACACTTTCTGTGCAGAGTCTCAAAACAGGCGTTTTCAGCCCAATACCGGCATATGGAAGAAAGGGCAGTAAGCACAGGGAAATATCTGCTTCTAAATTCAAAACGCAGCTATCTAACAGAACAGTTGTCAATGTGTGCACTCAACTTCCAGAGTTAAACCCGTGTGTAGATTCAGTAGTCTGCAAACACTTGCTGTGCAGAGTCTTCAAACAGGCTTTTTTAGCCCAATACCGGCATATGGAAGAAAGGGCAGAAAGCACAGGGAAATATCTGCTTCGAAATCCAAAACGCAGCTATCTAACCGAACGGTTGTCAACGTGTGCACTCAACTTCCAGAGTTAAACCTGTGTGTGGATTCAGCAGTCTGCAACCACTTGCTGTGCAGAGTCTCAAAGCAGGCGTTTTCAGCCCAATACCGGCATATGGAAGAAAGGTCAGAAAGCACAGGGAAATATCTGCTTCTAAATCCAAAATGCAGCTATCTAACAGAATGGTTGTCAATGTGTGCACTCAACTTCCAGAGTTAAACCCGTGTGTGGATTCAGCAGTCTGCAAACTCTTGCTGTGCAGAGTCTCAAAACAGGCGTTTTAGCCCAATACCGGCATATGGAAGAAAGGGCAGAAAGCACAGGGAAATATCTGCTTCGAAATCCAAAACGCAGCTATCTAACAGAACGGTTGTCAATGTGTGCACTCAAATTCCAGAGTTAAACCCGTGTGTGGATTCAGCAGTCTGCAAACACTTTTTGTGCAGAGTCTCAAAACAGGCGTTTTCAGCCCAATACCGGCATACGGAAGAAAGGGCAGTAAGCACAGGGAAATATCTGCTTCGAAATCCAAAAGGCACCTATCTAACAGAACGGTTGTCAATGTGTCCACTGAACTTCCAGAGTTAAACCCGTGTGTGGATTCAGCAGTCTGCAAACACTTTCTGTGCAGAGTCTCAAAACAGGCGTTTTCAGCCCAATACCGGCATACGGAAGAAAGGGCAGTAAGCACAGGGAAATATCTGCTTCGAAATCCAAAAGGCAGCTATCTAACAGAACGGTTGTCAATGTGTCCACTGAACTTCCAGAGTTAAACCCGTGTGTGGATTCAGCAGTCTGCAAACACTTTCTGTGCAGAGTCTCAAAACAGGCGTTTTCAGCCCAATACCGGCATACGGAAGAAAGGGCAGTAAGCACAGGGAAATATCTGCTTCGAAATCCAAAAGGCAGCTATCTAACAGAACGGTTGTCAATGTGTCCACTGAACTTCCAGAGTTAAACCTGTGTGTGGATTCAGCAGTCTGCAAACACTTTCTGTGCAGAGTCCCAAAACAGGCGTTTTCAGCCCCATACCAGCATATGGAAGAAAGGGCAGTAAGCACAGGGAAATATCTGCTTCTAAATCCAAAACGCAGCTATCTAACAGAACGGTTGTCAATGTGTGCACTCAACTTCCAGAGTTAAACCCGTGTGTGGATTCAGCCATCTGCAAACCCTTTCTGTGCAGAGTCTCAAAACAGGCGTTTTCAGTCCAAAACCGGCATATGGAAGAAAGGTCAGAAAGCACAGGGAAATATCTGCTTCTAAATCCAAAACGCAGCTATCTAACAGAACGGTTGTCAATGTGTGCAATCAACTTCCAGAGTTAAACCCGTGTGTGGATTCAGCAGTCTGCAAACACTTGCTGTGCAGAGTCTCAAAACAGGCGTTTTAGCCCAATACCGGCATATGGAAGAAAGGGCAGAAACCACAGGGAAATATCTGCTTCTAAATCGAAAACGGAGCTATCTAACAGAACGGTTGTCAATGTGTGCACTCAAATTCCAGAGTTAAACCCGTGTGTGGATTCAGCAGTCTGCAAACACTTTTTGTGCAGAGTCTCAAAACAGGCGTTTTCAGCCCAATACCGGCATACGGAAGAAAGGGCAGTAAGCACAGGGAAATATCTGCTTCGAAATCCAAAAGGCACCTATCTAACAGAACGGTTGTCAATGTGTCCACTGAACTTCCAGAGTTAAACCCGTGTGAGGATTCAGCAGTCTGCAAACACTTTCTGTGCAGAGTCTCAAAACAGGCGTTTTAGCCCAATACCGGCATATGGAAGAAAGGGCAGAAAGCACAGGGAAATATCTGCTTCTAAATCGAAAACGCAGCTATCTAACAGAACGGTTGTCAATGTGTGCACTCAAATTCCAGAGTTAAAGCCGTGTGTGTATTCAGCAGTCTGCAAACACTTTCTGTGCAGAGTCCCAAAACAGGCGTTTTCAGCCCAATACCGGCATAAGGAAGAAAGGGCAGTAAGCACAAGGAAATATCTGCTTCGAAATCCAAAAGGCAGCTATCTAACAGAACGGTTGTCAATGTGTCCACTGAACTTCCAGAGTTAAACCCGTGTGTGGATTCAGCAATCTGCAAACACTTTCTGTGCAGAGTCTCAAAACAGGCGTTTTCAGCCCCATACCAGCATATGGAAGAAAGGGCAGTAAGCA
Source organism: Aotus nancymaae (assembly GCF_030222135.1). Lineage (NCBI taxonomy): Eukaryota > Metazoa > Chordata > Mammalia > Primates > Aotidae > Aotus > Aotus nancymaae. The sequence goes on from NW_026989024.1 coordinate 276,050, forward strand.
CAGGGAAATATCTGCTTCTAAATCCAAAACGCAGCTATCTAACAGAACGGTTGTCAATGTGTGCACTCAACTTCCAGAGTTAAACCCGTGTGTGGATTCAGCCATCTGCAAACACTTTCTGTGCAGAGTCTCAAAACAGGCGTTTTCAGTCCAATACCGGCATATGGAAGAAAGGGCAGTAAGCACAGGGATATATCTGCTTTTAAATCCAAAACGCAGCTATCTAACAGAACGGTTGTCAATGTGTGCACTCAACTTCCAGAGTTAAACCCGTGTGAGGATTCAGCCGTCTGCAAACACTTTCTGTGCAGAGTCTCAAAACAGGCGTTTTCAGCCCAATACCGGCATATGGAAGAAAGGGCAGTAAGCACAGGGAAATATCTGCTTCTAAATTCAAAACGCAGCTATCTAACAGAATAGATGTCAATGTGTGCACTCAACTTCAAGAGTTAAACCCGTGTGTGGATTCAGCAGTCTGCAAACACTTGCTGTGCAGAGTCTTCAAACAGGCATTTTTAGCCCATTACCGGCATATGGAAGAAAGGGCAGAAAGCACAGGGAAATATCTGCTTCTAAATCCAAAACGCAGCTATCTACCAGAACGGTTGTCATTGTGTGCACTCAACTTCCATAGTTAAACCCGTGTGTGAATTCAGCAGTCTGCAACCACTTGCTGTGCAGAGTCTCAAAACAGGCGTTTTCAGCCCAATACCGGCATTCGCAAGAAAGGGCAGAAAGCACAGGGAAATATCTGCTTCTAAATCCAAAACGCAGCTATCTAACAGAACGGTTGTAATGTGTGCACGCAACTTCCAGAGTTAAACCCGTGTGTGGATTCAGCAGTCTGCAAACACTTGCTGTGCAGAGTCTCAAAACAGGCGTTTTCAGCCCAATACCGGCATTCGCAAGAAAGGGCAGAAAGCACAGGGAAATATCTGCTTCTAAATCCAAAACGCAGCTATCTAACAGAACGGTTGTCAATGTGTGCACTCAACTTCCAGAGTTAAACCCGTGTGTGGTTCAGCAGTCTGCAAACACTTTCTCTGCAGAGTCTCAAAACAGGCGTTTTAGCCCAATACCAGCATGTGGAAGAAAGGGCAGAAAGCACAGGGAAATATCTGCTTCTAAATCGAAATCGGAGCTATCTAACAGAACGGTTGTCAATGTGTGCACTCAAATTCCAGAGTTAAACCCGTGTGTGGATTCAGCAGTCTGCAAACACTTTTTGTGCAGAGTCTCAAAACAGGCGTTTTCAGCCCATTACCGGCATACGGAAGAAAGGGCAGTAAGCACAGGGAAATATCTGCTTCGAAATCCAAAAGGCAGCTATCTAACAGAACGGTTGTCAATGTGTCCACTGAACTTCCAGAGTTAAACCTGTGTGTGGATTCAGCAGTCTGCAAACACTTTCTGTGCAGAGTCCCAAAACAGGCGTTTTCAGCCCCATACCAGCATATGGAAGAAAGGGCAGTAAGCACAGGGAAATATCTGCTTCTAAATCCAAAACACAGCTATCTAACAGAACGGTTGTCAATGTGTGCACTCAACTTCCAGAGTTAAACCCGTGTGTGGATTCAGCCATCTGCAAACACTTTCTGCGCAGAGTCTCAAAACAGGCATTTTCAGTCCAAAACCGGCATATGGAAGAAAGGACAGTAAGCACAGGGATTTATCTGCTTTTAAATCCAAAACGCAGCTATCTAACAGAACGGTTGTCAATGTGTGCACTCAACTTCCAGAGTTAAACCCGTGTGAGGATTCAGCAGTCTGCAAACACTTTCTGTGCAGAGTCTCAAAACAGGCGTTTTCAGCCCAATACCGGCATATGGAAGAAAGGGCAGTAAGCACAGGGAAATATCTGCTTCTAAATCCAAAATGCAGCTATCTAACACAACGGTTGTCAATATGTGCACTCAACTTCCAGAGTTAAACCCGTGTGTGGATTCAGCAGTCGGCAAACACTTGCTGTGCAGAGTCTGAAAACAGGCGTTTTCAGCCCGATACCGGCATACGGAAGAAAGGGCAGAAAGCACAGGGAAATATCTGCTTCTAAATCCAAAACGCAGCTATCTAACAGAACGGTTGTCAATGTGTGCACTCAACTTCCACAGTTAAACCCGTGTGTGGATTCAGCAGTCTGCAAACACTTGCTGTGCAGAGTCTCAAAACAGGCGTTTTAGCCCAATACCAGCATATGGAAGACAGGGCAGAAAGCACAGGGAAATATCTGCTTCTAAATCGAAAACGGAGCTATGTAACAGAACGGTTGTCAATGTGTGCACTCAAATTCCAGAGTTAAACCCGTGTGTGGATTCAGCAGTCTGCAAACACTTTTTGTGCAGAGTCTCAAAACAGGCGTTTTCAGCCCAATACCGGCATACGGAAGAAAGGGCAGTAAGCACAGGGAAATATCTGCTTCGAAATCCAAAACGCAGCTATCTAACAGAACGGTTGTCAATGTGTCCACTGAACTTCCAGAGTTAAACCCGTGTGTGGATTCAGCAGTCTGCAAACACTTTCTGTGCAGAGTCTCAAAACAGGCGTTTTCAGCCCAATACCGGCATACGGAAGAAAGGGCAGTAAGCACAGGGAAATATCTGCTTCGAAATCCAAAAGGCAGCTATCTAACAGAACGGTTGTCAATGTGTCCACTGAACTTCCAGAGTTAAACCTGTGTGTGGATTCAGCAGTCTGCAAACACTTTCTGTGCAGAGTCCCAAAACAGGCGTTTTCAGCCCCATACCAGCATATGGAAGAAAGGGCAGTAAGCACAGGGAAATATCTGCTTCTAAATCCAAAACACAGCTTTCTAACAGAACGGTTGTCAATGTGTGCACTCAACTTCCAGAGTTAAACCCGTGTGTGGATTCAGCCATCTGCAAACACTTTCTGTGCAGAGTCTCAAGACAGGCGTTTTCAGTCCAAAACCGGCATATGGAAGAAAGGGCAGAAAGCACAGGGAAATATCTGCTTCTAAATCCAAAACGCAGCTATCTAACAGAACGGTTGTCAATGTGTGCAATCAACTTCCAGAGTTAAACCCGTGTGTGGATTCAGCAGTCTGCAAACACTTGCTGTGCAGAGTCTCAAAACAGGCGTTTTAGCCCAATACCAGCATATGGAAGACAGGGCAGAAAGCACAGGGAAATATCTGCTTCTAAATCGAAAACGGAGCTATCTAACAGAACGGTTGTCAATGTGTGCACTCAACTTCCAGAGTTAAACCCGTGTGAGGATTCAGCAGTCTGCAAACACTTTCTGTGCAGAGTCTCAAAACAGGCGTTTTCAGCCCAATACCGGCATATGGAAGAAAGGGCAGTAAGCACAGGGAAATATCTGCTTCTAAATTCAAAACGCAGCTATCTAACAGAATAGATGTCAATGTGTGCACTCAACTTCCAGAGTTAAACACGTGTGTGGATTCAGCAGTCTGCAAACACTTGCTGTGCAGAGTCTTCAAACAGGCATTTTTAGCCCATTACCGGCATATGGAAGAAAGGGCAGAAATCACAGGGAAATATCTGTTTCGAAATCCAAAACGCAGCTATCTAACAGAACGGTTGTCAATGTGTGCACTCAACTTCCATAGTTAAACCCGTGTGTGAATTCAGCAGTCTGCAACCACTTGCTGTGCAGAGTCTCAAAACAGGCGTTTTCAGCCCAATACCGGCATTCGCAAGAAAGGGCAGAAAGCACAGGGAAATATCTGCTTCTAAATCCAAAACGCAGCTATCTAACAGAACGGTTGTAATGTGTGCACTCAACTTCCAGAGTTAAACCCGTGTGTGGATTCAGCAGTCTGCAAACACTTGCTGTGCAGAGTCTCAAAACAGGTGTTTTCAGCCCAATACCGGCATATGGAAGAAAGGGCAGAAAGCACAGGGAAATATCTGCTTCTAAATCCAAAACGCAGCTATCTACCAGAACGGTTGTCAATGTGTGCACTCAACTTCCAGAGTTAAACCCGTGTGTGGTTCAGCAGTCTGCAAACACTTTCTCTGCAGAGTCTCAAAACAGGCGTTTTAGCCCAATACCAGCATATGGAAGAAAGGGCAGAAAGCACAGGGAAATATCTGCTTCTAAATCGAAATCGGAGCTATCTAACAGAACGGTTGTCAATGTGTGCACTCAAATTCCAGAGTTAAACCCGTGTGTGGATTCAGCAGTCTGCAAACACTTTTTGTGCAGAGTCTCAAAACAGGCGTTTTCAGCCCAATACCGGCATACGGAAGAAAGGGCAGTAAGCACAGGGAAATATCTGCTTCGAAATCCAAAAGGCAGCTATCTAACAGAACGGTTGTCAATGTGTCCACTGAACTTCCAGAGTTAAACCTGTGTGTGGATTCAGCAGTCTGCAAACACTTTCTGTGCAGAGTCCCAAAACAGGCGTTTTCAGCCCCATACCAGCATATGGAAGAAAGGGCAGTAAACACAGGGAAATATCTGCTTCTCAATCCAAAACACAGCTATCTAACAGAACGGTTGTCAATGTGTGCACTCAACTTCCAGAGTTAAACCCGTGTGTGGATTCAGCCATCTGCAAACACTTTCTGCGCAGAGTCTCAAAACAGGCGTTTTCAGTCCAAAACCAGCATATGGAAGAAAGGACAGTAAGCACAGGGATTTATCTGCTTTTAAATCCAAAACGCAGCTATCTAACAGAACGGTTGTCAATGTGTGCACTCAACTTCCAGAGTTAAACCCGTGTGTGGATTCAGCAGTCTGCAAACACTTGCTGTGCAGAGTCTCAAAACAGGTGTTTTCAGCCCAATACCGGCATATGGAAGAAAGGGCAGAAAGCACAGGGAAATATCTGCTTCTAAATCCAAAACGCAGCTATCTAACAGAACGGTTGTCAATGTGTGCACTCAACTTCCAGAGTTAAACCCGTGTGTGGTTCAGCAGTCTGCAAACACTTTCTCTGCAGAGTCTCAAAACAGGCGTTTTAGCCCAATACCAGCATATGGAAGAAAGGGCAGAAAGCACAGGGAAATATCTGCTTCTAAATCGAAATCGGAGGTATCTAACAGAACGGTTGTCAATGTGTGCACTCAAATTCCAGAGTTAAACCCGTGTGTGGATTCAGCAGTCTGCAAACACTTTTTGTGCAGAGTCTCAAAACAGGCGTTTTCAGCCCAATACCGGCATACGGAAGAAAGGGCAGTAAGCACAGGGAAATATCTGCTTCGAAATCCAAAAGGCAGCTATCTAACAGAACGGTTGTCAATGTGTCCACTGAACTTCCAGAGTTAAACCTGTGTGTGGATTCAGCAGTCTGCAAACACTTTCTGTGCAGAGTCCCAAAACAGGCGTTTTCAGCCCCATACCAGCATATGGAAGAAAGGGCAGTAAGCACAGGGAAATATCTGCTTCTAAATCCAAAACGCAGTTATCTAACAGAACGGTTGTCAATGTGTGCACTCAACTTCCAGAGTTAAACCCGTGTGTGGATTCAGCCATCTGCAAACACTTTCTGTGCAGAGTCTCAAAACTGGCGTTTTCAGTCCAAAACCGGCATATGGAAGAAAGGACAGTAAGCACCGGGATATATCTGCTTTTAAATCCAAAACGCAGCCATCTAACAGAACGGTTGTCAATGTGTGCACTCAACTTCCAGAGTTAAACCCGTGTGAGGATTCAGCAGTCTGCAAACACTTTCTGTGCAGAGTCTCAAAACAGGCGTTTTCAGCCCAATACCGGCATATGGAAGAAAGGGCAGTAAGCACAGGGAAATATCTGCTTCTAAATCCAAAATGCAGCTATCTAACACAACGGTTGTCAATATGTGCACTCAACTTCCAGAGTTAAACACGTGTGTGGATTCAGCAGTCGGCAAACACTTGCTGTGCAGAGTCTGAAAACAGGCGTTTTCAGCCCGATACCGGCATACGGAAGAAAGGGCAGAAAGCACAGGGAAATATCTGCTTCTAAATCCAAAACGCAGCTATCTAACAGAACGGTTGTCAATGTGTGCACTCAACTTCCACAGCTAAACCCGTGTGTGGATTCAGCAGTCTGCAAACACTTGCTGTGCAGAGTCTCAAAACAGGCCTTTTAGCCCAATACCGGCATATGGAAGAAAGGGCAGAAAGCACAGGGAAATATCTGCTTCTAAATCGAAAACGAGCTATCAAACAGAACGGTTGTCAATGTGTGCACTCAAATTCCAGAGTTAAACCCGTGTGTGGATTCAGCAGTCTGCAAACACTTTTTGTGCAGAGTCTCAAAACAGGCGTTTTCAGCCCAATACCGGCATACGGAAGAAAGGGCAGTAAGCACAGGGAAATATCTGCTTCGAAATCCAAAAGGCAGCTATCTAACAGAACGGTTGTCAATGTGTCCACTGAACTTCCAGAGTTAAACCCGTGTGTGGATTCAGCAGTCTGCAAACACTTTCTGTGCAGAGTCTCAAAACAGGCGTTTTCAGCCCCATACCAGCATATGGAAGAAAGGGCAGTAAGCACAGGGAAATATCTGCTTCAAAATCCAAAACGCAGCTATTCTAACAGAACGGTTGTCAATGTGTGCACTCAACTTCCAGAGTTGAACCCGTGTGAGGATTCAGCAGTCTGCAAACACTTTCTGTGCAGAGTCTCAAAACAGGCGTTTTCAGCCCAATACCGGCATATGGAAGAAAGGGAAGTAAGCACAGGGAAATATCTGCTTCTAAATTCAAAACGCAGCTATCTAACAGAATAGATGTCAATGTGTGCACTCAACTTCCAGAGTTAAACCAGTGTGTGGATTCAGCAGTCTGCAAACACTTGCTGTTCAGAGTCTTCAAACAGGCATTTTTTGGCCAAATACCGGCATATGGAAGAAAGGGCAGAAAGCACAGGGAAATATCTGCTTCGAAATCCAAAACGCAGCTATCTAACAGAACGGTTGTCAATGTGTGCACTCAACTTCCAGAGTTAAACCCGTGTGTGGATTCAGCAGTCTGCAAACACTTGCTGTGCAGAGTCTCAAAACAGGCGTTTTCAGCCCAATACCGGCATATGGAAGAAAGGTCAGAAAGCACAGTGAAATATCTGCTTCTAAATCCAAAATGCAGCTATCTAACAGAACGGTTGTCAATGTGTGCACTCAACTTCCAGAGTTAAACCCGTATGTGGATTCAGCAGTCTGCAACCACTTGCTGTGCAGAGTCTCAAAACAGGCGTTTTCAGCCCAATACCGGCATTCACAAGAAAGGGCAGAAAGCACAGGGAAATATCTGCTTCTAAATCCAAAACGCAGCTTATCTAACAGAACGGTTGTCAATGTGTGCACTCAACTTCCAGAGTTAAACCCGTGTGTGGATTCAGGAGTCTGCAAACACTTGCTGTGCGGAGTCTCAAAACAGGCGTTTTCAGCCCAATACCGGCATATGGAAGAAAGGTCAGAAAGCACAGGGAAATATCTGCTTCTAAATCCAAAATGCAGCTATCTAACAGAACGGTTGTCAATGTGTGCACTCAACTTCCAGAGTTAAACCGGTGTGTGGATTCAGCAGTCTGCAACCACTTGCTGTGCAGAGTGTCAAAAACAGGCGTTTTCAGCCCAATACCGGCATATGGAAGAAAGGGCAGAAAGCACAGGGAAATATCTGCTTCTAAATCCAAAACGCAGCTATCTAACAGAACGGTTGTCAATGTGTGCACTCAATTTCCAGAGTTAATCCCGTGTGTGGATTCAGCAGTCTGCAAACACTTGCTGTGCAGAGTCTCAAATCAGCCGTTTTCAGCCCAATACCTGCATATGGAAGAAATGTCAGATAGCACAGGGAAACATCTGCTTCTAAATCCAAAATGCAGCTATCTAACAGAACGGTTGTCAATGTGTGCACTCAACTTCCAGAGTTAAACCCGTGTGTGGATTCAGCAGTCTGCAACCACTTGCTGTGCAGAGTCTCAAAACAGGCGCTTTCAGCCCAATACCGGCATATGGAAGAAAGGGCAGAAAGCACAGGGAAATATGTGCTTCTAAATCCAAAACGCAGCTATCTAACAGAACGTTTGTCAATGTGTGCACTCAACTTCCAGAGTTAAACCCGTGTGTGGATTCAGCAGTCTGCAAACACTTTCTGTGCAGAGTCTCAAAACAGACGTTTTAGCCCAATACCGGCATATGGAAGAAAGGGCAGAAAGCACAGGGAAATATCTGCTTCTAAATCCAAAACGCAGCTATCTAACAGAACGGTTGTCAATGTGTGCACTCAACTTCCACAGTTAAACCCGTGTGTGGATTCAGCAGTCTGCAAACACTTGCTGTGCAGAGTCTCAAAACAGGCCTTTTAGCCCAATACCGGCATATGGAAGAAAGGGCAGAAAGCACAGGGAAATATCTGCTTCTAAATCGAAAACGAGCTATCAAACAGAACGGTTGTCAATGTGTGCACTCAAATTCCAGAGTTAAACCCGTGTGTGGATTCAGCAGTCTGCAAACACTTTTTGTGCAGAGTCTCAAAACAGGCGTTTTCAGCCCAATACCGGCATACGGAAGAAAGGGCAGTAAGCACAGGGAAATATCTGCTTCGAAATCCAAAAGGCAGCTATCTAACAGAACGGTTGTCAATGTGTCCACTGAACTTCCAGAGTTAAACCTGTGTGTGGATTCAGCAGTCTGCAAACACTTTCTGTGCAGAGTCTCAAAACAGGCGTTTTCAGCCCCATACCAGCATATGGAAGAAAGGGCAGTAAGCACAGGGAAATATCTGCTTCTAAATCCAAAACACAGCTATCTAACAGAACGGTTGTCAATGTGTGCACTCAACTTCCAGAGTTAAACCCGTGTGTGGATTCAGCCATCTGCAAACACTTTCTGCGCAGAGTCTCAAAACAGGCGTTTTCAGTCCAAAACCGGCATATGGAAGAAAGGACAGTAAGCACAGGGATTTATCTGCTTTTAAATCCAAAACGCAGCTATCTAACAGAACGGTTGTCAATGTGTGCACTCAACTTCCAGAGTTAAACCCGTGTGAGGATTCAGCAGTCTGCAAACACTTTCTGTGCAGAGTCTCAAAACAGGCGTTTTCAGCCCAATACCGGCATATGGAAGAAAGGGCAGTAAGCACAGGGAAATATCTGCTTCTAAATCCAAAATGCAGCTATCTAACACAACGGTTGTCAATATGTGCACTCAACTTCCAGAGTTAAACCCGTGTGTGGATTCAGCAGTCGGCAAACACTTGCTGTGCAGAGTCTGAAAACAGGCGTTTTCAGCCCGATACCGGCATACGGAAGAAAGGGCAGAAAGCACAGGGAAATATCTGCTTCTAAATCCAAAACGCAGCTATCTAACAGAACGGTTGTCAATGTGTGCACTCAACTTCCACAGTTAAACCCGTGTGTGGATTCAGCAGTCTGCAAACACTTGCTGTGCAGAGTCTCAAAACAGGCGTTTTAGCCCAATACCGGCATATGGAAGGACAGGGCAGAAAGCACAGGGAAATATCTGCTTCTAAATCGAAAACGGAGCTATGTAACAGAACGGTTGTCAATGTGTGCACTCAAATTCCAGAGTTAACCCCGTGTGTGGATTCAGCAGTCTGCAAACACTTTTTGTGCAGAGTCTCAAAACAGGCGTTTTCAGCCCAATACCGGCATACGGAAGAAAGGGCAGTAAGCACAGGGAAATATCTGCTTCGAAATCCAAAACGCAGCTATCTAACAGAACGGTTGTCAATGTGTCCACTGAACTTCCAGAGTTAAACCCGTGTGTGGATTCAGCAGTCTGCAAACACTTTCTGTGCAGAGTCTCAAAACAGGCGTTTTCAGCCCAATACCGGCATACGGAAGAAAGGGCAGTAAGCACAGGGAAATATCTGCTTCGAAATCCAAAAGGCAGCTATCTAACAGAACGGTTGTCAATGTGTCCACTGAACTTCCAGAGTTAAACCTGTGTGTGGATTCAGCAGTCTGCAAACACTTTCTGTGCAGAGTCCCAAAACAGGCGTTTTCAGCCCCATACCAGCATATGGAAGAAAGGGCAGTAAGCACAGGGAAATATCTGCTTCTAAATCCAAAACACAGCTTTCTAACAGAACGGTTGTCAATGTGTGCACTCAACTTCCAGAGTTAAACCCGTGTGTGGATTCAGCCATCTGCAAACACTTTCTGTGCAGAGTCTCAAGACAGGCGTTTTCAGTCCAAAACCGGCATATGGAAGAAAGGGCAGAAAGCACAGGGAAATATCTGCTTCTAAATCCAAAACGCAGCTATCTAACAGAACGGTTGTCAATGTGTGCAATCAACTTCCAGAGTTAAACCCGTGTGTGGATTCAGCAGTCTGCAAACACTTGCTGTGCAGAGTCTCAAAACAGGCGTTTTAGCCCAATACCAGCATATGGAAGACAGGGCAGGGTCAATGTGTGCACTCAAATTCCAGAGTTAAACCCGTGTGTGGATTCAGCAGTCCTGCAAACACTTTTTGTGCAGAGTCTCAAAACAGGCGTTTTCAGCCCAAAACCGGCATACGGAAGAAAGGGCAGTAAGCACAGGGAAATATCTGCTTCGAAATCCAAAAGGCACCTATCTAACAGAACGGTTGTCAATGTGTCCACTGAACTTCCAGAGTTAAACCCGTGGGAGGATTCAGCAGTCTGCAAACACTTTCTGTGCAGAGTCTCAAAACAGGCGTTTTAGCCCTATACCGGCATATGGAAGAAAGGGCAGAAAGCACAGGGAAATATCTGCTTCTAAATCGAAAAACGCAGCTATCTAACAGAACGGTTGTCAATGTGTGCACTCAAATTCCAGAGTTAAAGCCGTGTGTGTATTCAGCAGTCTGCAAACACTTTTCTGTGCAGAGTCTCAAAACAGGCGTTTTCAGCCCAATACCGGCATAAGGAAGAAAGGGCAGTAAGCACAAGGAAATATCTGCTTCGAAATCCAAAAGGCAGCTATCTAACAGAACGGTTGTCAATGTGTCCACTGAACTTCCAGAGTTAAACCTGTGTGTGGATTCAGCAGTCTGCAAACACTTTCTGTGCAGAGTCCCTCAAAACAGGCGTTTTCAGCCCCATACCAGCATATGGAAGAAAAGGGCAGTAAGCACAGGGAAATATCTGCTTCTAAATCCAAAACGCAGCTATCTAACAGAACGGTTGTCAATGTGTGCACTCAACTTCCAGAGTTAAACCCGTGTGTGGATTCAGCCATCTGCAAAACACTTTCTGTGCAGAGTCTCAAAACAGGCCGTTTTCAGTCCAATACCGGCATATGGAAGAAAGGGCAGTAAGCACAGGGATATATCTGCTTTTAAATCCAAAACGCAGCTATCTAACAGAAACGGTTGTCAATGTGTGCACTCAACTTCCAGAGTTAAACCCCGTGTGAGGATTCAGCAGTCTGCAAACACTTTCTGTGCAGAGTCTCAAAACAGGCGTTTTCAGCCCAATACCGGCATATGGAAGAAAGGGCAGTAAGCACAGGGAAAATATCTGCTTCTAAATTCAAAAACGCAGCTATCTAACAGAATAGATGTCAATGTGTCCACTGAACTTCCAGAGTTAAACCTGTGTGTGGATTCAGCAGTCTGCAAAACACTTTCTGTGCAGAGTCCCCAAAACAGGCGTTTTCAGCCCCATACCAGCATATGGAAGAAAGGGCAGTAAGCACAGGGAAATATCTGCTTCTCAACCCAAAACACAGCTATCTAACAGAACGGTTGTCAATGTGTGCACTCAACTTCCAGAGTTAAACCCGTGTGTGGATTCAGCCATCTGCAAACACTTTCTGCGCAGAGTCCCTCAAAACAGGCGTTTTCAGTCCAAAACCAGCCATAATGGAAGAAAGGGACAGTAAGCACAGGGATTTATCTGCTTTTAAATCCAAAACGCAGCTATCTAACAGAACGGTTGTCAATGTGTGCACTCAACTTCCAGAGTTAAACCCGTGTGTGGATTCAGCAGTCTGCAAACACTTGCTGTGCAGAGTCTCAAAACAGGTGTTTTTCAGCCCAATACCCGGCATATGGAAGAAAGGGCAGAAAGCACAGGGAAATATCTGCTTCTAAATCCAAAACGCAGCCTATCTAACAGAACGGTTGTCAATGTGTGCACTCAACTTCCAGAGTTAAAACCCGTGTGTGGTTCAGCAGTCTGCAAACACTTTCTCTGCAGAGTCCTCAAAACAGGCGTTTTAGCCCAATACCAGCATATGGAAGAAAGGGCAGAAAGCCAGGGAAATATCTGCTTCTAAATCGAAATCGGAGGTATCTAACAGAACGGTTTGTCAATGTGTGCACTCAAATTCCAGAGTTAAACCCGTGTGTGGATTCAGCAGTCTGCAAACACTTTTTGTGCAGAGTCTCAAAACAGGCGTTTTCAGCCAAATACCGGCATACGGAAGAAAGGGCAGTAAGCACAGGGAAATATCTGCTTCGAAATCCAAAAGGCAGCTATCTAACAGAACGGTTGTCAATGTGTCCACTGAACTTCCAGAGTTAAACCTGTGTGTGGATTCAGCAGTCTGCAAACACTTTCTGTGCAGAGTCCCCAAAACAGGCGTTTTCAGCCCCATACCAGCATATGGAAGAAAGGGGCAGTAAGCACAGGGAAATATCTGCTTCTAAATCCAAAACACAGCTATCTAACAGAACGGTTGTCAATGTGTGCACTCAACTTCCAGAGTTAAACCCGTGTGTGGATTCAGCCATCTGCAAACACTTTCTGTGCAGAGTCCTCAAAACAGGGCGTTTTCAGTCCAAAACCGGCATATGGAAGAAAGGACAGTAAGCACCGGGATATATCTGCTTTTTAAATCCAAAACGCAGCCATCTAACAGAACGGTTGTCAATGTGTGCACTCAACTTCCAGAGTTAAACCCCGTGTGAGGATTCAGCAGTCTGCAAACACTTTCCTGTGCAGAGTCTCAACACAGGCGTTTTCAGCCCAATACCGGCATATGGAAGAAAGGGCAGTAAGCACAGGGAAATATCTGCTTCTAAATCCAAAATGCAGCTATCTAACACAACGGTTGTCAATATGTGCACTCAACTTCCAGAGTTAAACACGTGTGTGGATTCAGCAGTCGGCAAACACTTGCTGTGCAGAGTCTGAAAACAGGCGTTTTCAGCCCGATACCGGCATACGGAAGAAAGGGCAGAAAGCACAGGGAAATATCTGCTTCTAAATCCAAAACGCAGCTATCTAACAGAACGGTTGTCAATGTGTGCACTCAACTTCCACAGTTTAAACCCGTGTGTGGATTCAGCAGTCTGCAAACACTTGCTGTGCAGAGTCTCAAAACAGGCCTTTTAGCCCAATACCGGCATATGGAAGAAAGGGCAGAAAGCACAGGGAAATATCTGCTTCTAAATCGAAAACGAGCTATCAAACAGAACGGTTGTCAATGTGTGCACTCAAATTCCAGAGTTAAAACCCGTGTGTGGGATTCAGCAGTCTGCAAACACTTTTTGTGCAGAGTCCCTCAAAACAGGCGTTTTCAGCCCAATACCGGCATACGGAAGAAAGGGCAGTAAGCACAGGGAAATATCTGCTTCGAAATCCAAAAGGCAGCTATCTAACAGAACGGTTGTCAATGTGTCCACTGAACTTCCAGAGTTAAACCCGTGTGTGGATTCAGCAGTCTGCAAAACACTTTCTGTGCAGAGTCTCAAAACAGGCGTTTTCAGCCCCATACCAGCATATGGAAGAAAGGGCAGTAAGCACAGGGAAATATCTGCTTCAAAATCCAAAACGCAGCTATCTAACAGAACGGTTGTCAATGTGTGCACTCAACTTCCAGAGTTGAACCCGTGTGAGGATTCAGCAGTCTGCAAAACACTTTCTGTGCAGAGTCTCAAAACAGGCGTTTTCAGCCCAATACCGGCATATGGAAGAAAGGGAAGTAAGCACAGGGAAATATCTGCTTCTAAATTCAAAAACGCAGCTATCTAACAGAATAGATGTCAATGTGTGCACTCAACTTCCAGAGTTAAACCCGTGTGTGATTCAGCAGTCTGCAAAACACTTGCTGTGCAGAGTCTTCAAAACAGGCATTTTTTGGCCAAATACCGGCATATGGAAGAAAGGGCAGAAAGCACAGGGAAATATCTGCTTCGAAATCCAAAACGCAGCTATCTAACAGAACGGTTTGTCAATGTGTGCACTCAACTTCCAGAGTTAAACCCGTGTGTGGATTCAGCAGTCTGCAAACACTTGCTGTGCAGAGTCTCAAAAACAGGCGTTTTCAGCCCAATACCGGCATATGGAAGAAAGGTCAGAAAGCACAGTGAAATATCTGCTTCTAAATCCAAAATGCAGCTATCTAACAGAACGGTTGTCAATGTGTGCACTCAACTTCCAGAGTTAAAACCCGTATGTGGATTCAGCAGTCTGCAACCACTTGCTGTGCCAGAGTCTCAAAAACAGGCGTTTTCCAGCCCCATACCCGGCATTCACAAGAAAAGGGCAGAAAGCACAGGGAAATATCTGCTTCTAAATCCAAAACGCAGCTATCTAACAGAACGGTTTGTCAATGTGTGCACTCAACTTCCAGAGTTAAACCCGTGTGTGGGATTCAGGAGTCTGCAAACACTTGCTGTGCGGAGTCTCAAAACAGGCGTTTTCAGCCCAATACCGGCATATGGAAGAAAGGTCAGAAAGCACAGGGAAATATCTGCTTCTAAATCCAAAATGCAGCTATCTAACAGAACGGTTGTCAATGTGTGCACTCAACTTCCAGAGTTAAACCGGTGTGTGGATTCAGCAGTCTGCAACCACTTGCTGTGCAGAGTGTCAAAACAGCGTTTTCAGCCCAATACCGGCATATGGAAGAAAGGGCAGAAAGCACAGGGAAATATCTGCTTCTAAATCCAAAACGCAGCTATCTAACAGAACGGTTGTCAATGTGTGCACTCAATTTCCAGAGTTAATCCCGTGTGGTGGATTCAGCAGTCTGCAAACACTTGCTGTGCAGAGTCTCAAATCAGCCGTTTTCAGCCCAATACCTGCATATGGAAGAAATGTCAGATAGCACAGGGAAACATCTGCTTCTAAATCCAAAATGCAGCTATCTAACAGAACGGTTGTCAATGTGTGCACTCAACTTCCAGAGTTAAAAACCCGTGTGTGGATTCAGCAGTCTGCAACCACTTGCTGTGCAGAGTCTCAAAACAGGCGCTTTCAGCCCAATACCGGCATATGGAAGAAAGGGCAGAAAGCACAGGGAAATATGTGCTTCTAAATCCAAAACGCAGCTATCTAACAGAACGTTTGTCAATGTGTGCACTCAACTTCCAGAGTTAAACCCGTGTGTGGATTCAGCAGTCTGCAAACACTTTCTGTGCAGAGTCTCAAAACAGACGTTTTAGCCCAATACCGGCATATGGAAGAAAGGCAGAAAGCACAGGGAAATATCTGCTTCTAAATCCAAAACGCAGCTATCTAACAGAACGGTTGTCAATGTGTGCACTCAACTTCCACAGTTAAACCCGTGTGTGGATGCAGCAGTCTGCAAACACTTGCTGTGCAGAGTCTCAAAACAGGCCTTTTAGCCCAATAACCGGCATATGGAAGAAAGGGCAGAAAGCACAGGGAAATATCTGCTTCTAAATCGAAAACGAGCTATCAAACAGAACGGTTGTCAATGTGTGCACTCAAATTCCAGAGTTAAACCCGTGTGTGGATTCAGCAGTCTGCAAACACTTTTTGTGCAGAGTCTCAAAACAGGCGTTTTCAGCCCAATACCGGCATACGGAAGAAAGGGCAGTAAGCAAAGGGAAATATCTGCTTCGAAATCCAAAAGGCAGCTATCTAACAGAACGGTTTGTCAATGTGTCCACTGAACTTCCAGAGTTAAAACCCGTGTGTGGATTCAGCAGTCTGCAAACACTTTCTGTGCAGAGTCTCAAAACAGGCGTTTTCAGCCCCATACCAGCATATGGAAGAAAGGGCAGTAAGCACAGGGATATATCTGCTTTTAAATCCAAAACGCAGCTCTCTAACAGAACGGTTGTCAATGTGTGCACTCAACTTCCAGAGTTAAACCCGTGTGAGGATTCAGCAGTCTGCAAACACTTTCTGTGCAGAGTCTCAAAACAGGCGTTTTAGCCCAATACCGGCATATGGAAGAAAGGGCAGAAAGCACAGGGAAATATCTGCTTCTAAATCCAAAAACGCAGCTATCTACCAGAACGGTTGTCAATGTGTGCACTCAACTTCCAGAGTTAAATCCGTGTGGATTCAGCAGTCCTGCAAAACACTTTCTGTGCAGAGTCCTCAAAACAGGCGTTTTCAGACCAATACTGGCATACGGAAGAAAGGGCAGTAAGCACAGGGATATATCTGCTTTTAAATCAAAAACGCAGCTATCTAACAGAACGGTTGTCAATGTGTGCACTCAACATCCAGAGTTAAACCCGTGTGAGGATTCAGCAGTCTGCAAACACTTTCTGTGCAGAGGTCTCAAAACAGTCGTTTTCAGCCCAATACCGGCATATGGAAGAAAGGGGCAGTAAGCACAGGAAATATCTGCTTCTAAATTCAAAACGCAGCTGTCTAACAAAACAGATGTCAAAGTGTGCACTCAACTTCCAGAGTTAAACCCGTGTGTGGATTCACCAGTCTGCAAACACTTGCTGTGCAGAGTCTTCAAGCAGGCATTTTTAGCCCAATACCGGCATATGGAAGAAAGGGCAGAAAACACAGGGAAAATATCTGCTTCTAAATCCAAAACGCAGCTATCTAACAGAACGGTTGTCAATGTGTGCACTCAACTTCCAGAGTAAAAACCCGTGTGTGGATTCAGCAGTCTGCAACCACTTGCCTGTGCAGAGTCCTCAAAACAGGCGTTTTTCAGCCCAATACCGCGTTCGCAAGAAAGGGCAGAAAGCACAGGGAAATATCTGCTTCTAAATCCAAAACGCAGCTATCTAACAGAACGGTTGTCAATGTGTGCACTCAACTCCAGAGTTAAACCCGTGTGTGGATTCAGCAGTCTGCAACCAAATGCTGTGCAGAGTCCTCAAAACAGGGCGTTTTCAGCCCAATAACCGGCATTCGCAAGAAAGGGCAGAAAGCACAGGGAAATATCTGCTTCTAAATCCAAAACGCAGCTATCTAACAGAACGGTTGTCAGTGTGTGCACTCAACTTCCAGAGTTAAACCCGTGTGTGGATTCAGCAGTCTGCAAACACTTGCTGTGCAGAGTCTCAAAACAGGCGTTTTCAGCCCAATACCGGCATATGGAAGAAAGGGCAGAAAGCAAAGGGAAATATCTGCTTCTAAATCCAAAACGGAGGTATCTAACAGAACGCTTGTCAATGTGTGCACTCAAATTCCAGAGTTAAACCCGTGTGTGGATTCAGCAGTCTGAAAACACTTTCTGTGCAGAGTCTCAAAACAGGCGTTTTCAGCCCAATACCGGCATACGGAAGAAAGGGCAGTAAGCACAGGGAAATATCTGCTTCGAAATCCAAAAGGCAGCTATCTAACAGAACGGTTGTCAATGTGTCCACTGAACTTCCAGAGTTAAACCCGTGTGTGGATTCAGCAGTCTGCAAACACTTTCTGTGCAGAGTCTCAAAACAGGCGTTTTCAGCCCCATACCAGCATATTGAAGAAAGGGCAGTAAGCACAGGGAAATATCTGCTTCTAAATCCAAAACACAGCTATCTAACAGAACGGTTGTCAATGTGTGCACTCAACTTCCAGAGTTAAACTCGTGTGTGGATTCAGCCATCTGCAAACACTTTCTGTGCAGAGTCTCAAAACAGGCGTTTTCAGTCCAAAACCGGCATATGGAAGAAAGGACAGTAAGCACAGGGATTTATCTGCTTTTAAATCCAAAACGCAGCTATCTAACAGAACGGTTGTCAATGTGTGAACTCAACTTCCAGAGTTAAACCCGTGTGAGGATTCAGCAGTCTGCAAACACTTTCTGTGCAGAGTCTCAAAACAGGCGTTTTCAGCCCAATACCGGCATATGGAAGAAAGGGCAGTAAGCACAGGGAAATATCTGCTTCTAAATCCAAAATGCAGCTATCTAACACAACGGTTGTCAATATGTGCACTCAACTTGCAGAGTTAAACCCGTGTGTGGATTCAGCAGTCGGCAAACACTTGCTGTGCAGAGTCTGAAAACAGGCGTTTTCAGCCCGATACCGGCATACGGAAGAAAGGGCAGAAAGCACAGGGAAATATCTGCTTCTAAATCCAAAACGCAGCTATCTAACAGAACAGTTGTCAATGTGTGCACTCAACTTCCACAGTTAAACCCGTGTGTGGATTCAGCAGTCTGCAAACACTTGCTGTGCAGAGTCTCAAAACAGGCCTTTTAGCCCAATACCGGCATATGGAAGAAAGGGCAGAAAGCACAGGGAAATATCTGCTTCTAAATCGAAAACGAGCTATCAAACAGAACGGTTGTCAATGTGTGCACTCAAATTCCAGAGTTAAACCCGTGTGTGGATTCAGCAGTCTGCAAACACTTTTTGTGCAGAGTCTCAAAACAGGCGTTTTCAGCCCAATACCGGCATACGGAAGAAAGGGCAGTAAGCACAGGGAAATATCTGCTTCGAAATCCAAAAGGCAGCTATCTAACAGAACGGTTGTCAATGTGTCCACTGAACTTCCAGAGTTAAACCCGTGTGTGGATTCAGCAGTCTGCAAACACTTTCTGTGCAGAGTCTCAAAACAGGCGTTTTCAGCCCCATACCAGCATATGGAAGAAAGGGCAGTAAGCACAGGGATATATCTGCTTTTAAATCCAAAACGCAGCTCTCTAACAGAACGGTTGTCAATGTGTGCACTCAACTTCCAGAGTTAAACCCGTGTGAGGATTCAGCAGTCTGCAAACACTTTCTGTGCAGAGTCTCAAAACAGGCGTTTTAGCCCAATACCGGCATATGGAAGAAAGGGCAGAAAGCACAGGGAAATATCTGCTTCTAAATCCAAAACGCAGCTATCTACCAGAACGGTTGTCAATGTGTGCACTCAACTTCCAGAGTTAAACCCGTGTGTGGATTCATCCATCTGCAAACACTTTCTGTGCAGAGTCTCAAAACAGGCGTTTTCAGCCCCATACCAACATATGGAAGAAAGGGCAGTAAGCACAGGGAAATATCTGCTTCTAAATCCAAAACGCAGCTATCTAACAGAACGGTTGTCAATGTGTGCACTCAACTTCCAGAGTTAAACCCGTGTGTGGATTCAGCCATCTGCAAACACTTTCTGTGCAGAGTCTCAAAACAGGCGTTTTCAGTCCAATACCGGCATATGGAAGAAAGGACAGTAAGCACAGGGATATATCTGCTTTTAAATCCAAAACGCAGCTATCTAACAGAACGGTTGTCAATATGTGCACTAAACTTCCAGAGTTAAACCCGTGTGAGGATTCAGCAGTCTGCAAACCCTTTCTGTGCAGAGTCTCAAAACAGGCGTTTTCAGCCCAATACCGGCATATGGAAGAAAGGGCAGTAAGCACAGGGAAATATCTGCTTCTAAATTCAAAACGCAGCTATCTAACAGAACAGTTGTCAATGTGTGCACTCAACTTCCAGAGTTAAACCCGTGTGTGGATTCAGCAGTCTGCAAACAATTGCTGTGCAGAGTCTTCAAACAGGCATTTTTAGCCCAATACCGGCATATGTAAGAAAGGGCAGAAAGCACAGGGAAATATCTGCTTCGAAATCCAAAACGCAGCTATCTAACAGAACGGTTGTCAATGTGTGCACTCAACTTCCAGAGTTAAACCCGTGTGTGGATTCAGCAGTCTGCAACCACTTGCTGTGCAGAGTCTCAAAACAGGCGTTTTCAGCCCAATACCGGCATTCGCAAGAAAGAGCAGAAAGCACAGGGAAATATCTGCTTCTAAATCCAAAACACAGCTATCTAACAGAACGGTTGTCAATGTGTGCACTCAACTTCCAGAGTTAAACCCGTGAGTTGATTCAGAAGTTTGCAAACACTTGCTGTGCAGAGTCTCAAAACAGGCGTTTTCAGCCCAATACCGGCATATGGAAGAAAGGGCAGAAAGCACAGGGAAATATCTGCTTGTAAATCCAAAACGCAGCTATCTAACAGAACGGTTGTCAATGTGTGCACTCAACTTCCAGAGTTAAACCCGTGTGTGGTTCAGCAGTCTGCAAACAGTTTCTGTGCAGAGTCTCAAAAAAGGCGTTTTTGCCCAATAACAGCATATGGAAGAAAGGGCATAAAGCACAGGGAAATATCTGCTTCTAAATTGAAAACGGAGCTATCTAACAGAACGGTTGTCAATGTGTGCACTCAAATTCCAGAGTTAAACCCGTGTGTGGATTCAGCAGTCTGCAAACACTTTCTGTGCAGAGTCTAAAAACAGGCGTTTTCAGCCCAATACCGGCATACGGAAGAAAGGGCAGTAAGCACAGGGAAATATCTGCTTCTAAATCCAAAACACAGCTATCTAACAGAACGGTTGTCAATGTGTGCACTCACCTTCCAGAGTTAAACCCGTGTGTGGATTCAGCCATCTGCAAACACTTTCTGTGCAGAGTCTCAAAACAGGCGTTTTCAGTCCAAAACCGGCATATGGAAGAAAGGACAGTAAGCACAGGGATATATCTGCTTTTAAATCCAAAACGAAGCTATCTAACAGAACGGTTGTCAATGTGTGCACTCAACTTTCAGAGTTAAACCCGTGTGTGGATTCAGCAGTCTGCAACCACTTGCTGTGCAGAGTCTCAAAACAGGCGTTTTCAGCCCAATACCGGCATTCGCAAGAAAGGGTAGAAAGCACAGGGAAATATCTGCTTCTAAATCCAAAACGCAGCTATCTAACAGAACGGTTGTCAATGTGTGCACTCAACTTCCAGAGTTAAACCCGTGTGTGGATTCAGCAGTCTGCAACCACTTGCTCTGCAGAGTCTCAAAACAGGCGTTTTCAGCCCAATACCGGCATTCGCAAGAAAGGGCAGAAAGCCCAGGGAAATATCTGCTTCTAAATCCAAAACGCAGCTATCTAACAGAACGGTTGTCAATGTGTGCACTCAACTTCCAGAGTTAAACCCGTGTGTGGATTCAGCAGTCTGCAAACACTTTCTGTGCAGAGTCTCAAAACAGGCGTTTTAGCCCAATACCGGCATATGGAAGAAAGGGCAGAAAGCACAGGGAAATATCTGCTTCTAAATTGAAAACGCAGCTATCTAACAGAACGGTTGTCAATGTGTGCACTCAAATTCCAGAGTTAAACCCGTGTGTGTATTCAGCAGTCTGCAAACACTTTCTGTGCAGAGTCTCAAAACAGGCGTTTTCAGCCCAATACCGGCAAAAGGAAGAAAGGGCAGTAAGCACAAGGAAATATCTGCTTCGAAATCCAAAAGGAAGCTATCTAACAGAACGGTTATCAATGTGTCCACTGAACTTCCAGAGTTAAACCCGTGTGTGGATTCAGCAGTCTGCAAACACTTTCTGTGCAGAGTCTCAAAACAGGCGTTTTCAGTCCCGTACCAGCTTATGGAAGAAAGGGCAGTAAGCACAGGGAAATATCTGCTTCGAAATCCAAAACGCAGCTATCTAACAGAACGGTTGTCAATGTGTGCACTCAACTTCCAGAGTTAAACCCGTGTCTGGATTCAGCAGTCTGCAACCACTTGCTCTGCAGAGTCTCAAAACAGGCGTTTTCAGCCCAATACCGGCATTCGCAAGAAAGGGCAGAAAGCCCAGGGAAATATCTGCTTCTAAATCCAAAACGCAGCTATCTAACAGAACGGTTGTCAATGTGTGCACTCAACTTCCAGAGTTAAACCCGTGTGTGGATTCAGCAGTCTGCAAACACTTTCTGTGCAGAGTCTCAAAACAGGCGTTTTAGCCCAATACCGGCATATGGAAGAAAGGGCAGAAAGCACAGGGAAATATCTGCTTCTAAATTGAAAACGCAGCTATCTAACAGAACGGTTGTCAATGTGTGCACTCAAATTCCAGAGTTAAACCCGTGTGTGTATTCAGCAGTCTGCAAACACTTTCTGTGCAGAGTCTCAAAACAGGCGTTTTCAGCCCAATACCGGCAAAAGGAAGAAAGGGCAGTAAGCACAAGGAAATATCTGCTTCGAAATCCAAAAGGAAGCTATCTAACAGAACGGTTATCAATGTGTCCACTGAACTTCCAGAGTTAAACCCGTGTGTGGTTTCAGCAGTCTGCAAACACTTTCTGTGCAGAGTCTCAAAACAGGCGTTTTCAGTCCCGTACCAGCTTATGGAAGAAAGGGCAGTAAGCACAGGGAAATATCTGCTTCGAAATCCAAAACGCAGCTATCTAACAGAACGGTTGTCAATGTGTGCACTCAACTTCCAGAGTTAAACCCGTGTGTGGATTCAGCCATCTGTAAACACTTTCTGTGCAGAGTCTCAAAACAGGCGTTTTCAGCCCTATACCGGCATATGGAAGAAAGGGCAGTAAGCACAGGGAAATATCTGCTTCTAAATTCAAAACGCAGCTATCTAACAGAACAGTTGTCAATGTGTGCACTCAACTTCCAGAGATAAACCGGTGTGTGGATTCAGCAGTCTGCAAACAATTGCTGTGCAGAGTCTTCAAACAGGCATTTTTAGCCCAATACCGGCATATGGAAGAAAGGTCAGAAAGCACAGGGAAATATCTGCTTCGAAATCCAAAACGCAGCTATCTAACAGAACGGTTGTGAATGTGTGCACTCAACTTCCAGAGTTAAACCCGTGTGTGGATTCAGCAGTCTGCAACCACTTGCTGTGCAGAGTCTCAAAACAGGCGTTTTCAGCCCCATACCAGCATATGGTAGAAAGGGCAGTAAGCACAGGGAAATATCTGCTTCTAAATTCAAAACGCAGCTATCTAACAGAACAGTTGTCAATGTGTGCACTCAACTTCCAGAGATAAACCGGTGTGTGGATTCAGCAGTCTGCAAACAATTGCTGTGCAGAGTCTTCAAACAGGCATTTTTAGCCCAATACCGGCATATGGAAGAAAGGGCAGAAAGCACAGGGAAATATCTGCTTCGAAATCCAAAACGCAGCTATCTAACAGAACGGTTGTCAATGTGTGCACTCAACTTCCAGAGTTAAACCCGTGTGTGGATTCAGCAGTCTGCAACCACTTGCTGTGCAGAGTCTCAAAACAGGCGTTTTCAGCCCAATACCGGCATTCGCAAGAAAGGGCAGAAAGCAGAGGGAAATATCTGCTTCTAAATCCCAAACGCAGCTATCTAACAGAACGGTTGTCAATGTGTGCACTCAACTTCCAGAGTTAAACCCGTGTGTGGATTCAGCAGTCTGCAACCACTTGCTGTGCAGAGTCTCAAAACAGGCGTTTTCAGCCCAATACCGGCATTCGCAAGAAAGAGCAGAAAGCACAGGGAAATATCTGCTTCTAAATACAAAACACAGCTATCTAACAGAACGGTTGTCAATGTGTGCACACAACTTCCAGAGTTAAACCCGTGTGTGGATTCAGCAGTCTGCAAACACTTGCTGTGCAGAGTCTCAAAACAGGCGTTTTCAGCCCAATACCGGCATATGGAAGAAAGGGCAGAAAGCACAGGGAAATATCTGCTTCTAAATTGAAAACGGATCTATCTAACAGAACGGTTGTCAATGTGTGCACTCAACTTCCAGAGTTAAACCCGTGTGTGGTTCAGCAGTCTGCAAACACTTTCTGTGCAGAGTCTCAAAAAAGGCGTTTTAGCCCAATACCAGCATATGGAAGAAAGGGCAGAAAGCACAGGGAAATATCTGCTTCTAAATTGAAAACGGAGCTATCTAACAGAACGGTTGTCAATGTGTGCACTCAAATTCCAGAGTTAAACCCGTGTGTGGATTCAGCAGCCTGCAAACACTTTCTGTGCAGAGTCTCAAAACAGGCGTTTTCAGCCCAATACCGGCCTACGGAAGAAAGGGCCGTAAGCACAGGGAAATATCTGCTTCGAAATCCAAAAGGCAGCTATCTAACAGAACGGTTGTCAATGTGTCCACTGAACTTCCAGAGTTAAACCCGTGTGTGGATTCAGCCATCTGCAAACACTTTCTGTGCAGAGTCTCAAAACAGGCGTTTTCAGTCCAAAACTGGCATATGGAAGAAAGGACAGTAAGCACAGGGATATATCTGCTTTTAAATCCAAAACGCAGCTATCTAACAGAACGGTTGTCAATGTGTGCACTCAACTTCCAGAGTTAAACCCGTGTGTGGATTCAGCAGTCTGCAAATACTTTCTGTGCAGAGTCTCAAAACAGGCGTTTTAGCCCAATACCGGCATATGGAAGAAAGGGCAGAAAGCACAGGGAAATATCTGCTTCTAAATCGAAAACGGAGATATCTAACAGAACGGTTGTCAATGTGTGCACTCAAATTCCAGAGTTAAACCCGTGTGTGGATTCAGCAGTCTGCAAACACTTTCTGTGCAAAGTCTCAAAACAGGCGTTTTCAGCCCAATACCGGCATACGGAAGAAAGGGCAGTAAGCACAGGGAAATATCTGCTTCTAAATCCAAAACACAGCTATCTAACAGAACGGTTGTCAATGTGTGCACTCAACTTCCAGAGTTAATCCCGTGTGTGGATTCAGCCATCTGCAAACACTTTCTGTGCAGAGTCTCAAAACAGGCGTTTTCAATCCAAAACCGGCATATGGAAGAAAGGACAGTAAGCACAGGGATATATCTACTTTTAAATCCGAAACACAGCTATCTAACAGAATGGTTGTCAATGTGTGCACTCAACTTCCAGAGTTAAACCCGGGTGAGGATTCAGCAGTCTGCAAACACTTTCTGTGCAGAGTCTCAAAACAGGTGTTTTCAGCCCAATACCGGCATATGGAAGAAAGGGCAGTAAGCACAGGGAAATATCTGCTTCTAAATTCAAAACGCAGCTATCTAACAGAACAGTTGTCAATGTGTGCACTCAACTTCCAGAGATAAACCCGTGTGTGGATTCAGCAGTCTGCAAACAATTGCTGTGCAGAGTCTTCAAACAGGCATTTTTAGCCCAATACCGGCATATGGAAGAAAGGGTAGAAAGCACAGGGAAATATCTGCTTCGAAATCCAAAACGCAGCTATCTAACAGAACGGTTGTCAATGTGTGCACTCAACTTCCAGAGTTAAACCCGTGTGTGAATTCAGCAGTCTGCAACCACTTGCTGTGCAGAGTCTCAAAACAGGCGTTTTCAGCCCAATACCGGCATTCGCAAGAAAGGGCAGAAAGCAGAGGGAAATATCTGCTTCTAAATCCAAAACGCAGCTATCTAACAGAACGGTTGTCAATGTGTGCACTCAACTTCCAGAGTTAAACCCGTGTGTGGATTCAGCAGTCTGCAACCACTTGCTGTGCAGAGTCTCAAAACGGGCGTTTTCAGCCCAATACCGGCATTCGCAAGAAAGGGCAGAAAGCACAGGGAAATATCTGCTTCTAAATCCAAAACGCAGCTATCTAACAGAACGGTTGTCAATGTGTGCACTCAACTTCCAGAGTTAATCCCGTGTGTGGATTCAGCAGTCTGCAAACACTTTCTGTGCAGAGCCTCAAAACAGGCGTTTTCAGTCCCGTACCAGCTTATGGAAGAAAGGGCAGTAAGCACAGGGAAATATCTGCTTCTAAATCCAAAACGCAGCTATCTAACAGAACGGTTGTCAATGTGTGCACTCAACTTCCAGAGTTAAACCCGTGTGTGGATTCAGCCATCTGTAAACACTTTCTGTGCAGAGTCTCAAAACAGGCGTTTTCAGTCCATTACCGGCATATGGAAGAAAGGACAGTAAGCACAGGGATATATCTGCTTTTAAATCCAAAACGCAGCTATCTAACAGAACGGTTGTCAATATGTGCACTCAACTTCCGGAGTTAAACCCGTGTGAGGATTCAGCAGTCTGCAAACCCTTTCTGTGCAGAGTCTCAAAACAGGCGTTTTCAGCCCTATACCGGCATATGGAAGAAAGGGCAGTAAGCACAGGGAAATATCTGCTTATAAATTCAAAACGCAGCTATCTAACAGAACAGTTGTCAATGTGTGCACTCAACTTCCAGAGATAAACCGGTGTGTGGATTCAGCAGTCTGCAAACAATTGCTGTGCAGAGTCTTCAAACAGGCATTTTTAGCCCAATACCGGCATATGGAAGAAAGGGCAGAAAGCACAGGGAAATATCTGCTTCTAAATCCAAAACGCAGCTATCTAACAGAACGGTTGTCAATGTGTGCACTCAACTTCCAGAGTTAAACCCGTGTGTGGATTCAGCAGTCTGCAACCACTTGCTGTGCAGAGTCTCAAAACAGGCGTTTTCAGCACAATACCGGCATTCGCAAGAAAGGGCAGAAAGCAGAGGGAAATATCTGCTTCTAAATCCAAAACGCAGCTATCTAACAGAACGGTTGTCAATGTGTGCACTCAACTTCCAGAGTTAAACCCGTGTGTGGATTCAGCAGTCTGCAACCACTTGCTGTGCAGAGTCTCAAAACAGGCGTTTTTAGCCCAATACCGGCATTCGCAAGAAAGAGCAGAAAGCACAGGGAAATATCTGCTTCTAAATACAAAACACAGCTATCTAACAGAACGGTTGTCAATGTGTGCACACAACTTCCAGAGTTAAACCCGTGTGTGGATTCAGCAGTCTGCAAACACTTGCTGTGCAGAGTCTCAAAACAGGCGTTTTCAGCCCAATACCGGCATATGGAAGAAAGGGCAGAAAGCACAGGGAAATATCTGCTTCTAAATCCAAAACGCAGCTATCTAACAGAACGGTTGTCAATGTGTGCACTCAACTTCCAGAGTTAAACCCGTGTGTGGTTCAGCAGTCTGCAAACACTTTCTGTGCAGAGTCTCAAAAAAGGCGTTTTAGCCCAATACCAGCATATGGAAGAAAGGGCAGAAAGCACAGGGAAATATCTGCTTCTAAATTGAAAACGGAGCTATCTAACAGAACGGTTGTCAATGTGTGCACTCAAATTCCAGAGTTAAACCCGTGTGTGGATTCAGCAGCCTGCAAACACTTTCTGTGCAGAGTCTCAAAACAGGCGTTTTCAGTCCAATACCGGCATACAGAAGAAAGGGCCGTAAGCACACGGAAATATCTGCTTCGAAATCCAAAAGGCAGCTATCTAACAGAACGGTTGTCAATGTGTCCACTGAACTTCCAGAGTTAAACCCGTGTGTGGATTCAGCAGTCTGCAAACACTTTCTGTGCAGAGTCTCAAAACAGGCGTTTTCAGTCCAAAACTGGCATATGGAAGAAAGGACAGTAAGCACAGGGATATATTTGCTTTTAAATCCAAAACGCAGCTATCTAACAGAACGGTTGTCAATGTGTGCACTCAACTTCCAGAGTTAAACCCGTGTGTGGATTCAGCAGTCTGCAAACACTTTCTGTGCAGAGTCTCAAAACAGGCGTTTTAGCCCAATACCGGCATATGGAAGAAAGGGCAGAAAGCACAGGGAAATATCTGCTTCTAAATCGAAAACGGAGATATCTAACAGAACGGTTGTCAATGTGTGCACTGAAATTCCAGAGTTAAACCCGTGTGTGGATTCAGCAGTCTGCAAACACTTTCTGTGCAAAGTCTCAAAACAGGCGTTTTCAGCCCAATACCGGCATACGGAAGAAAGGGCAGTAAGCACAGGGAAATATCTGCTTCTAAATCCAAAACACAGCTATCTAACAGAACGGTTGTCAATGTGTGCACTCAACTTCCAGAGTTAATCCCGTGTGTGGATTCAGCCATCTGCAAACACTTTCTGTGCAGAGTCTCAAAACAGGCGTTTTCAGTCCAAAACCGGCATATGGAAGAAAGGACAGTAAGCACAGGGATATATCTGCTTTTAAATCCGAAACACAGCTATCTAACAGAATGGTTGTCAATGTGTGCACTCAACTTCCAGAGTTAAACCCGGGTGAGGATTCAGCAGTCTGCAAACACTTTCTGTGCAGAGTCTCAAAACAGGCGTTTTCAGCCCAATACCGGCATATGGAAGAAAGGGCAGTAAGCACCGGGAAATATCTGCTTCTAAATTCAAAACGCAGCTATCTAACAGAACAGTTGTCAATGTGTGCACTCAGCTTCCATAGTTAAACCCGTGTGTGGATTCAGCAGTCTGCAAACAATTGCTGTGCAGAGTCTTCAAACAGGCATTTTTAGCCCAATACCGGCATATGGAAGAAAGGGCAGAAAGCACAGGGAAATATCTGCTTCGAAATGCAAAACGCAGCTATCTAACAGAACGGTTGTCAATGTGTGCACTCAACTTCCAGAGTTAAACCCGTGTGTGGATTCAGCAGTCTGCTACCACTTGCTGTGCAGAGTCTCAAAACAGGCGTTTTCAGCCCAATACCGGCATTCCCAAGAAAGGGCAGAAAGCACAGGGAAATATCTGCTTCTAAATCCAAAACGCAGCTATCTAACAGAACGGTTGTCAATGTGTGCACTCAACTTCCAGAGTTAAACCCGTGTGTGGATTCAGCAGTCTGCAACCACTTGCTGTGCAGAGTCTCAAAACAGGCGTTTTCAGCCCAATACCGGCATTCGCAAGAAAGAGCAGAAAGCACAGGGAAATATCTGCTTCTAAATCCAAAACGCAGCTATCTAACAGAACGGTTGTCAATGTGTGCACTCAACTTCCAGAGTTAAACCCGTGTGTGGATTCACCAGTCTGCAAACACTTGCTGTGCAGAGTCTCAAAACAGGCGTTTTCAGCCCAATACCGGCATATGGAAGAAAGGGCAGAAAGCACAGGGAAATATCTCCTTGTAAATCCAAAACGCAGCTATCTAACAGAACGGTTGTCAATGTGTGCACTCAACTTCCAGAGTTAAACCCGTGTGTGGTTCAGCAGTCTGCAAACAGTTTCTGTGCAGAGTCTCAAAAAAGGCGTTTTTGCCCAATAACAGCATATGGAAGAAAGGGCAGAAAGCACAGGGAAATATCTGCTTCTAAATTGAAAACGGATCTATCTAACAGAACGGTTGTCAATGTGTGCACTCAAATTCCAGAGTTAAAACCGTGTGTGGATTCAGCAGTCTGCAAACACTTTCTGTGCAGAGTCTAAAAACAGGCGTTTTCAGCCCAATACCGGCATACGGAAGAAAGGGCAGTAAGCACAGGGAAATATCTGCTTCGAAATCCAAAAGGCAGCTATCTAACAGAACGGTTGTCAATGTGTCCACGGAACTTCCAGAGTTAAACCCGTGTGTGGATTCAGCAGTCTGCAAACACTTTCTGTGCAGAGTCTCAAAACAGGCGTTTTCAGCCCCATACTAGCATATGGAAGAAAGGGTAGAAAGCACAGGGAAATATCTGCTTCTAAATCCAAAACGCAGCTATCTAACAGAACGGTTGTCAATGTGTGCACTCAACTTCCAGAGTTAAACCCGTGTGTGGATTCAGCAGTCTGCAACCACTTGCTCTGCAGAGTCTCAAAACAGGCGTTTTCAGACCAATACCGGCATTCGCAAGAAAGGGCAGAAAGCCCAGGGAAATATCTGCTTCTAAATCCAAAACGCAGCTATCTAACAGAACGCTTGTCAATGTGTGCACTCAAATTCCAGAGTTAAACCCGAGTGTGGATTCAGCAGTCTGCAAACACTTTCTGTGCAGAGTCTCAAAACAGGCGTTTTAGCCCAATACCAGCATATGGAAGAAAGGGCAGAAAGCACAGGGAAATATCTGCTTTTAAATCCAAAACGCAGCTATCTAACAGAACGGTTGTCAATATGTGCACTCAACTTCCGGAGTTAAACCCGTGTGAGGATTCAGCAGTCTGCAAACCCTTTCTGTGCAGAGTCTCAAAACAGGCGTTTTCAGCCCTATACCGGCATATGGAAGAAAGGGCAGTAAGCACAGGGAAATATCTGCTTCTAAATTCAAAACGCAGCTATCTAACAGAACAGTTGTCAATGTGTGCACTCAACTTCCAGAGATAAACCGGTGTGTGGATTCAGCAGTCTGCAAACAATTGCTGTGCAGAGTCTTCAAACAGGCATTTTTAGCCCAATACCGGCATATGGAAGAAAGGGCAGAAAGCACAGGGAAATATCTGCTTCGAAATCCAAAACGCAGCTATCTAACAGAACGGTTGTCAATGTGTGCACTCAACTTCCAGAGTTAAACCCGTGTGTGGATTCAGCAGTCTGCAACCACTTGCTGTGCAGAGTCTCAAAACAGGCGTTTTCAGCCCAATACCGGCATTCGCAAGAAAGGGCAGAAAGCAGAGGGAAATATCTGCTTCTAAATCCAAAACGCAGCTATCTAACAGAACGGTTGTCAATGTGTGCACTCAACTTCCAGAGTTAAACCCGTGTGTGGATTCAGCAGTCTGCAACCACTTGCTGTGCAGAGTCTCAAAACGGGCGTTTTCAGCCCAATACCGGCATTCGCAAGAAAGGGCAGAAAGCACAGGGAAATATCTGCTTCTAAATCCAAAACGCAGCTATCTAACAGAACGGTTGTCAATGTGTGCACTCAACTTCCAGAGTTAAACCCGTGTGTGGATTCAGCAGTCTGCAACCACTTGCTCTGCAGAGTCTCAAAACAGGCGTTTTCAGACCAATACCGGCATTCGCAAGAAAGGGCAGAAAGCCCAGGGAAATATCTGCTTCTAAATCCAAAACGCAGCTATCTAACAGAACGCTTGTCAATGTGTGCACTCAAATTCCAGAGTTAAACCCGAGTGTGGATTCAGCAGTCTGCAAACACTTTCTGTGCAGAGTCTCAAAACAGGCGTTTTAGCCCAATACCAGCATATGGAAGAAAGGGCAGAAAGCACAGGGAAATATCTGCTTTTAAATCCAAAACGCAGCTATCTAACAGAACGGTTGTCAATATGTGCACTCAACTTCCGGAGTTAAACCCGTGTGAGGATTCAGCAGTCTGCAAACCCTTTCTGTGCAGAGTCTCAAAACAGGCGTTTTCAGCCCTATACCGGCATATGGAAGAAAGGGCAGTAAGCACAGGGAAATATCTGCTTCTAAATTCAAAACGCAGCTATCTAACAGAACAGTTGTCAATGTGTGCACTCAACTTCCAGAGATAAACCGGTGTGTGGATTCAGCAGTCTGCAAACAATTGCTGTGCAGAGTCTTCAAACAGGCATTTTTAGCCCAATACCGGCATATGGAAGAAAGGGCAGAAAGCACAGGGAAATATCTGCTTCGAAATCCAAAACGCAGCTATCTAACAGAACGGTTGTCAATGTGTGCACTCAACTTTCAGAGTTAAACCCGTGTGTGGATTCAGCAGTCTGCAACCACTTGCTGTGCAGAGTCTCAAAACAGGCGTTTTCAGCCCAATACCGGCATTCGCAAGAAAGGGCAGAAAGCAGAGGGAAATATCTGCTTCTAAATCCAAAACGCAGCTATCTAACAGAACGGTTGTCAATGTGTGCACTCAACTTCCAGAGTTAAACCCGTGTGTGGATTCAGCAGTCTGCAACCACTTGCTGTGCAGAGTCTCAAAACGGGCGTTTTCAGCCCAATACCGGCATTCGCAAGAAAGGGCAGAAAGCACAGGGAAATATCTGCTTCTAAATCCAAAACGCAGCTATCTAACAGAACGGTTGTCAATGTGTGCACTCAACTTCCAGAGTTAATCCCGTGTGTGGATTCAGCAGTCTGCAAACACTTTCTGTGCAGAGTCTCAAAACAGGCGTTTTAGCCCAATACCGGCATATGGAAGAAAGGGCAGAAAGCACAGGGAAATATCTGCTTCTAAATCGAAAACGCAGCTATCTAACAGAACGGTTGTCAATGTGTGCACACAAATTCCAGAGTTAAACCCGTGTGTGTATTCAGCAGTCTGCAAACACTTTCTGTGCAGAGTCTCAAAACAGGCGTTTTCAGCCCAATACCGGCAAAAGGAAGAAAGGGCACTAAGCACAAGGAAATATCTGCTTCGAAATCCAAAAGGCAGCTATCTAACAGAACGGTTATCAATGTGTCCACTGAACTTCCAGAGTTAAACCCGTGTGTGGATTCAGCAGTCTGCAAACACTTTCTGTGCAGAGTCTTCAAACAGGCATTTTTAGCCCAATACCGGCATATGGAAGAAAGGGAAGAAAGCACAGGGAAATATCTGCTTCGAAATCCAAAACGCAGCTATCTAACAGAACGGTTGTCAATGTGTGCACTCAACTTCCAGAGTTAAACCCGTGTGTGGATTCAGCCATCTGCAAACACTTTCTGTGCAGAGTCTCAAAACAGGCGTTTTCAGTCCAATACCGGCATATGGAAGAAAGGACAGTAAGCACAGGGATATATCTGCTTTTAAATCCAAAACGCAGCTATCTAACAGAACGGTTGTCAATATGTGCACTCAACTTCCAGAGTTAAACCCGTGTGAGGATTCAGCAGTCTGCAAACCCTTTCTGTGCAGAGTCTCAAAACAGGCGTTTTCAGCCCAATACCGGCAAAAGGAAGAAAGGTCAGTAAGCACAAGGAAATATCTGCTTCTAAATCCAAAACGCAGCTATCTAAAAGAACGGTTGTCAATGTGTGCACTCAACTTCCAGAGTTAAACCCGTGTGTGGATTCAGCCATCTGTAAACACTTTCTGTGCAGAGTCTCAAAACAGGCGTTTTCAGTCCATTACCGGCATATGGAAGAAAGGACAGTAAGCACAGGGATATATCTGCTTTTAAATCCAAAACGCAGCTATCTAACAGAGCGGTTGTCAATATGTGCACTCAACTTCCGGAGTTAAACCCGTGTGAGGATTCAGCAGTCTGCAAACCCTTTCTGTGCAGAGTCTCAAAACAGGCGTTTTCAGCCCTATACCGGCATATGGAAGAAAGGGCAGTAAGCACAGGGAAATATCTGCTTCTAAATTCAAAACGCAGCTATCTAACAGAACAGTTGTCAATGTGTGCACTCAACTTCCAGAGATAAACCGGTGTGTGGATTCAGCAGTCTGCAAACAATTGCTGTGCAGAGTCTTCAAACAGGCATTTTTAGCCCAATACCGGCATATGGAAGAAAGGGAAGAAAGCACAGGGAAATATCTGCTTCGAAATCCAAAACGCAGCTATCTAACAGAACGGTTGTCAATGTGTGCACTCAACTTCCAGAGTTAAACCCGTGTGTGGATTCAGCAGTCTGCAACCACTTGCTGTGCAGAGTCTAAAAACAGGCGTTTTCAGCCCAATACCGGCATTCGCAAGAAAGGGCAGAAAGCAGAGGGAAATATCTGCTTCTAAATCCAAAACGCAGCTATCTAACAGAACGGTTGTCAATGTGTGCACTCAACTTCCAGAGTTAAACCCGTGTGTGGATTCAGCAGTCTGCAACCACTTGCTGTGCAGAGTCTCAAAACGGGCGTTTTCAGCCCAATACCGGCATTCGCAAGAAAGGGCAGAAAGCACAGGGAAATATCTGCTTCTAAATCCAAAACGCAGCTATCTAACAGAACGGTTGTCAATGTGTGCACTCAACTTCCAGAGTTAATCCCGTGTGTGGATTCAGCAGTCTGCAAACACTTTCTGTGCAGAGTCTCAAAACAGGCGTTTTAGCCCAATACCGGCATATGGAAGAAAGGGCAGAAAGCACAGGGAAATATCTGCTTCTAAATCGAAAACGCAGCTATCTAACAGAACGGTTGTCAATGTGTGCACTCAAATTCCAGAGTTAAACCCGTGTGTGTATTCAGCAGTCTGCAAACACTTTCTGTGCAGAGTCTCAACACAGGCGTTTTCAGCCCAATACCGGCAAAAGGAAGAAAGGGCACTAAGCACAAGGAAATATCTGCTTCGAAATCCAAAAGGCAGCTATCTAACAGAACGGTTATCAATGTGTCCACTGAACTTCCAGAGTTAAACCCGTGTGTGGATTCAGCAGTCTGCAAACACTTTCTGTGCAGAGCCTCAAAACAGGCGTTTTCAGCCCCATACCAGCATATGGTAGAAAGGGCAGTAAGCACAGGGAAATATCTGCTTCTAAATCCAAAACGCAGCTATCTAACAGAACGGTTGTCAATGTGTGCACTCAACTTCCAGAGTTAAACCCGTGTGTGGATTCAGCCATCTGCAAACACTTTCTGTGCAGAGTCTCAAAACAGGTGTTTTCAGTCCAATACCGGCATATGGAAGAAAGGACAGTAAGCACAGGGATATATCTGCTTTTAAATCCAAAACGCAGCTATCTAACAGAACGGTTGTCAATATGTGCACTCAACTTCCAGAGTTAAACCCGTGTGAGGATTCAGCAGTCTGCAAACCCTTTCTGTGCAGAGTCTCAAAACAGGCGTTTTCAGCCCAATACCGGCATATGGAAGAAAGGGCAGTAAGCACAGGGAAATATCTGCTTCTAAATTCAAAACGCAGCTATCTAACAGAACAGTTGTCAATGTGTGCACTCAACTTCCAGAGTTAAACCCGTGTGTGGATTCAGCAGTCTGCAACCACTTGCTGTGCAGAGTCTCAAAACAGGCGTTTTCAGCCCAATACCGGCATTCCCAAGAAAGGGCAGAAAGCACAGGGAAATATCTGCTTCTAAATCCAAAACGCAGCTATCTAACAGAACGGTTGTCAATGTGTGCACTCAACTTCCAGAGTTAAACCCGTGTGTGGATTCACCAGTCTGCAAACACTTGCTGTGCAGAGTCTCAAAACAGGCGTTTTCAGCCCAATACCGGCATATGGAAGAAAGGGCAGAAAGCACAGGGAAATATCTGCTTGTAAATCCAAAACGCAGCTATCTAACAGAACGGTTGTCAATGTGTGCACTCAACTTCCAGAGTTAAACCCGTGTGTGGTTCAGCAGTCTGCAAACAGTTTCTGTGCAGAGTCTCAAAAAAGGCGTTTTTGCCCAATAACAGCATATGGAAGAAAGGGCAGAAAGCACAGGGAAATATCTGCTTCTAAATTGAAAACGGATCTATCTAACAGAACGGTTGTCAATGTGTGCACTCAAATTCCAGAGTTAAACCCGTGTGTGGATTCAGCAGTCTGCAAACACTTTCTGTGCAGAGTCTAAAAACAGGCGTTTTAGCCCAATACCGGCATATGGAAGAAAGGGCAGAAAGCACAGGGAAATATCTGCTTCTAAATCGAAAACGCAGCTATCTAACAGAACGGTTGTCAATGTGTGCACTCAAATTCCAGAGTTAAACCCGTGTGTGTATTCAGCAATCTGCAAACACTTTCTGTGCAGAGTCTCAAAACAGGCGTTTTCAGCCCAATACCGGCAAAAGGAAGAAAGGGCACTAAGCACAAGGAAATATCTGCTTCGAAATCCAAAAGGCAGCTATCTAACAGAACGGTTATCAATGTGTCCACTGAACTTCCAGAGTTAAACCCGTGTGTGGATTCAGCAGTCTGCAAACACTTTCTGTGCAGAGCCTCAAAACAGGCGTTTTCAGCCCCATACCAGCATATGGTAGAAAGGGCAGTAAGCACAGGGAAATATCTGCTTCTAAATCCAAAACGCAGCTATCTAACAGAACGGTTGTCAATGTGTGCACTCAACTTCCAGAGTTAAACCCGTGTGTGGATTCAGCCATCTGCAAACACTTTCTGTGCAGAGTCTCAAAACAGGCGTTTTCAGTCCAATACCGGCATATGGAAGAAAGGACAGTAAGCACAGGGATATATCTGCTTTTAAATCCAAAACGCAGCTACCTAACAGAACGGTTGTCAATATGTGCACTCAACTTCCAGAGTTAAACCCGTGTGAGGATTCAGCAGTCTGCAAACCCTTTCTGTGCAGAGTCTCAAAACAGGCGTTTTCAGCCCAATACCGGCATATGGAAGAAAGGGCAGAAAGCACAGGGAAATATCTGCTTGTAAATCCAAAACGCAGCTATCTAACAGAACGGTTGTCAATGTGTGCACTCAACTTCCAGAGTTAAACCCGTGTGTGGTTCAGCAGTCTGCAAACAGTTTCTGTGCAGAGTCTCAAAAAAGGCGTTTTTGCCCAATAACAGCATATGGAAGAAAGGGCAGAAAGCACAGGGAAATATCTGCTTCTAAATTGAAAACGGATCTATCTAACAGAACGGTTGTCAATGTGTGCACTCAAATTCCAGAGTTAAACCCGTGTGTGGATTCAGCAGTCTGCAAACACTTTCTGTGCAGAGTCTAAAAACAGGCGTTTTAGCCCAATACCGGCATATGGAAGAAAGGGCAGAAAGCACAGGGAAATATCTGCTTCTAAATCGAAAACGCAGCTATCTAACAGAACGGTTGTCAATGTGTGCACTCAAATTCCAGAGTTAAACCCGTGTGTGTATTCAGCAATCTGCAAACACTTTCTGTGCAGAGTCTCAAAACAGGCGTTTTCAGCCCAATACCGGCAAAAGGAAGAAAGGGCACTAAGCACAAGGAAATATCTGCTTCGAAATCCAAAAGGCAGCTATCTAACAGAACGGTTATCAATGTGTCCACTGAACTTCCAGAGTTAAACCCGTGTGTGGATTCAGCAGTCTGCAAACACTTTCTGTGCAGAGCCTCAAAACAGGCGTTTTCAGCCCCATACCAGCATATGGTAGAAAGGGCAGTAAGCACAGGGAAATATCTGCTTCTAAATCCAAAACGCAGCTATCTAACAGAACGGTTGTCAATGTGTGCACTCAACTTCCAGAGTTAAACCCGTGTGTGGATTCAGCCATCTGCAAACACTTTCTGTGCAGAGTCTCAAAACAGGCGTTTTCAGTCCAATACCGGCATATGGAAGAAAGGACAGTAAGCACAGGGATATATCTGCTTTTAAATCCAAAACGCAGCTACCTAACAGAACGGTTGTCAATATGTGCACTCAACTTCCAGAGTTAAACCCGTGTGAGGATTCAGCAGTCTGCAAACCCTTTCTGTGCAGAGTCTCAAAACAGGCGTTTTCAGCCCAATACCGGCATATGGAAGAAAGGGCAGTAAGCACAGGGAAATATCTGCTTCTAAATTCAAAACGCAGCTATCTAACAGAACAGTTGTCAATGTGTGCACTCAACTTCCAGAGTTAAACCCGTGTGTGGATTCAGCAGTCTGCAACCACTTGCTGTGCAGAGTCTCAAAACAGGCGTTTTCAGCCCAATACCGGCATTCCCAAGAAAGGGCAGAAAGCACAGGGAAATATCTGCTTCTAAATCCAAAACGCAGCTATCTAACAGAACGGTTGTCAATGTGTGCACTCAACTTCCAGAGTTAAACCCGTGTGTGGATTCACCAGTCTGCAAACACTTGCTGTGCAGAGTCTCAAAACAGGCGTTTTCAGCCCAATACCGGCATATGGAAGAAAGGGCAGAAAGCACAGGGAAATATCTGCTTGTAAATCCAAAACGCAGCTATCTAACAGAACGGTTGTCAATGTGTGCACTCAACTTCCAGAGATAAACCCGTGTGTGGTTCAGCAGTCTGCAAACAGTTTCTGTGCAGAGTCTCAAAAATGTCGTTTTTGCCCAATAACAGCATATGGAAGAAAGGGCAGAAAGCACAGGGAAATATCTGCTTCTAAACTGAAAACGGATCTATCTAACAGAACGGTTGTCAATGTGTGCACTCAAATTCCAGAGTTAAACCCGTGTGTGGATTCAGCAGTCTGCAAACACTTTCTGTGCAGAGTCTAAAAACAGGCGTTTTCAGCCCAATACCGGCATACGGAAGAAAGGGCAGTAAGCACAGGGAAATATCTGCTTCGAAATCCAAAAGGCAGCTATCTAACAGAACGGTTGTCAATGTGTCCACTGAACTTCCAGAGTTAAACCCGTGTGTGGATTCAGCAGTCTGCAAACACTTTCTGTGCAGAGTCTCAAAACAGGCGTTTTCAGTCCCATACTAGCAAATGGAGAAAGGGCAGTAAGCACAGGGAAATATCTGCTTCTAAATCCAAAACGCAGCTATCTAAAAGAACGGTTGTCAATGTGTGCACTCAACTTCCAGAGTTAAACCCGTGTGTGGATTCAGCCATCTGCAAACACTTTCTGTGCAGAGTCTCAAAACAGGCGTTTTCAGTCCAAAACCGGCATATGGAAGAAAGGACAGTAAGCACCGGGATATATCTGCTTTTAAATCCCAAACGCAGCTATCTAACAGAACGGTTGTCAATGTGTGCACTCAACTTTCAGAGTTAAACCCGTGTGTGGATTCAGCAGTCTGCAACCACTTGCTGTGCAGAGTCTCAAAACAGGCGTTTTCAGCCCAATACCGGCATTCGCAAGAAAGGGTAGAAAGCACAGGGAAATATCTGCTTCTAAATCCAAAACGCAGCTATCTAACAGAACGGTTGTCAATGTGTGCACTCAACTTCCAGAGTTAAACCCGTGTGTGGATTCAGCAGTCTGCAACCACTTGCTCTGCAGAGTCTCAAAACAGGCGTTTTCAGCCCAATACCGGCATTCGCAAGAAAGGGCAGAAAGCCCAGGGAAATATCTGCTTCTAAATCCAAAACGCAGCTATCTAACAGAACGGTTGTCAATGTGTGCACTCAACTTCCAGAGTTAAACCCGTGTGTGGATTCAGCAGTCTGCAAACACTTTCTGTGCAGAGTCTCAAAACAGGCGTTTTAGCCCAATACCGGCATATGGAAGAAAGGGCAGAAAGCACAGGGAAATATCTGCTTCTAAATCGGAAACGCAGCTATCTAACAGAACGGTTGTCAAAGTGTGCACTCAAATTCCAGAGTTAAACCCGTGTGTGTATTCAGCAGTCTGCAAACACTTTCTGTGCAGAGTCTCAAAACAGGCGTTTTCAGCCCAATACCGGCAAAAGGAAGAAAGGGCAGTAAGCACAAGGAAATATCTGCTTCGAAATCCAAAAGGAAGCTATCTAACAGAACGGTTATCAATGTGTCCACTGAACTTCCAGAGTTAAACCCGTGTGTGGATTCAGCAGTCTGCAAACACTTTCTGTGCAGAGTCTCAAAACAGGCGTTTTCTGTCCCGTACCAGCTTATGGAAGAAAGGGCAGTAAGCACAGGGAAATATCTGCTTCTAAATCCAAAACGCAGCTATCTAACAGAACGGTTGTCAATGTGTGCACTCAACTTCCAGAGTTAAACCCGTGTGTGGATTCAGCCATCTGTAAACACTTTCTGTGCAGAGTCTCAAAACAGGCGTTTTCAGTCCGTTACCGGCATATGGAAGAAAGGACAGTAAGCACAGGGATATATCTGCTTTTAAATCCAAAACGCAGCTATCTAACAGAACGGTTGTCAATATGTGCACTCAACTTCCGGAGTTAAATCCGTGTGAGGATTCAGCAGTCTGCAAACCCTTTCTGTGCAGAGTCTCAAAACAGGCGTTTTCAGCCCTATACCGGCATATGGAAGAAAGGGCAGTAAGCACAGGGAAATATCTGCTTCTAAATTCAAAACGCAGCTATCTAACAGAACAGTTGTCAATGTGTGCACTAAACTTCCAGAGATAAACCGGTGTGTGGATTCAGCAGTCTGCAAACAATTGCTGTGCAGAGTCTTCAAACAGGCATTTTTAGCCCAATACCGGCATATGGAAGAAAGGGAAGAAAGCACAGGGAAATATCTGCTTCGAAATCCAAAACGCAGCTATCTAACAGAACGGTTGTCAATGTGTGCACTCAACTTCCAGAGTTAAACCCGTGTGTGGATTCAGCAGTCTGCAACCACTTGCTGTGCAGAGTCTCAAAACAGGCGTTTTCAGCCCAATACCGGCATTCGCAAGAAAGGGCAGAAAGCAGAGGGAAATATCTGCTTCTAAATCCAAAACGCAGCTATCTAACAGAACGGTTGTCAATGTGTGCACTCAACTTCCAGAGTTAAACCCATGTGTGGATTCAGCAGTCTGCAACCACTTGCTGTGCATAGTCTCAAAACGGGCGTTTTCAGCCCAATACCGGCATTCGCAAGAAAGGGCAGAAAGCACAGGGAAATATCTGCTTCTAAATCCAAAACGCAGCTATCTAACAGAACGGTTGTCAATGTGTGCACTCAACTTCCAGAGTTAATCCCGTGTGTGGATTCAGCAGTCTGCAAACACTTTCTGTGCAGAGTCTCAAAACAGGCGTTTTAGCCCAATACCGGCATATGGAAGAAAGGGCAGAAAGCACAGGGAAATATCTGCTTCTAAATCGAAAACGCACCTATCTAACAGAACGGTTGTCAATGTGTGCACTCAAATTCCAGAGTTAAACCCGTGTGTGTATTCAGCAGTCTGCAAACACTTTCTGTGCAGAGTCTCAAAACAGGCGTTTTCAGCCCAATACCGGCAAAAGGAAGAAAGGGCACTAAGCACAAGGAAATATCTGCTTCGAAATCCAAAAGGCAGCTATCTAACAGAACGGTTATCAATGTGTCCACTGAACTTCCAGAGTTAAACCCGTGTGTGGATTCAGCAGTCTGCAAACACTTTCTGTGCAGAGCCTCAAAACAGGCGTTTTCAGCCCCATACCAGCATATGGTAGAAAGGGCAGTAAGCACAGGGAAATATCTGCTTCTAAATCCAAAACGCAGCTATCTAACAGAACGGTTGTCAATGTGTGCACTCAACTTCCAGAGTTAAACCCGTGTGTGGATTCAGCCATCTGCAAACACTTTCTGTGCAGAGTCTCAAAACAGGCGTTTTCAGTCCAATACCGGCATATGGAAGAAAGGACAGTAAGCACAGGGATATATCTGCTTTTAAATCCAAAACGCAGCTATCTAACAGAACGGTTGTCAATATGTGCACTCAACTTCCAGAGTTAAACCCGTGTGAGGATTCAGCAGTCTGCAAACCCTTTCTGTGCAGAGTCTCAAAACAGGCGTTTTCAGCCCAATACCGGCATATGGAAGAAAGGGCAGTAAGCACAGGGAAATATCTGCTTCTAAATCCAAAACGCAGCTATCTAACAGAACAGTTGTCAATGTGTGCACTCAACTTCCAGAGTTAAACCCGTGTGTGGATTCAGCTGTCTGCAACCACTTGCTGTGCAGAGTCTCAAAACAGGCGTTTTCAGCCCAATACCGGCATTCCCAAGAAAGGGCAGAAAGCAC
Organism: Aotus nancymaae; assembly: GCF_030222135.1. Classification (NCBI taxonomy): domain Eukaryota; kingdom Metazoa; phylum Chordata; class Mammalia; order Primates; family Aotidae; genus Aotus; species Aotus nancymaae. Next base: position 316,892 of record NW_026989024.1, read on the forward strand.
AGGGAAATATCTGCTTCGAAATCCAAAACGCAGCTATCTAACAGAACGGTTGTCAATGTGTGCACTCAACTTCCAGAGTTAAACCCGTGTGTGGATTCACCAGTCTGCAAACACTTGCTGTGCAGAGTCTCAAAACAGGCGTTTTCAGCCCAATACCGGCATATGGAAGAAAGGGCAGAAAGCACAGGGAAATATCTGCTTGTAAATCCAAAACGCAGCTATCTAACAGAACGGTTGTCAATGTGTGCACTCAACTTCCAGAGTTAAACCCGTGTGTGGTTCAGCAGTCTGCAAACAGTTTCTGTGCAGAGTCTCAAAAATGGCGTTTTTGCCCAATAACAGCATATGGAAGAAAGGGCAGAAAGCACAGGGAAATATCTGCTTCTAAATTGAAAACGGATCTATCTAACAGAACGGTTGTCAATGTGTGCACTCAAATTCCAGAGTTAAACCCGTGTGTGGATTCAGCAGTCTGCAAACACTTTCTGTGCAGAGTCTAAAAACAGGCGTTTTAGCCCAATACCGGCATATGGAAGAAAGGGCAGAAAGCACAGGGAAATATCTGCTTCTAAATCGAAAACGCAGCTATCTAACAGAACGGTTGTCAATGTGTGCACTCAAATTCCAGAGTTAAACCCGTGTGTGTATTCAGCAATCTGCAAACACTTTCTGTGCAGAGTCTCAAAACATGCGTTTTCAGCCCAATATCGGCAAAAGGAAGAAAGGGCACTAAGCACAAGGAAATATCTGCTTCGAAATCCAAAAGGCAGCTATCTAACAGAACGGTTATCAATGTGTCCACTGAACTTCCAGAGTTAAACCCGTGTGTGGATTCAGCAGTCTGCAAACACTTTCTGTGCAGAGCCTCAAAACAGGCGTTTTCAGCCCCATACCAGCATATGGTAGAAAGGGCAGTAAGCACAGGGAAATATCTGCTTCTAAATCCAAAACGCAGCTATCTAACAGAACGGTTGTCAATGTGTGCACTCAACTTCCAGAGTTAAACCCGTGTGTGGATTCAGCCATCTGCAAACACTTTCTGTGCAGAGTCTCAAAACAGGCGTTTTCAGTCCAATACCGGCATATGGAAGAAAGGACAGTAAGCACAGGGATATATCTGCTTTTAAATCCAAAACGCAGCTATCTAACAGAACGGTTGTCAATATGTGCACTCAACTTCCAGAGTTAAACCCGTGTGAGGATTCAGCAGTCTGCAAACCCTTTCTGTGCAGAGTCTCAAAACAGGCGTTTTCAGCCCAATACCGGCATATGGAAGAAAGGGCAGTAAGCACAGGGAAATATCTGCTTCTAAATTCAAAACGCAGCTATCTAACAGAACAGTTGTCAATGTGTGCACTCAACTTCCAGAGTTAAACCCGTGTGTGGATTCAGCAGTCTGCAACCACTTGCTGTGCAGAGTCTCAAAACAGGCGTTTTCAGCCCAATACCGGCATTCCCAAGAAAGGGCAGAAAGCACAGGGAAATATCTGCTTCTAAATCCAAAACGCAGCTATCTAACAGAACGGTTGTCAATGTGTGCACTCAACTTCCAGAGTTAAACCCGTGTGTGGATTCACCAGTCTGCAAACACTTGCTGTGCAGAGTCTCAAAACAGGCGTTTTCAGCCCAATACCGGCATATGGAAGAAAGGGCAGAAAGCACAGGGAAATATCTGCTTGTAAATCCAAAACGCAGCTATCTAACAGAACGGTTGTCAATGTGTGCACTCAACTTCCAGAGATAAACCCGTGTGTGGTTCAGCAGTCTGCAAACAGTTTCTGTGCAGAGTCTCAAAAAAGTCGTTTTTGCCCAATACCGGCATATGGAAGAAAGGGCAGAAAGCACAGGGAAATATCTGCTTCTAAATTGAAAACGGATCTATCTAACAGAACGGTTGTCAATGTGTGCACTCAAATTCCAGAGTTAAACCCGTGTGTGGATTCAGCAGTCTGCAAACACTTTCTGTGCAGAGTCTAAAAACAGGCGTTTTCAGCCCAATACCGGCATACGGAAGAAAGGGCAGTAAGCACAGGGAAATATCTGCTTCGAAATCCAAAAGGCAGCTATCTAACAGAACGGTTGTCAATGTGTCCACTGAACTTCCAGAGTTAAACCCGTGTGTGGATTCAGCAGTCTGCAAACACTTTCTGTGCAGAGTCTCAAAACAGGCGTTTTCAGCCCCATACTAGCAAATGGAGAAAGGGCAGTAAGCACAGGGAAATATCTGCTTCTAAATCCAAAACGCAGCTATCTAAAAGAACGGTTGTCAATGTGTGCACTCAACTTCCAGAGTTAAACCCGTGTGTGGATTCGGCCATCTGCAAACACTTTCTGTGCAGAGTCTCAAAACAGGCGTTTTCAGTCCAAAACCGGCATATGGAAGAAAGGACAGTAAGCACCGGGATATATCTGCTTTTAAATCCCAAACGCAGCTATCTAACAGAACGGTTGTCAATGTGTGCACTCAACTTTCAGAGTTAAACCCGTGTGTGGATTCAGCAGCCTGCAAACACTTTCTGTGCAGAGTCTAAAAACAGGCGTTTTCAGCCCAATACCGGCATACGGAAGAAAGGGCCGTAAGCACAGGGAAATATCTGCTTCGAAATCCAAAAGGCAGCTATCTAACAGAACGGTTGTCAATGTGTCCACTGAACTTCCAGAGTTAAACCCGTGTGTGGATTCAGCAGTCTGCAAACACTTTCTATGCAGAGTCTCAAAACAGGCGTTTTCAGCCCCATACCAGCATATGGAAGAAAGGGCAGTAAGCACAGGGAAATATCTGCTTCTAAATCCAAAACGCAGCTATCTAACAGAACGGTTGTCAATGTGTGCACTCAACTTCCAGAGTTAAACCCGTGTGTGGATTCAGCCATCTGCAAACACTTTCTGTGAAGAGTCTCAAAACAGGCGTTTTCAGTCCAAAACTGGCATATGGAAGAAAGGACAGTAAGCACAGGGATATATCTGCTTTTAAATCCAAAACGCAGCTATCTAACAGAACGGTTGTCAATGTGTGCACTCAACTTCCAGAGTTAAACCCGTGTGAGGATTCAGCAGTCTGCAAACACTTTCTGTGCAGAGTCTCAAAACAGGCGTTTTAGCCCAATACCGGCATATGGAAGAAAGGGCAGAAAGCACAGGGAAATATCTGCTTCTAAATCGAAAACGCAGCTATCTAACAGAACGGTTGTCAATGTGTGCACTCAAATTCCAGAGTTAAACCCGTGTGTGTATTCAGCAGTCTGCAAACACTTTCTGGGCAGAGTCTAAAAACAGGCGTTTTCAGCCCAATACCGGCAAAAGGAAGAAAGGGCAGTAAGCACAAGGAAATATCTGCTTCGAAATCCAAAAGGCAGGTATCTAACAGAACGGTTATCAATGTGTCCACTGAACTTCCAGAGTTAAACCCGTGTGTGGATTCAGCAGTCTGCAAACACTTTCTGTGCAGAGTCTCAAAACAGGCGTTTTCAGCCCCATACCAGCATATGGAAGAAAGGGCAGTAAGCACAGGGAAATATCTGCTTCTAAATCCAAAACGCAGCTATCTAACAAAACGGTTGTCAATGTGTGCACTCAACTTCCAGAGTTAAACCCGTGTGTGGATTCAGCCATCTGCAAACACTTTCTGTGAAGAGTCTCAAAACAGGCGTTTTCAGTCCAATACCGGCATATGGAAGAAAGGACAGTAAGCACAGGGATATATCTGCTTTTAAATCCAAAACGCAGCTATCTAACAGAACGGTTGTCAATGTGTGCACTCAACTTCCAGAGTTAAACCCGTGTGAGGATTCAGCAGTCTGCAAACCCTTTCTGTGCAGAGTCTCAAAACAGGCGTTTTCAGCCCAATACCGGCATATGGGAGAAAGGACAGTAAGCACAGGGATATATCTGCTTTTAAATCCAAAACGCAGCTATCTAGCAGAACGGTTGTCAATGTGTGCACTCAACTTACAGAGTTAAACCCGTGTGTGGTTCAGCAGTCTGCAAACACTTTCTGTGTAGAGTCTCAAAAAAGGCGTTTTAGCCCAATACCAGCATATGGAAGAAAGGGCAGAAAGCACAGGGAAATATCTGCTTCTAAAATGAAAACGGAGCTATCTAACAGAACGGTTGTCAATGTGTGCACTCAAATTCCAGAGTTAAACCCGTGTGTGGATTCAGCAGCCTGCAAACACTTTCTGTGCAGAGTCTAAAAACAGGCATTTTCAGCCCAATACCGGCATACGGAAGAAAGGGCAGTAAGCACAGGGAAATATCTGCTTCGAAATCCAAAAGGCAGCTATCTAACAGAACGGTTGTCAATGTGTCCACTGAACTTCCAGAGTTAAACCCGTGTGTGGATTCAGCAGTCTGCAAACACTTTCTGTGCAGAGTCTCAAAACAGGCGTTTTCAGCCCCATACCAGCATATGGAAGAAAGGGCAGTAAGCACAGGGAAATATCTGCTTCTAAATTCAAAACGCAGCTATCTAACAGAACAGTTGTCAATGTGTGCACTCAACTTCCAGAGTTAAACCCGTGTGTGGATTCAGCAGTCTGCAAACAATTGCTGTGCAGAGTCTTCAAACAGGCAGTGTTAGCCCAATACCGGCATATGGAAGAAAGGGCAGAAAGCACAGGGAAATATCTGCTTCGAAATCCAAAACGCAGCTATCTAACAGAACGGTTGTCAATGTGTGCACTCAACTTCCAGAGTTAAACCCGTGTGTGGTTCAGCTGTCTGCAAACAGTTTCTGTGCAGAGTCTCAAAAAAGGCGTTTTAGCCCAATAACAGCATATGGAAGAAAGGGCAGAAAGCACAGGGAAATATCTGCTTCTAAATTGAAAACGGAGCTATCTAACAGAACGGTTGTCAATGTGTGCACTCAAATTCCAGAGTTAAACCCGTGTGTGGATTCAGCAGTCTGCAAACACTTTCTGTGCAGAGTCTAAAAACAGGCGTTTTCAGCCCAATACCGGCATACGGAAGAAAGGGCAGTAAGCACAGGGAAATATCTGCTTCGAAATCCAAAAGGCAGCTATCTAACAGAACGGTTGTCAATGTGTCCACTGAACTTCCAGAGTTAAACCCGTGTGTGGATTCAGCAGTCTGCAAACACTTTCTGTGCAGAGTCTCAAAACAGGCGTTTTCAGCCCCATACTAGCATATGGAAGAAAGGGCAGTAAGCACAGGGAAATATCTGCTTCTAAATCCAAAACGCAGCTATCTAACAGAACGGTTGTCAATGTGTGCACTCACCTTCCAGAGTTAAACCCGTGTGTGGATTCAGCCATCTGCAAACACTTTCTGTGCAGAGTCTCAAAACAGGCGTTTTCAGTCCAAAACCGGCATATGGAAGAAAGGACAGTAAGCACAGGGATATATCTGCTTTTAAATCCAAAACGCAGCTTTCTAACAGAACGGTTGTCAATGTGTGCACTCAACTTCCAGAGTTAAACCCGTGTGTGGATTCAGCAGTCTGCAACCACTTGCTGTGCAGAGTCTCAAAACAGGCGTTTTCAGCCCAATACCGGCATTCGCAAGAAAGGGCAGAAAGCACAGGGAAATATCTGCTTCTAAATCCAAAACGCAGCTATCTAACAGAACGGTTGTCAATGTGTGCACTCAACTTCCAGAGTTAAACCCGTGTGTGGATTGAGCAGTCTGCAACCAGTTGCTGTGCAGAGTCTCAAAACAGGCGTTTTCAGCCCAATACCGGCATTCGCAAGAAAGGGCAGAAAGCCCAGTGAAATATCTGCTTCTAAATCCAAAACGCAGCTATCTAACAGAACGGTTGTCAATGTGTGCACTCAACTTCCAGATTTAAACCCGTGTGTGGATTCAGCAGTCTGCAAACACTTTCTGTGCAGAGTCTCAAAACAGGCGTTTTAGCCCAATACCGGCATATGGAAGAAAGGGCAGAAAGCACAGGGAAATATCTGCTTCTAAATCGAAAACGCAGCTATCTAACAGAATGGTTGTCAATGTGTGCACTCAAATTCCAGAGTTAAACCCGTGTGTGTATTCAGCAGTCTGCAAACACTTTCTGTGCAGAGTCTCAAAACAGGCGTTTTCAGCCCAATACCGGCAAAAGGAAGAAAGGGCAGTAAGCACAAGGAAATATCTGCTTCGAAATCCGAAAGGAAGCTATCTAACAGAACGGTTATCAATGTGTCCACTGAACTTCCAGAGTTAAACCCGTGTGTGGATTCAGCAGTCTGCAAACACTTTCTGTGCAGAGTCTCAAAACAGGCGTTTTCAGTCCCGTACCAGCTTATGGAAGAAAGGGCAGTAAGCACAGGGAAATATCTGCTTCTAAATCCAAAACGCAGCTATCTAACAGAACACTTGTCAATGTGTGCACTCAACTTCCAGAGTTAAACCCGTGTGTGAAGTCAGCCATCTGTAAACACTTTCTGTGCAGAGACTCAAAACAGGCGTTTTCAGTCCAATACCGGCATATGGAAGAAAGGACAGTAAGCACAGGGATATATCTGCTTTTAAATCCAAAACGCACCTATCTAACAGAACGGTTGTCAATATGTGCACTCAACTTCGGGAGTTAAACCCGTGTGAGGATTCAGCAGTCTGCAAACCCTTTCTGTGCAGAGTCTCAAAACAGGCGTTTTCATCCCTATACCGGCATATGGAAGAAAGGGCAGTAAGCACAGGGAAATATCTGCTTCTAAATTCAAAACGCAGCTATCTAACAGAACAGTTGTCAATGTGTGCACTCAACTTCCAGAGATAAACCCGTGTGTGGATTCAGCAGTCTGCAAACAATTGCTGTGCAGAGTCTTCAAACAGGCATTTTTAGCCCAATACCGGCATATGGAAGAAAGGGCAGAAAGCACAGGGAAATATCTGCTTCGAAATCCAAAACGCAGCTATCTAACAGAACGGTTGTCAATGTGTGCACTCAACTTCCAGAGTTAAACCCGTGTGTGGATTCAGCAGTCTGCAACCACTTGCTGTGCAGAGTCTCAAAACAGGCGTTTTCAGCCCAATACCGGCATTCGCAAGAAAGGGCAGAAAGCACAGGGAAATATCTGCTTCTAAATCCAAAACGCAGCTATCTAACAGAACGGTTGTCAATGTGTGCACTCAACTTCCAGAGTTATACCCGTGTGTGGATTGAGCAGTCTGCAACCAGTTGCTGTGCAGAGTCTCAAAACAGGCGTTTTCAGCCCAATACCGGCATTCGCAAGAAAGGGCAGAAAGCCCAGTGAAATATCTGCTTCTAAATCCAAAACGCAGCTATCTAACAGAACGGTTGTCAATGTGTGCACTCAACTTCCAGATTTAAACCCGTGTGTGGATTCAGCAGTCTGCAAACACTTTCTGTGCAGAGTCTCAAAACAGGCGTTTTAGCCCAATACCGGCATATGGAAGAAAGGGCAGAAAGCACAGGGAAATATCTGCTTCTAAATCGAAAACGCAGCTATCTAACAGAATGGTTGTCAATGTGTGCACTCAAATTCCAGAGTTAAACCCGTGTGTGTATTCAGCAGTCTGCAAACACTTTCTGTGCAGAGTCTCAAAACAGGCGTTTTCAGCCCAATACCGGCAAAAGGAAGAAAGGGCAGTAAGCACAAGGAAATATCTGCTTCGAAATCCGAAAGGAAGCTATCTAACAGAACGGTTATCAATGTGTCCACTGAACTTCCAGAGTTAAACCCGTGTGTGGATTCAGCAGTCTGCAAACACTTTCTGTGCAGAGTCTCAAAACAGGCGTTTTCAGTCCCGTACCAGCTTATGGAAGAAAGGGCAGTAAGCACAGGGAAATATCTGCTTCTAAATCCAAAACGCAGCTATCTAACAGAACACTTGTCAATGTGTGCACTCAACTTCCAGAGTTAAACCCGTGTGTGAAGTCAGCCATCTGTAAACACTTTCTGTGCAGAGACTCAAAACAGGCGTTTTCAGTCCAATACCGGCATATGGAAGAAAGGACAGTAAGCACAGGGATATATCTGCTTTTAAATCCAAAACGCACCTATCTAACAGAACGGTTGTCAATATGTGCACTCAACTTCGGGAGTTAAACCCGTGTGAGGATTCAGCAGTCTGCAAACCCTTTCTGTGCAGAGTCTCAAAACAGGCGTTTTCATCCCTATACCGGCATATGGAAGAAAGGGCAGTAAGCACAGGGAAATATCTGCTTCTAAATTCAAAACGCAGCTATCTAACAGAACAGTTGTCAATGTGTGCACTCAACTTCCAGAGATAAACCCGTGTGTGGATTCAGCAGTCTGCAAACAATTGCTGTGCAGAGTCTTCAAACAGGCATTTTTAGCCCAATACCGGCATATGGAAGAAAGGGCAGAAAGCACAGGGAAATATCTGCTTCGAAATCCAAAACGCAGCTATCTAACAGAACGGTTGTCAATGTGTGCACTCAACTTCCAGAGTTAAACCCGTGTGTGGATTCAGCAGTCTGCAACCACTTGCTGTGCAGAGTCTCAAAACAGGCGTTTTCAGCCCAATACCGGCATTCGCAAGAAAGGGCAGAAAGCACAGGGAAATATCTGCTTCTAAATCCAAAACGCAGCTATCTAACAGAACGGTTGTCAATGTGTGCACTCAACTTCCAGAGTTAAACCCGTGTGTGGATTCAGCAGTCTGCAACCACTTGCTGTGCAGAGTCTCAAAACAGGCGTTTTCAGCCCAATACCGGCATTCGCAAGAAAGAGCAGAAAGCACAGGGAAATATCTGCTTCTAAATCCAAAACGCAGCTATCTAACAGAACGGTTGTCAATGTGTGCACTCAACTTCCAGAGTTAAACCCGTGTGTGGATTCAGCAGTCTGCAAACACTTGCTGTGCTGAGTCTCAAAACAGGCGTTTTCAGCCCAATACCGGCATATGGAAGAAAGGGCAGAAAGCACAGGGAATTATCTGCTTCTAAATCCAAAACGCAGCTATCTAACAGAACGGTTGTCAATGTGTGCACTCAACTTCCAGAGTTAAACCCGTGTGTGGATTCAGCCATCTGCAAACACTTTCTGTGCAGAGTCTCAAAACAGGCGTTTTCAGTCCAAAACTGGCATATGGAAGAAAGGACAGTAAGCACAGGGAAATATCTGCTTTTAAATCCAAAACGCAGCTATCTAACAGAACGGTTGTCAATGTGTGCACTCAACTTCCAGAGTAAAACCCGTGTGAGGATTCAGCAGTCTGCAAACCCTTTCTGTGCAGAGTCTCAAAACAGGCGTTTTCAGCCCAATACCGGCATATGGAAGAAAGGACAGTAAGCACAGGGATATATCTGCTTTTTAATCCAAAACGCAGCTATCTAACAGAACGGTTGTCAATGTGTGCACTCAACTTCCAGAGTTAAACCCGTGTGTGGTTCAGCAGTCTGCAAACACTTTCTGTGCAGAGTCTCAAAAAAGGCGTTTTAGCCCAATACCAGCATATGGAAGAAAGGGCAGAAAGCACAGGGAAATATCTGCTTCTAAATTGAAAACGGAGGTATCTAACAGAACGGTTGTCAATGTGTGCACTCAAATTCCAGAGTTAAACCCGTGTGTGGATTCAGCAGCCTGCAAACACTTTCTGTGCAGAGTCTAAAAACAGGCGTTTTCAGCCCAATACCAGCATACGGAAGAAAGGGCAGTAAGCACAGGGAAATATCTGCTTCGAAATCCAAAAGGCAGCTATCTAACAGAACGGTTGTCAATGTGTCCACTGAACTTCCAGAGTTAAACCCGTGTGTGGATTCAGCAGTCTGCAATCACTTTCTGTGCAGAGTCTCAAAACAGGCGTTTTCAGCCCCATACCAGCATATGGAAGAAAGGACAGTAAGCACAGGGAAATATCTGCTTCGAAATCCAAAACGCAGCTATCTAACAGAACGGTTGTCAATGTGTGCACTCAACTTCCGGAGTTAAACCCGTGTGAGGATTCAGCAGTATGCAAACCCTTTCTGTGCAGAGTCTCAAAACAGGCGTTTTCAGCCTATACCGGCATATGGAAGAAAGGGCAGTAAGCACAGGGAAATATCTGCTTCTAAATTCAAAACGCAGCTATCTAACAGAACAGTTGTCAATGTGTGCACTCAACTTCCAGAGATAAACCCGTGTGTGGATTCAGCAGTCTGCAAACAATTGCTGTGCAGAGTCTTCAAACAGGCATTTTTAGCCCAATACCGGCATATGGAAGAAAGGGCAGAAAGCACAGGGAAATATCTGCTTCGAAATCCAAAGCGCAGCTATCTAACAGAACGGTTGTCAATGTGTGCACTCAACTTCCAGAGGTAAACCCGTGTGTGGATTCAGCAGTCTGCAACCACTTGTTATGCAGAGTCTCAAAACAGGCGTTTTCAGCCCAATACCGGCATTCGCAAGAAAGGGCAGAAAGCACAGGGAAATATCTGCTTCTAAATCCAAAACGCAGCTATCTAACAGAACGGTTGTCAATGTGTGCACTCAACTTCCAGAGTTAAACCCGTGTGTGGATTCAGCAGTCTGCAACCACTTGTTGTGCAGAGTCTCAAAACAGGCGTTTTCAGCCCAATACCGGCATTCGCAAGAAAGAGCAGAAAGCACAGGGAAATATCTGCTTCTAAATCCAAAACGCAGCTATCTAACAGAACGGTTGTCAATGTGTGCACTCAACTTCCAGAGTTAAACCCGTGTGTGGATTCAGCAGTCTGCAAACACTTGCTGTGCAGAGTCTCAAAACAGGCGTTTTCAGCCCAATACCGGCATATGGAAGAAAGGGCAGAAAGCACAGGGAAATATCTGCTTCTAAATCCAAAACGCAGCTATCTAACAGAACGGTTGTCAATGTGTGCACTCAACTTCCAGAGTTAAACCCGTGTGTGGTTCAGCAGTCTGCAAACACTTTCTGTGCAGAGTCTCAAAAAAGGCGTTTTAGCCCAATACCAGCATATGGAAGAAAGGGCAGAAAGCACAGGGAAATATCTGCTTCTAAATTGAAAACGGATCTATCTAACAGAACGGTTGTCAATGTGTGCACTCAAATTCCAGAGTTAAACCCGTGTGTGGATTCAGCAGCCTGCAAACACTTTCTGTGCAGAGTCTAAAAACAGGCGTTTTCAGCCCAATACCGGCATACGGAAGAAAGGGCAGTAAGCACAGGGAAATATCTGCTTCGAAATCCAAAAGGCAGCTATCTAACATAACGGTTGTCAATGTGTCCACTGAACTTCCAGAGTTAAACCCGTGTGTGGATTCAGCAGTCTGCAAACACTTTCTGTGCAGAGTCTCAAAACAGGCGTTTTCAGCCCCATACCAGCATATGGAAGAAAGGGCAGTAAGCACAGGGAAATATCTGCTTCTAAATCCAAAACGCAGCTATCTAACAGAACGGTTGTCAATGTGTGCACTCAACTTCCAGAGTTAAACCCGTGTGTGGATTCAGCCATCTGCAAACACTTTCTGTGCAGAGTCTCAAAACAGGCGTTTTCAGTCCAAAACTGGCATATGGAAGAAAGGACAGTAAGCACAGGGATATATCTGCTTTTATATCCAAAACGCAGCTATCTAACAGAACGGTTGTCAATGTGTGCACTCAACTTCCAGAGTTAAACCCGTGTGAGGATTCAGCAGTCTGCAAACCCTTTCTGTGCAGAGTCTCAAAACAGGCGTTTTCAGCCCAATGCCGGCATATGGAAGAAAGGGCAGTAAGCACAGGGAAATATCTGCTTCTAAATTCAAAACGCAGCTATCTAACAGAACAGTTGTCAATGTGTGCACTGAACTTCCAGAGTTAAACCCGTGTGTGGATTCAGCAGTCTGCAAACAATTGCTGTGCAGAGTCTTCAAACAGGCATTTTTAGCCCAATACCGGCATATGGAAGAAAGGGCAGAAAGCACAGGGAAATATCTGCTTCGAAATCCAAAACGCAGCTATCTAACAGAACGGTTGTCAATGTGTGCACTCAACTTCCAGAGTTAAACCCGTGTGTGGATTCAGCAGTCTGCAACCACTTGCTGTGCAGAGTCTCAAAACAGGCGTTTTCAGCCCAATAACGGCATTCGCAAGAAAGGGCAGAAAGCACAGGGAAATATCTGCTTCTAAATAAAAAATGCAGCTATCTAACAGAACGGTTGTCAATGTGTGCACTCAACTTACAGAGTTAAACCCGTGTGTGGATTCAGCAGTCTGCAACCACTTGCTGTGCAGAGTCTCAAAACAGGCGTTTTCAGCCCAATACCGGCATTCGCAAGAAAGAGCAGAAAGCACAGGGAAATATCTGCTTCTAAATCCAAAACGCAGCTATCTAACAGAACGGTTGTCAATGTGTGCACTCAACTTCCAGAGTTAAACCCGTGTGTGGATTCAGCAGTCTGCAAACACTTGCTGTGCAGAGTCTCAAAACAGGCGTTTTCAGCCCAATACCGGCATATGGAAGAAAGGGCAGAAAGCACAGGGAAATATCTGCTTCTAAATCCAAAACGCAGCTATCTAACAGAACGGTTGTCAATGTGTGCACTCAACTTCCAGAGTTAAACCCGTGTGTGAATTCAGCCATCTGTAAACACTTTCTGTGCAGAGTCTAAAAACAGGCGTTTTCAGCCCAATACCGGCATACGGAAGAAAGGGCAGTAAGCACAGGGAAATATCTGCTTCGAAATCCAAAAGGCAGCTATCTAACATAACGGTTGTCAATGTGTCCACTGAACTTCCAGAGTTAAACCCGTGTGTGGATTCAGCAGTCTGCAAACACTTTTTGTGCAGAGTCTCAAAACAGGCGTTTTCAGCCCCATACCAGCATATGGAAGAAAGGGCAGTAAGCACAGGGAAATATCTGCTTCTAAATCCAAAACGCAGCTATCTAACAGAACGGTTGTCAATGTGTGCACTCAACTTCCAGAGTTAAACCCGTGTGTGGATTCAGCCATCTGCAAACACTTTCTGTGCAGAGTCTCAAAACAGGCGTTTTCAGTCCAAAACTGGCATATGGAAGAAAGGACAGTAAGCACAGGGATATATCTGCTTTTATATCCAAAACGCAGCTATCTAACAGAACGGTTGTCAATGTGTGCACTCAACTTCCAGAGTTAAACCCGTGTGAGGATTCAGCAGTCTGCAAACACTTTCTGTGCAGAGTCTCAAAACAGGCGTTTTAGCCCAATACCGGCATATGGAAGAAAGGGCAGAAAGCACAGGGAAATATCTGCTTCTAAATCGAAAACGCAGCTATCTAACAGAACGGTTGTCAATGTGCGCACTCAAATTCCAGAGTTAAACCCGTGTGTGTATTCAGCAGTCTGCAAACACTTTCTGTGCAGAGTCTAAAAACAGGCGTTTTCAGCCCAATACCGGCAAAAGGAAGAAAGGGCAGAAAGCACAAGGAAATATCTGCTTCGAAATCCAAAAGGCAGGTATCTAACAGAACGGTTATCAATGTGTCCACTGAACTTCCAGAGTTAAACCCGTGTGTGGATTCAGCAGTCTGCAAACACTTTCTGTGCAGAGTCTCAAAACAGGCGTTTTCAGCCCCATACCAGCATATGGAAGAAAGGGCAGTAAGCACAGGGAAATATCTGCTTCTAAATCCAAAACGCAGCTATCTAACAAAACGGTTGTCAATGTGTGCACTCAACTTCCAGAGTTAAACCCGTGTGTGGATTCAGCCATCTGCAAACACTTTCTGTGAAGAGTCTCAAAACAGGCGTTTTCAGTCCAATACCGGCATATGGAAGAAAGGACAGTAAGCACAGGGATATATCTGCTTTTAAATCCAAAACGCAGCTATCTAACAGAACGGTTGTCAATGTGTGCACTCAACTTCCAGAGTTAAACCCGTGTGAGGATTCAGCAGTCTGCAAACCCTTTCTGTGCAGAGTCTCAAAACAGGCGTTTTCAGCCCAATACCGGCATATGGAAGAAAGGACAGTAAGCACAGGGATATATCTGCTTTTAAATCCAAAACGCAGCTATCTAACAGAACGGTTGTCAATGTGTGCACTCAACTTCCAGAGTTAAACCCGTGTGTGGTTCAGCAGTCTGCAAACACTTTCTGTGCAGAGTCTCAAAAAAGGCGTTTTAGCCCAATACCAGATTATGGAAGAAAGGGCAGAAAGCACAGGGAAATATCTGCTTCTAAATTGAAAACGGAGCTATCTAACAGAACGGTTGTCAATGTGTGCACTCAAATTCCAGAGTTAAACCCGTGTGTGGATTCAGCAGCCTGCAAACACTTTCTGTGCAGAGTCTAAAAACAGGCGTTTTCAGCCCAATACCGGCATTCGCAAGAAAGGGCAGTAAGCACAAGGAAATATCTGCTTCGAAATCCAAAAGGCAGGTATCTAACAGAACGGTTATCAATGTGTCCACTGAACTTCCAGAGTTAAACCCGTGTGTGGATTCAGCAGTCTGCAAACACTTTCTGTGCAGAGTCTCAAAATAGGCGTTTTCAGCCCCATACCAGCATATGGAAGAAAGGGCAGTAAGCACAGGGAAATATCTGCTTCTAAATCCAAAACGCAGCTATCTAACAGAACGGTTGTCAATGTGTGCACTCAACTTCCAGAGTTAAACCCGTGTGTGGATTCAGCCATCTGCAAACATTTTCTGTGCAGAGTCTCAAAACAGGCGTTTTCAGTCCAATACCGGCATATGGAAGAAAGGACAGTAAGCACAGGGATATATCTGCTTTTAAATCCAAAACGCAGCTATCTAACAGAACGGTTGTCAATGTGTGCACTCAACTTCCAGAGTTTAACCCGTGTGAGGATTCAGCAGTCTGCAAACCCTTTCTGTGCAGAGTCTCAAAACAGGCGTTTTCAGCCCAATACCGGCATATGGAAGAAAGGACAGTAAGCACAGGGATATATCTGCTTTTAAATCCAAAACGCAGCTATCTAACAGAACGGTTGTCAATGTGTGCACTCAACTTCCAGAGTTAAACCCGTGTGTGGTTCAGCAGTCTGCAAACACTTTCTGTGCAGAGTCTCAAAAAAGGCGTTTTAGCCCAATACCAGATTATGGAAGAAAGGGCAGAAAGCACAGGGAAATATCTGCTTCTAAATTGAAAACGGAGCTATCTAACAGAACGGTTGTCAATGTGTGCACTCAAATTCCAGAGTTAAACCCGTGTGTGGATTCAGCAGCCTGCAAACACTTTCTGTGCAGAGTCTAAAAACAGGCGTTTTCAGCCCAATACCGGCATTCGCAAGAAAGGGCAGTAAGCACAAGGAAATATCTGCTTCGAAATCCAAAAGGCAGGTATCTAACAGAACGGTTATCAATGTGTCCACTGAACTTCCAGAGTTAAACCCGTGTGTGGATTCAGCAGTCTGCAAACACTTTCTGTGCAGAGTCTCAAAATAGGCGTTTTCAGCCCCATACCAGCATATGGAAGAAAGGGCAGTAAGCACAGGGAAATATCTGCTTCTAAATCCAAAACGCAGCTATCTAACAGAACGGTTGTCAATGTGTGCACTCAACTTCCAGAGTTAAACCCGTGTGTGGATTCAGCCATCTGCAAACATTTTCTGTGCAGAGTCTCAAAACAGGCGTTTTCAGTCCAATACCGGCATATGGAAGAAAGGACAGTAAGCACAGGGATATATCTGCTTTTAAATCCAAAACGCAGCTATCTAACAGAACGGTTGTCAATGTGTGCACTCAACTTCCAGAGTTGAACCCGTGTGAGGATTCAGCAGTCTGCAAACCCTTTCTGTGCAGAGTCTCAAAACAGGCGTTTTCAGCCCAATACCGGCATATGGAAGAAAGGGCAGTAAGCACAGGGAAATATCTGCTTCTAAATTCAAAACGCAGCTATCTAACATAACAGTTGTCAATGTGTGCACTAAACTTCCAGAGTTAAACCCGTGTGTGGATTCAGCAGTCTGCAAACAATTGATGTGCAGAGTCTTCAAACAGGCATTTTTAGCCCAATACCGGCATATGGAAGAAAGGGCAGAAAGCACAGGGAAATATCTACTTCGAAATCCAAAACGCAGCTATCTAACAGAACGGTTGTCAATGTGTGCACTCAACTTCCAGAGTTAAACCCGTGTGTGGATTCAGCAGTCTGCAAACACTTGTTGTGCAGAGTCTCAAAACAGGCGTTTTCAGCCCAATAACGGCATTCGCAAGAAAGGGCAGAAAGCACAGGGAAATATCTGCTTCTAAATAAAAAACGCAGCTATCTAACAGAACGGTTGTCAATGTGTGCACTCAACTTACAGAGTTAAACCCGTGTGTGGATTCAGCAGTCTGCAACCACTTGCTGTGCAGAGTCTCAAAACAGGCGTTTTCAGCCCAATACCGGCATTCGCAAGAAAGAGCAGAAAGCACAGGGAAATATCTGCTTCTAAATCCAAAACGCAGCTATCTAACAGAACGGTTGTCAATGTGTGCACTCAACTTCCAGAGTTAAACCCGTGTGTGGATTCAGCAGTCTGCAAACACTTGCTGTGCAGAGTCTCAAAACAGGCGTTTTCAGCCCAATACCGGCATATGGAAGAAAGGGCAGAAAGCACAGGGAAATATCTGCTTCTAAATCCAAAACGCAGCTATCTAACAGAACGGTTGTCAATGTGTGCACTCAACTTCCAGAGTTAAACCCGTGTGTGAATTCAGCCATCTGTAAACACTTTCTGTGCAGAGTCTCAAAACAGGCGTTTTAAGTCCAATACCGGCATATAGAAGAAAGGACAGTAAGCACAGGGATATATCTGCTTTTAAATCCAAAACGCAGCTATCTAACAGAACGGTTGTCAATATGTGCACTCAACTTCCGGAGTTAAACCCGTGTGAGGATTCAGCAGTCTGCAAACCCTTTCTGTGCAGAGTCTCAAAACAGGCGTTTTCAGCCCTAAACCGGCATATGGAAGAAAGGGCAGTAAGCACAGGGAAATATCTGCTTCTAAATTCAAAACGCAGCTATCTAACAGAACAGTTGTGAATGTGTGCACTCAACTTCCGGAGATAAACCCGTGTGTGGATTCAGCAGTCTGCAAACAATTGCTGTGCAGAGTCTTCAAACAGGCATTTTTAGCCCAATACCGGCATATGGAAGAAAGGGCAGAAAGCACAGGGAAATATCTGCTTCGAAATCCAAAACGCAGCTATCTAACAGAACGGCTGTCAATGTGTGCACTCAACTTCCAGAGTTAAACCCGTGTGTGGATTCAGCAGTCTGCAACCACTTGCTGTGCAGAGTCTCAAAACAGGCGTTTTCAGCCCAATACCGGCATTCGCAAGAAAGGGCAGAAAGCACAGGGAAATATCTGCTTCTAAATCCAAAACGCAGCTATCTAACAGAACGGTTGTCAATGTGTGCACTCAACTTCCAGAGTTAAACCCGTGTGTGGATTCAGCAGTCTGCAACCACTTGCTGTGCAGAGTCTCAAAACAGGCGTTTTCAGCCCAATACCGGCATTCGCAAGAAAGAGCAGAAAGCACAGGGAAATATCTGCTTCTAAATCCAAAACGCAGCTATCTAACAGAACGGTTGTCAATGTGTGCACTCAACTTCCAGAGTTAAACCCGTGTGTGGATTCAGCAGTCTGCAAACACTTGCTGTGCAGAGTCTCAAAACAGGCGTTTTCAGCCCAATACCGGCATATGGAAGAAAGGGCAGAAAGCACAGGGAAATATCTGCTTCTAAATCCAAAACGCAGCTATCTAACAGAACGGTTGTCAATGTGTGCACTCAACTTCCAGAGTTAAACCCGTGTGTGAATTCAGCCATCTGTAAACACTTTCCGTGCAGAGTCTCAAAACAGGCGTTTTCAGTCCAATACCGGCATATAGAAGAAAGGACAGTAAGCACAGGGATATATCTGCTTTTAAATCCAAAACGCAGCTATCTAACTGAACGGTTGTCAATATGTGCACTCAACTTCCGGAGTTAAACCCGTGTGAGGATTCAGCAGTCTGCAAACCCTTTCTGTGCAGAGTCTGAAAACAGGCGTTTTCAGCCCTATACCGGCATATGGAAGAAAGGGCAGTAAGCACAGGGAAGTATCTGTTTCTAAATCCAAAACGCAGCTATCTAACAGAACGGTTGTCAATGTGTGCACTCAACTTCCAGAGTTAAACCCGTGTGTGGATTCAGCCATCTGCAAACACTTTCTGTGCAGAGTCTCAAAACAGGCGTTTTCAGTCCAACACCGGCATATGGAAGAAAGGACAGTAAGCACAGGGATATATCTGCTTTTAAATCCAAAACGCAGCTATCTAACAGAACGGTTGTCAATGTGTGCACTCAACTTCAGAGTTAAACCCGTGTGAGGATTCAGCAGTCTGCAAACACTTTCTGTGTAGAGTCTCAAAACAGGCGTTTTCAGCCCAATACCGGCATATGGAAGAAAGGGCAGTAAGCACAGGGAAATATCTGCTTCTAAATTCAAAACGCAGCTATCTAACAGAACAGTTGTCAATGTGTGCACTCAACTTCCAGAGTTAAACCCGTGTGTGGATTCAGCAGTCTGCAAACACTTGCTGTGCAGAGTCTTCAAACAGGCATTTTTAGCCCAATACCGGCATATGGAAGAAAGGGCAGAAAGCACAGGGAAATATCTGCTTCGAAATCCAAAACGCAGCTATCTAACAGAACGGTTGTCAATGTGTGCACTCAACTTCCAGAGTTAAACCCGTGTGTGGATTCAGCAGTCTGCAACCACTTGCTGTGCAGAGTCTCAAAACAGGCGTTTTCAGCCCAATACCGGCATTCGCAAGAAAGGGCAGAAAGCACAGGGAAATATCTGCTTCTAAATCCAAAACACAGCTATCTAACAGAACGGTTGTCAATGTGTGCACTCAACTTCCAGAGTTAAACCCGTGTGTGGATTCAGCAGTCTGCAACCACTTGCTGTGCAGAGTCTCAAAACAGGCGTTTTCAGCCCAATACCGGCATTCGAAAGAAAGGGCAGAAAGCACAGGGAAATATCTGCTTCTAAATCCAAAACGCAGCTATCTAACAGAACGGTTGTCAATGTGTGCACTCAACTTCCAGAGTTAAACCCGTGTGTGGATTCAGCAGTCTGCAAACACTTGCTGTGCAGAGTCTCAAAACAGGCGTTTTCAGCCCAATACCGGCATATGGAAGAAAGGGCAGAAAGCACAGGGAAATATCTGCTTCTTAATCCAAAACGCAGCTATCTAACAGAACGGTTGTCAATGTGTGCACTCAACTTCCAGAGGTAAACCCGTGTGTGGATTCAGCAGTCTGCAAACACTTGCTGTGCAGAGTTTCAAAACAGGCGTTTTAGCCCAATACCGGCATATGGAAGAAAGGGCAGAAAGCACAGGGAAATATCTGCTTCTAAATCGAAAACGGAGCTATCTAACAGAACGGTTGTCAATGTGTGCTCTCAAATTCCAGAGTTAAACCCGTGTGTGGATTCAGCAGTCTGCAAACACTTTCTGTGCAGAGTCTCAAAACAGGCGTTTTCAGCCCACTACCGGCATACGGAAGAAAGGGCAGTAAGCACAGGGAAATATCTGCTTCGAAATCCAAAAGGCAGCTATCTAACAGAACGGTTGTCAATGTGTCCACTGAACTTCCAGAGTTAACCCGTGTGTGGATTCAGCAGTCTGCAAACACTTTCTGTGCAGAGTATCAAAACAGGCGTTTTCAGCCCCATACCAGCATATGGAAGAAAGGGCAGTAAGCACAGGGAAATATCTGCTTGTAAATCCAAAACGCAGCTATCTAACAGAACGGTTGTCAATGTGTGCACTCAACTTCCAGAGTTAAACCCGTGTGTGGATTCAGCCATCTGCAAACACTTTCTGTGCAGAGTCTCAAAACAGGCGTTTTCAGTCCAATACCGGCATATGGAAGAAAGGACAATAAGCACAGGGATATATCTGCTTTTAAATCCAAAACGCAGCTATCTAACAGAACGGTTGTCAATATGTGCACTCAACTTCCAGAGTTAAACCCGTGTGAGGATTCAGCAGTCTGCAAACCCTTTCTGTGCAGAGTCTCAAAACAGGCGTTTTCAGCCCTATACCGGCATATGGAAGAAAGGGCAGTAAGCACAGGGAAGTATCTGTTTCTAAATCCAAAACGCAGCTATCTAACAGAACGGTTGTCAATGTGTGCACTCAACTTCCAGAGTTTAACCCGTGTGTGGATTCAGCCATCTGCAAACACTTTCTGTGCAGAGTCTCAAAACAGGCGTTTTCAGTCCAACACCGGCATATGGAAGAAAGGACAGTAAGCACAGGGATATATCTGCTTTTAAATCCAAAACGCAGCTATCTAACAGAACGGTTGTCAATGTGTGCACTCAACTTCAGAGTTAAACCCGTGTGAGGATTCAGCAGTCTGCAAACACTTTCTGTGCAGAGTCTCAAAACAGGCGTTTTCAGCCCAATACCGGCATATGGAAGAAAGGGCAGTAAGCACAGGGAAATATCTGCTTCTAAATTCAAAACGCAGCTATCTAACAGAACAGTTGTCAATGTGTGCACTCAACTTCCAGAGTTAAACCCGTGTGTGGATTCAGCAGTCTGCAAACACTTGCTGTGCAGAGTCTTCGAACAGGCATTTTTAGCCCAATACCGGCATATGGAAGAAAGGGCAGAAAGCACAGGGAAATATCTGCTTCGAAATCCAAAACGCAGCTATCTAACAGAACGGTTGTCAATGTGTGCACTCAACTTCCAGAGTTAAACCCGTGTGTGGATTCAGCAGTCTGCAACCACTTGCTGTGCAGAGTCTCAAAACAGGCGTTTTCAGCCCAATACCGGCATTCGCAAGAAAGGGCAGAAAGCACAGGGAAATATCTGCTTCTAAATCCAAAACACAGCTATCTAACAGAACGGTTGTCAATGTGTGCACTCAACTTCCAGAGTTAAACCCGTGTGTGGATTCAGCAGTCTGCAACCACTTGCTGTGCAGAGTCTCAAAACAGGCGTTTTCAGCCCAATACCGGCATTCGAAAGAAAGGGCAGAAAGCACAGGGAAATATCTGCTTCTAAATCCAAAACGCAGCTATCTAACAGAACGGTTGTCAATGTGTGCACTCAACTTCCAGAGTTAAACCCGTGTGTGGATTCAGCAGTCTGCAAACACTTGCTGTGCAGAGTCTCAAAACAGGCGTTTTCAGCCCAATACCGGCATATGGAAGAAAGGGCAGAAAGCACAGGGAAATATCTGCTTCTTAATCCAAAACGCAGCTATCTAACAGAACGGTTGTCAATGTGTGCACTCAACTTCCAGAGGTAAACCCGTGTGTGGATTCAGCAGTCTGCAAACACTTGCTGTGCAGAGTTTCAAAACAGGCGTTTTAGCCCAATACCGGCATATGGAAGAAAGGGCAGAAAGCACAGGGAAATATCTGCTTCTAAATCGAAAACGGAGCTATCTAACAGAACGGTTGTCAATGTGTGCTCTCAAATTCCAGAGTTAAACCCGTGTGTGGATTCAGCAGTCTGCAAACACTTTCTGTGCAGAGTCTCAAAACAGGCGTTTTCAGCCCACTACCGGCATACGGAAGAAAGGGCAGTAAGCACAGGGAAATATCTGCTTCGAAATCCAAAAGGCAGCTATCTAACAGAACGGTTGTCAATGTGTCCACTGAACTTCCAGAGTTAACCCGTGTGTGGATTCAGCAGTCTGCAAACACTTTCTGTGCAGAGTATCAAAACAGGCGTTTTCAGCCCCATACCAGCATATGGAAGAAAGGGCAGTAAGCACAGGGAAATATCTGCTTGTAAATCCAAAACGCAGCTATCTAACAGAACGGTTGTCAATGTGTGCACTCAACTTCCAGAGTTAAACCCGTGTGTGGATTCAGCCATCTGCAAACACTTTCTGTGCAGAGTCTCAAAACAGGCGTTTTCAGTCCAATACCGGCATATGGAAGAAAGGACAGTAAGCACAGGGATATATCTGCTTTTAAATCCAAAACGCAGCTATCTAACAGAACGGTTGTCAATATGTGCACTCAACTTCCAGAGTTAAACCCGTGTGAGGATTCAGCAGTCTGCAAACCCTTTCTGTGCAGAGTCTCAAAACAGGCGTTTTCAGCCCTATACCGGCATATGGAAGAAAGGGCAGTAAGCACAGGGAAGTATCTGTTTCTAAATCCAAAACGCAGCTATCTAACAGAACGGTTGTCAATGTGTGCACTCAACTTCCAGAGTTAAACCCGTGTGTGGATTCAGCCATCTGCAAACACTTTCTGTGCAGAGTCTCAAAACAGGCGTTTTCAGTCCAACACCGGCATATGGAAGAAAGGACAGTAAGCACAGGGATATATCTGCTTTTAAATCCAAAACGCAGCTATCTAACAGAACGGTTGTCAATGTGTGCACTCAACTTCAGAGTTAAACCCGTGTGAGGATTCAGCAGTCTGCAAACACTTTCTGTGCAGAGTCTCAAAACAGGCGTTTTCAGCCCAATACCGGCATATGGAAGAAAGGGCAGTAAGCACAGGGAAATATCTGCTTCTAAATTCAAAACGCAGCTATCTAACAGAACAGTTGTCAATGTGTGCACTCAACTTCCAGAGTTAAACCCGTGTGTGGATTCAGCAGTCTGCAAACACTTGCTGTGCAGAGTCTTCAAACAGGCATTTTTAGCCCAATACCGGCATATGGAAGAAAGGGCAGAAAGCACAGGGAAATATCTGCTTCGAAATCCAAAACGCAGCTATCTAACAGAACGGTTGTCAATGTGTGCACTCAACTTCCAGAGTTAAACCCGTGTGTGGATTCAGCAGTCTGCAACCACTTGCTGTGCAGAGTCTCAAAACAGGCGTTTTCAGCCCAATACCGGCATTCGCAAGAAAGGGCAGAAAGCACAGGGAAATATCTGCTTCTAAATCCAAAACACAGCTATCTAACAGAACGGTTGTCAATGTGTGCACTCAACTTCCAGAGTTAAACCCGTGTGTGGATTCAGCAGTCTGCAACCACTTGCTGTGCAGAGTCTCAAAACAGGCGTTTTCAGCCCAATACCGGCATTCGAAAGAAAGGGCAGAAAGCACAGGGAAATATCTGCTTCTAAATCCAAAACGCAGCTATCTAACAGAACGGTTGTCAATGTGTGCACTCAACTTCCAGAGTTAAACCCGTGTGTGGATTCAGCAGTCTGCAAACACTTGCTGTGCAGAGTCTCAAAACAGGCGTTTTCAGCCCAATACCGGCATATGGAAGAAAGGGCAGAAAGCACAGGGAAATATCTGCTTCTTAATCCAAAACGCAGCTATCTAACAGAACGGTTGTCAATGTGTGCACTCAACTTCCAGAGGTAAACCCGTGTGTGGATTCAGCAGTCTGCAAACACTTGCTGTGCAGAGTTTCAAAACAGGCGTTTTAGCCCAATACCGGCATATGGAAGAAAGGGCAGAAAGCACAGGGAAATATCTGCTTCTAAATCGAAAACGGAGCTATCTAACAGAACGGTTGTCAATGTGTGCTCTCAAATTCCAGAGTTAAACCCGTGTGTGGATTCAGCAGTCTGCAAACACTTTCTGTGCAGAGTCTCAAAACAGGCGTTTTCAGCCCACTACCGGCATACGGAAGAAAGGGCAGTAAGCACAGGGAAATATCTGCTTCGAAATCCAAAAGGCAGCTATCTAACAGAACGGTTGTCAATGTGTCCACTGAACTTCCAGAGTTAACCCGTGTGTGGATTCAGCAGTCTGCAAACACTTTCTGTGCAGAGTATCAAAACAGGCGTTTTCAGCCCCATACCAGCATATGGAAGAAAGGGCAGTAAGCACAGGGAAATATCTGCTTGTAAATCCAAAACGCAGCTATCTAACAGAACGGTTGTCAATGTGTGCACTCAACTTCCAGAGTTAAACCCGTGTGTGGATTCAGCCATCTGCAAACACTTTCTGTGCAGAGTCTCAAAACAGGCGTTTTCAGTCCAATACCGGCATATGGAAGAAAGGACAGTAAGCACCGGGATATATCTGCTTTTAAATCCAAAACGCAGCTATCTAACAGAACGGTTGTCAATATGTGCACTCAACTTCCAGAGTTAAACCCGTGTGAGGATTCAGCAGACTGCAAACACTTTCTGTGCAGAGTCTCAAAACAGGCGTTTTCAGCCCAATACCGGCATATGGAAGAAAGGGCAGTAAGCACAGGGAAATATCTGCTTCTAAATGCAAAACGCAGCTATCTAACAGAACAGTTGTCAATGTGTGCACTCAACTTCCAGAGTTAAACCCGTGTGTGGATTTAGCAGTCTGCAAACAATTGCTGTGCAGAGTCTTCAAACAGGCATTTTTAGCCCAATACCGGCATATGGAAGAAAGGGCAGAAAGCAGAGGGAAATATCTGCTTCTAAATCCAAAACGCAGCTATCTAACAGAACGGTTGTCAATGTGTGCACTCAACTTCCAAAGTTAAACCCGTGTGTGGATTCAGCAGTCTGCAACCACTTGCTGTGCAGAGTCTCAAAACAGGCGTTTTTAGCTCAATACCGGCATTCGCAAGAAAGGGCAGAAAGCACAGGGAAATATCTGCTTCTAAATTCAAAACGCAGCTATCTAACAGAACGGTTGTCAATGTGTGCACTCAACTTCCAGAGTTAAACCCGTGTGTGGATTCAGCAGTCTGCAACCACTTGCTGTGAAGAGTCTCAAAACAGGCGTTTTCAGCCCAATACCGGCATTCGCAAGAAAGGGCAGAAAGCACAGGGAAATATCTGCTTCTAAATCCAAAACGCAGCTATCTAACAGAACGGTTGTCAATGTGTGCACTCAACTTCCAGAGTTAAACCCGTGTGTGGATTCAGCAGTCTGCAACCACTTGCTGTGCAGAGTCTCAAAACAGGCGTTTTCAGCCCAATACCGGCATATCGAAAAAAGGGCAGAAAGCACAGGGAAATATCTGCTTCGAAATCCAAAACGCAGCTATCTAACAGAACGGTTGTCAATGTGTGCACTCAACTTCCAGAGTTAAACCCGTGTGTGGATTCAGCAGTCTGCAACCACTTGCTGTGCAGAGTCTCAAAACAGGCGTTTTCAGCCCAATACCGGCATTCGCAAGAAAGGGCAGAAAGCACAGGGAAATATCTGCTTCTAAATCCAAAACGCAGCTAACTAACAGAACGGTTGTCAATGTGTGCACTCAACTTCCAGAGTTAAACCCGTGTGTGGATTCAGCAGTCTGCAACCACTTTCTGTGCAGAGTCTCAAAACAGGCGTTTTCAGCCCAATACCGGCATTCGCAAGAAAGGGCAGAAAGCACAGGGAAATATCTGCTTCTAAATCCAAAACGCAGCTATCTAACAGAACGGTTGTCAATGTGTGCACTCAACTTCCAGAGTTAAACCCGTGTGTGGATTCAGCAGTCTGCAAACACTTGCTGTGCAGAGTCTCAAAACAGGCGTTTTCAGCCGAATACCGGCATATGGAAGAAAGGGCAGAAAGCACAGGGAAATATCTGCTTCTTAATCCAAAACGCAGCTATCTAACAGAACGGTTGTCAATGTGTGCACTCAACTTCCAGAGGTAAACCCGTGTGTGGATTCAGCAGTCTGCAAACACTTGCTGTGCAGAGTTTAAAAACAGGCGTTTCAGCCCAATACCGACATATGGAAGAAAGGGCAGAAAGCACAGGGAAATATCTGCTTCTAAATCGAAAACGGAGCTGTCTAACAGAACGGTTGTCAATGTGTGCTCTCAAATTCCAGAGTTAAACCCGTGTGTGGATTCAGCAGTCTGCAACCACTCGCTGTGCAGAGTCTCAAAACAGGCGTTTTCAGCCCAATACCGGCATTCGCAAGAAAGGGCAGAAAGCACAGGGAAATATCTGCTTCTAAATCCTAAACGCAGCTAACTAACAGAACGGTTGTCAATGTGTGCACTCAACTTCCAGAGTTAAACCCGTGTGTGGATTCAGCAGTCTGCAACCACTTTCTGTGCAGAGTCTCAAAACAGGCGTTTTCAGCCCAATACCGGCATTCGCAAGAAAGGGCAGAAAGCACAGGGAAATATCTGCTTCTAAATCCAAAACGCAGCTATCTAACAGAACGTTTGTCAATGTGTGCACTCAACTTCCAGAGTTAAACCCGTGTGTGGATTCAGCAGTCTGCAAACACTTGCTGTGCAGAGTCTCAAAACAGGCGTTTTCAGCCGAATACCGGCATATGGAAGAAAGGGCAGAAAGCACAGGGAAATATCTGCTTCTTAATCCAAAACGCAGCTATCTAACAGAACGGTTGTCAATGTGTGCACTCAACTTCCAGAGTTATACCCGTGTGTGGATTGAGCAGTCTGCAACCAGTTGCTGTGCAGAGTCTCAAAACAGGCGTTTTCAGCCCAATACCGGCATTCGCAAGAAAGGGCAGAAAGCCCAGTGAAATATCTGCTTCTAAATCCAAAACGCAGCTATCTAACAGAACGGTTGTCAATGTGTGCACTCAACTTCCAGATTTAAACCCGTGTGTGGATTCAGCAGTCTGCAAACACTTTCTGTGCAGAGTCTCAAAACAGGCGTTTTAGCCCAATACCGGCATATGGAAGAAAGGGCAGAAAGCACAGGGAAATATCTGCTTCTAAATCGAAAACGCAGCTATCTAACAGAATGGTTGTCAATGTGTGCACTCAAATTCCAGAGTTAAACCCGTGTGTGTATTCAGCAGTCTGCAAACACTTTCTGTGCAGAGTCTCAAAACAGGCGTTTTCAGCCCAATACCGGCAAAAGGAAGAAAGGGCAGTAAGCACAAGGAAATATCTGCTTCGAAATCCGAAAGGAAGCTATCTAACAGAACGGTTATCAATGTGTCCACTGAACTTCCAGAGTTAAACCCGTGTGTGGATTCAGCAGTCTGCAAACACTTTCTGTGCAGAGTCTCAAAACAGGCGTTTTCAGTCCCGTACCAGCTTATGGAAGAAAGGGCAGTAAGCACAGGGAAATATCTGCTTCTAAATCCAAAACGCAGCTATCTAACAGAACACTTGTCAATGTGTGCACTCAACTTCCAGAGTTAAACCCGTGTGTGAAGTCAGCCATCTGTAAACACTTTCTGTGCAGAGACTCAAAACAGGCGTTTTCAGTCCAATACCGGCATATGGAAGAAAGGACAGTAAGCACAGGGATATATC
The DNA here is from genome assembly GCF_030222135.1 of Aotus nancymaae. Lineage (NCBI taxonomy): Eukaryota > Metazoa > Chordata > Mammalia > Primates > Aotidae > Aotus > Aotus nancymaae. The sequence goes on from NW_026989024.1 coordinate 343,879, forward strand.
TGCTTTTAAATCCAAAACGCACCTATCTAACAGAACGGTTGTCAATATGTGCACTCAACTTCGGGAGTTAAACCCGTGTGAGGATTCAGCAGTCTGCAAACCCTTTCTGTGCAGAGTCTCAAAACAGGCGTTTTCATCCCTATACCGGCATATGGAAGAAAGGGCAGTAAGCACAGGGAAATATCTGCTTCTAAATTCAAAACGCAGCTATCTAACAGAACAGTTGTCAATGTGTGCACTCAACTTCCAGAGATAAACCCGTGTGTGGATTCAGCAGTCTGCAAACAATTGCTGTGCAGAGTCTTCAAACAGGCATTTTTAGCCCAATACCGGCATATGGAAGAAAGGGCAGAAAGCACAGGGAAATATCTGCTTCGAAATCCAAAACGCAGCTATCTAACAGAACGGTTGTCAATGTGTGCACTCAACTTCCAGAGTTAAACCCGTGTGTGGATTCAGCAGTCTGCAACCACTTGCTGTGCAGAGTCTCAAAACAGGCGTTTTCAGCCCAATACCGGCATTCGCAAGAAAGGGCAGAAAGCACAGGGAAATATCTGCTTCTAAATCCAAAACGCAGCTATCTAACAGAACGGTTGTCAATGTGTGCACTCAACTTCCAGAGTTAAACCCGTGTGTGGATTCAGCAGTCTGCAACCACTTGCTGTGCAGAGTCTCAAAACAGGCGTTTTCAGCCCAATACCGGCATTCGCAAGAAAGAGCAGAAAGCACAGGGAAATATCTGCTTCTAAATCCAAAACGCAGCTATCTAACAGAACGGTTGTCAATGTGTGCACTCAACTTCCAGAGTTAAACCCGTGTGTGGATTCAGCAGTCTGCAAACACTTGCTGTGCTGAGTCTCAAAACAGGCGTTTTCAGCCCAATACCGGCATATGGAAGAAAGGGCAGAAAGCACAGGGAATTATCTGCTTCTAAATCCAAAACGCAGCTATCTAACAGAACGGTTGTCAATGTGTGCACTCAACTTCCAGAGTTAAACCCGTGTGTGGATTCAGCCATCTGCAAACACTTTCTGTGCAGAGTCTCAAAACAGGCGTTTTCAGTCCAAAACTGGCATATGGAAGAAAGGACAGTAAGCACAGGGAAATATCTGCTTTTAAATCCAAAACGCAGCTATCTAACAGAACGGTTGTCAATGTGTGCACTCAACTTCCAGAGTAAAACCCGTGTGAGGATTCAGCAGTCTGCAAACCCTTTCTGTGCAGAGTCTCAAAACAGGCGTTTTCAGCCCAATACCGGCATATGGAAGAAAGGACAGTAAGCACAGGGATATATCTGCTTTTTAATCCAAAACGCAGCTATCTAACAGAACGGTTGTCAATGTGTGCACTCAACTTCCAGAGTTAAACCCGTGTGTGGTTCAGCAGTCTGCAAACACTTTCTGTGCAGAGTCTCAAAAAAGGCGTTTTAGCCCAATACCAGCATATGGAAGAAAGGGCAGAAAGCACAGGGAAATATCTGCTTCTAAATTGAAAACGGAGGTATCTAACAGAACGGTTGTCAATGTGTGCACTCAAATTCCAGAGTTAAACCCGTGTGTGGATTCAGCAGCCTGCAAACACTTTCTGTGCAGAGTCTAAAAACAGGCGTTTTCAGCCCAATACCGGCATACGGAAGAAAGGGCAGTAAGCACAGGGAAATATCTGCTTCGAAATCCAAAAGGCAGCTATCTAACAGAACGGTTGTCAATGTGTCCACTGAACTTCCAGAGTTAAACCCGTGTGTGGATTCAGCAGTCTGCAATCACTTTCTGTGCAGAGTCTCAAAACAGGCGTTTTCAGCCCCATACCAGCATATGGAAGAAAGGACAGTAAGCACAGGGAAATATCTGCTTCGAAATCCAAAACGCAGCTATCTAACAGAACGGTTGTCAATGTGTGCACTCAACTTCCGGAGTTAAACCCGTGTGAGGATTCAGCAGTATGCAAACCCTTTCTGTGCAGAGTCTCAAAACAGGCGTTTTCAGCCTATACCGGCATATGGAAGAAAGGGCAGTAAGCACAGGGAAATATCTGCTTCTAAATTCAAAACGCAGCTATCTAACAGAACAGTTGTCAATGTGTGCACTCAACTTCCAGAGATAAACCCGTGTGTGGATTCAGCAGTCTGCAAACAATTGCTGTGCAGAGTCTTCAAACAGGCATTTTTAGCCCAATACCGGCATATGGAAGAAAGGGCAGAAAGCACAGGGAAATATCTGCTTCGAAATCCAAAGCGCAGCTATCTAACAGAACGGTTGTCAATGTGTGCACTCAACTTCCAGAGGTAAACCCGTGTGTGGATTCAGCAGTCTGCAACCACTTGTTATGCAGAGTCTCAAAACAGGCGTTTTCAGCCCAATACCGGCATTCGCAAGAAAGGGCAGAAAGCACAGGGAAATATCTGCTTCTAAATCCAAAACGCAGCTATCTAACAGAACGGTTGTCAATGTGTGCACTCAACTTCCAGAGTTAAACCCGTGTGTGGATTCAGCAGTCTGCAACCACTTGTTGTGCAGAGTCTCAAAACAGGCGTTTTCAGCCCAATACCGGCATTCGCAAGAAAGAGCAGAAAGCACAGGGAAATATCTGCTTCTAAATCCAAAACGCAGCTATCTAACAGAACGGTTGTCAATGTGTGCACTCAACTTCCAGAGTTAAACCCGTGTGTGGATTCAGCAGTCTGCAAACACTTGCTGTGCAGAGTCTCAAAACAGGCGTTTTCAGCCCAATACCGGCATATGGAAGAAAGGGCAGAAAGCACAGGGAAATATCTGCTTCTAAATCCAAAACGCAGCTATCTAACAGAACGGTTGTCAATGTGTGCACTCAACTTCCAGAGTTAAACCCGTGTGTGGTTCAGCAGTCTGCAAACACTTTCTGTGCAGAGTCTCAAAAAAGGCGTTTTAGCCCAATACCAGCATATGGAAGAAAGGGCAGAAAGCACAGGGAAATATCTGCTTCTAAATTGAAAACGGATCTATCTAACAGAACGGTTGTCAATGTGTGCACTCAAATTCCAGAGTTAAACCCGTGTGTGGATTCAGCAGCCTGCAAACACTTTCTGTGCAGAGTCTAAAAACAGGCGTTTTCAGCCCAATACCGGCATACGGAAGAAAGGGCAGTAAGCACAGGGAAATATCTGCTTCGAAATCCAAAAGGCAGCTATCTAACATAACGGTTGTCAATGTGTCCACTGAACTTCCAGAGTTAAACCCGTGTGTGGATTCAGCAGTCTGCAAACACTTTCTGTGCAGAGTCTCAAAACAGGCGTTTTCAGCCCCATACCAGCATATGGAAGAAAGGGCAGTAAGCACAGGGAAATATCTGCTTCTAAATCCAAAACGCAGCTATCTAACAGAACGGTTGTCAATGTGTGCACTCAACTTCCAGAGTTAAACCCGTGTGTGGATTCAGCCATCTGCAAACACTTTCTGTGCAGAGTCTCAAAACAGGCGTTTTCAGTCCAAAACTGGCATATGGAAGAAAGGACAGTAAGCACAGGGATATATCTGCTTTTATATCCAAAACGCAGCTATCTAACAGAACGGTTGTCAATGTGTGCACTCAACTTCCAGAGTTAAACCCGTGTGAGGATTCAGCAGTCTGCAAACCCTTTCTGTGCAGAGTCTCAAAACAGGCGTTTTCAGCCCAATGCCGGCATATGGAAGAAAGGGCAGTAAGCACAGGGAAATATCTGCTTCTAAATTCAAAACGCAGCTATCTAACAGAACAGTTGTCAATGTGTGCACTGAACTTCCAGAGTTAAACCCGTGTGTGGATTCAGCAGTCTGCAAACAATTGCTGTGCAGAGTCTTCAAACAGGCATTTTTAGCCCAATACCGGCATATGGAAGAAAGGGCAGAAAGCACAGGGAAATATCTGCTTCGAAATCCAAAACGCAGCTATCTAACAGAACGGTTGTCAATGTGTGCACTCAACTTCCAGAGTTAAACCCGTGTGTGGATTCAGCAGTCTGCAACCACTTGCTGTGCAGAGTCTCAAAACAGGCGTTTTCAGCCCAATAACGGCATTCGCAAGAAAGGGCAGAAAGCACAGGGAAATATCTGCTTCTAAATAAAAAATGCAGCTATCTAACAGAACGGTTGTCAATGTGTGCACTCAACTTACAGAGTTAAACCCGTGTGTGGATTCAGCAGTCTGCAACCACTTGCTGTGCAGAGTCTCAAAACAGGCGTTTTCAGCCCAATACCGGCATTCGCAAGAAAGAGCAGAAAGCACAGGGAAATATCTGCTTCTAAATCCAAAACGCAGCTATCTAACAGAACGGTTGTCAATGTGTGCACTCAACTTCCAGAGTTAAACCCGTGTGTGGATTCAGCAGTCTGCAAACACTTGCTGTGCAGAGTCTCAAAACAGGCGTTTTCAGCCCAATACCGGCATATGGAAGAAAGGGCAGAAAGCACAGGGAAATATCTGCTTCTAAATCCAAAACGCAGCTATCTAACAGAACGGTTGTCAATGTGTGCACTCAACTTCCAGAGTTAAACCCGTGTGTGAATTCAGCCATCTGTAAACACTTTCTGTGCAGAGTCTAAAAACAGGCGTTTTCAGCCCAATACCGGCATACGGAAGAAAGGGCAGTAAGCACAGGGAAATATCTGCTTCGAAATCCAAAAGGCAGCTATCTAACATAACGGTTGTCAATGTGTCCACTGAACTTCCAGAGTTAAACCCGTGTGTGGATTCAGCAGTCTGCAAACACTTTTTGTGCAGAGTCTCAAAACAGGCGTTTTCAGCCCCATACCAGCATATGGAAGAAAGGGCAGTAAGCACAGGGAAATATCTGCTTCTAAATCCAAAACGCAGCTATCTAACAGAACGGTTGTCAATGTGTGCACTCAACTTCCAGAGTTAAACCCGTGTGTGGATTCAGCCATCTGCAAACACTTTCTGTGCAGAGTCTCAAAACAGTCGTTTTCAGTCCAAAACTGGCATATGGAAGAAAGGACAGTAAGCACAGGGATATATCTGCTTTTATATCCAAAACGCAGCTATCTAACAGAACGGTTGTCAATGTGTGCACTCAACTTCCAGAGTTAAACCCGTGTGAGGATTCAGCAGTCTGCAAACACTTTCTGTGCAGAGTCTCAAAACAGGCGTTTTAGCCCAATACCGGCATATGGAAGAAAGGGCAGAAAGCACAGGGAAATATCTGCTTCTAAATCGAAAACGCAGCTATCTAACAGAACGGTTGTCAATGTGCGCACTCAAATTCCAGAGTTAAACCCGTGTGTGTATTCAGCAGTCTGCAAACACTTTCTGTGCAGAGTCTAAAAACAGGCGTTTTCAGCCCAATACCGGCAAAAGGAAGAAAGGGCAGAAAGCACAAGGAAATATCTGCTTCGAAATCCAAAAGGCAGGTATCTAACAGAACGGTTATCAATGTGTCCACTGAACTTCCATAGTTAAACCCGTGTGTGGATTCAGCAGTCTGCAAACACTTTCTGTGCAGAGTCTCAAAACAGGCGTTTTCAGCCCCATACCAGCATATGGAAGAAAGGGCAGTAAGCACAGGGAAATATCTGCTTCTAAATCCAAAACGCAGCTATCTAACAAAACGGTTGTCAATGTGTGCACTCAACTTCCAGAGTTAAACCCGTGTGTGGATTCAGCCATCTGCAAACACTTTCTGTGAAGAGTCTCAAAACAGGCGTTTTCAGTCCAATACCGGCATATGGAAGAAAGTTCAGTAAGCACAGGGATATATCTGCTTTTAAATCCAAAACGCAGCTATCTAACAGAACGGTTGTCAATGTGTGCACTCAACTTCCAGAGTTAAACCCGTGTGAGGATTCAGCAGTCTGCAAACCCTTTCTGTGCAGAGTCTCAAAACAGGCGTTTTCAGCCCAATACCGGCATATGGAAGAAAGGACAGTAAGCACAGGGATATATCTGCTTTTAAATCCAAAACGCAGCTATCTAACAGAACGGTTGTCAATGTGTGCACTCAACTTCCAGAGTTAAACCCGTGTGTGGTTCAGCAGTCTGCAAACACTTTCTGTGCAGAGTCTCAAAAAAGGCGTTTTAGCCCAATACCAGATTATGGAAGAAAGGGCAGAAAGCACAGGGAAATATCTGCTTCTAAATTGAAAACGGAGCTATCTAACAGAACGGTTGTCAATGTGTGCACTCAAATTCCAGAGTTAAACCCGTGTGTGGATTCAGCAGCCTGCAAACACTTTCTGTGCAGAGTCTAAAAACAGGCGTTTTCAGCCCAATACCGGCATTCGCAAGAAAGGGCAGTAAGCACAAGGAAATATCTGCTTCGAAATCCAAAAGGCAGGTATCTAACAGAACGGTTATCAATGTGTCCACTGAACTTCCAGAGTTAAACCCGTGTGTGGATTCAGCAGTCTGCAAACACTTTCTGTGCAGAGTCTCAAAATAGGCGTTTTCAGCCCCATACCAGCATATGGAAGAAAGGGCAGTAAGCACAGGGAAATATCTGCTTCTAAATCCAAAACGCAGCTATCTAACAGAACGGTTGTCAATGTGTGCACTCAACTTCCAGAGTTAAACCCGTGTGTGGATTCAGCCATCTGCAAACATTTTCTGTGCAGAGTCTCAAAACAGGCGTTTTCAGTCCAATACCGGCATATGGAAGAAAGGACAGTAAGCACAGGGATATATCTGCTTTTAAATCCAAAACGCAGCTATCTAACAGAACGGTTGTCAATGTGTGCACTCAACTTCCAGAGTTAAACCCGTGTGAGGATTCAGCAGTCTGCAAACCCTTTCTGTGCAGAGTCTCAAAACAGGCGTTTTCAGCCCAATACCGGCATATGGAAGAAAGGACAGTAAGCACAGGGATATATCTGCTTTTAAATCCAAAACGCAGCTATCTAACAGAACGGTTGTCAATGTGTGCACTCAACTTCCAGAGTTAAACCCGTGTGTGGTTCAGCAGTCTGCAAACACTTTCTGTGCAGAGTCTCAAAAAAGGCGTTTTAGCCCAATACCAGATTATGGAAGAAAGGGCAGAAAGCACAGGGAAATATCTGCTTCTAAATTGAAAACGGAGCTATCTAACAGAACGGTTGTCAATGTGTGCACTCAAATTCCAGAGTTAAACCCGTGTGTGGATTCAGCAGCCTGCAAACACTTTCTGTGCAGAGTCTAAAAACAGGCGTTTTCAGCCCAATACCGGCATTCGCAAGAAAGGGCAGTAAGCACAAGGAAATATCTGCTTCGAAATCCAAAAGGCAGGTATCTAACAGAACGGTTATCAATGTGTCCACTGAACTTCCAGAGTTAAACCCGTGTGTGGATTCAGCAGTCTGCAAACACTTTCTGTGCAGAGTCTCAAAATAGGCGTTTTCAGCCCCATACCAGCATATGGAAGAAAGGGCAGTAAGCACAGGGAAATATCTGCTTCTAAATCCAAAACGCAGCTATCTAACAGAACGGTTGTCAATGTGTGCACTCAACTTCCAGAGTTAAACCCGTGTGTGGATTCAGCCATCTGCAAACATTTTCTGTGCAGAGTCTCAAAACAGGCGTTTTCAGTCCAATACCGGCATATGGAAGAAAGGACAGTAAGCACAGGGATATATCTGCTTTTAAATCCAAAACGCAGCTATCTAACAGAACGGTTGTCAATGTGTGCACTCAACTTCCAGAGTTGAACCCGTGTGAGGATTCAGCAGTCTGCAAACCCTTTCTGTGCAGAGTCTCAAAACAGGCGTTTTCAGCCCAATACCGGCATATGGAAGAAAGGGCAGTAAGCACAGGGAAATATCTGCTTCTAAATTCAAAACGCAGCTATCTAACATAACAGTTGTCAATGTGTGCACTAAACTTCCAGAGTTAAACCCGTGTGTGGATTCAGCAGTCTGCAAACAATTGATGTGCAGAGTCTTCAAACAGGCATTTTTAGCCCAATACCGGCATATGGAAGAAAGGGCAGAAAGCACAGGGAAATATCTACTTCGAAATCCAAAACGCAGCTATCTAACAGAACGGTTGTCAATGTGTGCACTCAACTTCCAGAGTTAAACCCGTGTGTGGATTCAGCAGTCTGCAAACACTTGTTGTGCAGAGTCTCAAAACAGGCGTTTTCAGCCCAATAACGGCATTCGCAAGAAAGGGCAGAAAGCACAGGGAAATATCTGCTTCTAAATAAAAAACGCAGCTATCTAACAGAACGGTTGTCAATGTGTGCACTCAACTTACAGAGTTAAACCCGTGTGTGGATTCAGCAGTCTGCAACCACTTGCTGTGCAGAGTCTCAAAACAGGCGTTTTCAGCCCAATACCGGCATTCGCAAGAAAGAGCAGAAAGCACAGGGAAATATCTGCTTCTAAATCCAAAACGCAGCTATCTAACAGAACGGTTGTCAATGTGTGCACTCAACTTCCAGAGTTAAACCCGTGTGTGGATTCAGCAGTCTGCAAACACTTGCTGTGCAGAGTCTCAAAACAGGCGTTTTCAGCCCAATACCGGCATATGGAAGAAAGGGCAGAAAGCACAGGGAAATATCTGCTTCTAAATCCAAAACGCAGCTATCTAACAGAACGGTTGTCAATGTGTGCACTCAACTTCCAGAGTTAAACCCGTGTGTGAATTCAGCCATCTGTAAACACTTTCTGTGCAGAGTCTCAAAACAGGCGTTTTAAGTCCAATACCGGCATATAGAAGAAAGGACAGTAAGCACAGGGATATATCTGCTTTTAAATCCAAAACGCAGCTATCTAACAGAACGGTTGTCAATATGTGCACTCAACTTCCGGAGTTAAACCCGTGTGAGGATTCAGCAGTCTGCAAACCCTTTCTGTGCAGAGTCTCAAAACAGGCGTTTTCAGCCCTAAACCGGCATATGGAAGAAAGGGCAGTAAGCACAGGGAAATATCTGCTTCTAAATTCAAAACGCAGCTATCTAACAGAACAGTTGTGAATGTGTGCACTCAACTTCCGGAGATAAACCCGTGTGTGGATTCAGCAGTCTGCAAACAATTGCTGTGCAGAGTCTTCAAACAGGCATTTTTAGCCCAATACCGGCATATGGAAGAAAGGGCAGAAAGCACAGGGAAATATCTGCTTCGAAATCCAAAACGCAGCTATCTAACAGAACGGCTGTCAATGTGTGCACTCAACTTCCAGAGTTAAACCCGTGTGTGGATTCAGCAGTCTGCAACCACTTGCTGTGCAGAGTCTCAAAACAGGCGTTTTCAGCCCAATACCGGCATTCGCAAGAAAGGGCAGAAAGCACAGGGAAATATCTGCTTCTAAATCCAAAACGCAGCTATCTAACAGAACGGTTGTCAATGTGTGCACTCAACTTCCAGAGTTAAACCCGTGTGTGGATTCAGCAGTCTGCAACCACTTGCTGTGCAGAGTCTCAAAACAGGCGTTTTCAGCCCAATACCGGCATTCGCAAGAAAGAGCAGAAAGCACAGGGAAATATCTGCTTCTAAATCCAAAACGCAGCTATCTAACAGAACGGTTGTCAATGTGTGCACTCAACTTCCAGAGTTAAACCCGTGTGTGGATTCAGCAGTCTGCAAACACTTGCTGTGCAGAGTCTCAAAACAGGCGTTTTCAGCCCAATACCGGCATATGGAAGAAAGGGCAGAAAGCACAGGGAAATATCTGCTTCTAAATCCAAAACGCAGCTATCTAACAGAACGGTTGTCAATGTGTGCACTCAACTTCCAGAGTTAAACCCGTGTGTGAATTCAGCCATCTGTAAACACTTTCCGTGCAGAGTCTCAAAACAGGCGTTTTCAGTCCAATACCGGCATATAGAAGAAAGGACAGTAAGCACAGGGATATATCTGCTTTTAAATCCAAAACGCAGCTATCTAACTGAACGGTTGTCAATATGTGCACTCAACTTCCGGAGTTAAACCCGTGTGAGGATTCAGCAGTCTGCAAACCCTTTCTGTGCAGAGTCTGAAAACAGGCGTTTTCAGCCCTATACCGGCATATGGAAGAAAGGGCAGTAAGCACAGGGAAGTATCTGTTTCTAAATCCAAAACGCAGCTATCTAACAGAACGGTTGTCAATGTGTGCACTCAACTTCCAGAGTTAAACCCGTGTGTGGATTCAGCCATCTGCAAACACTTTCTGTGCAGAGTCTCAAAACAGGCGTTTTCAGTCCAACACCGGCATATGGAAGAAAGGACAGTAAGCACAGGGATATATCTGCTTTTAAATCCAAAACGCAGCTATCTAACAGAACGGTTGTCAATGTGTGCACTCAACTTCAGAGTTAAACCCGTGTGAGGATTCAGCAGTCTGCAAACACTTTCTGTGTAGAGTCTCAAAACAGGCGTTTTCAGCCCAATACCGGCATATGGAAGAAAGGGCAGTAAGCACAGGGAAATATCTGCTTCTAAATTCAAAACGCAGCTATCTAACAGAACAGTTGTCAATGTGTGCACTCAACTTCCAGAGTTAAACCCGTGTGTGGATTCAGCAGTCTGCAAACACTTGCTGTGCAGAGTCTTCAAACAGGCATTTTTAGCCCAATACCGGCATATGGAAGAAAGGGCAGAAAGCACAGGGAAATATCTGCTTCGAAATCCAAAACGCAGCTATCTAACAGAACGGTTGTCAATGTGTGCACTCAACTTCCAGAGTTAAACCCGTGTGTGGATTCAGCAGTCTGCAACCACTTGCTGTGCAGAGTCTCAAAACAGGCGTTTTCAGCCCAATACCGGCATTCGCAAGAAAGGGCAGAAAGCACAGGGAAATATCTGCTTCTAAATCCAAAACACAGCTATCTAACAGAACGGTTGTCAATGTGTGCACTCAACTTCCAGAGTTAAACCCGTGTGTGGATTCAGCAGTCTGCAACCACTTGCTGTGCAGAGTCTCAAAACAGGCGTTTTCAGCCCAATACCGGCATTCGAAAGAAAGGGCAGAAAGCACAGGGAAATATCTGCTTCTAAATCCAAAACGCAGCTATCTAACAGAACGGTTGTCAATGTGTGCACTCAACTTCCAGAGTTAAACCCGTGTGTGGATTCAGCAGTCTGCAAACACTTGCTGTGCAGAGTCTCAAAACAGGCGTTTTCAGCCCAATACCGGCATATGGAAGAAAGGGCAGAAAGCACAGGGAAATATCTGCTTCTTAATCCAAAACGCAGCTGTCTAACAGAACGGTTGTCAATGTGTGCACTCAACTTCCAGAGGTAAACCCGTGTGTGGATTCAGCAGTCTGCAAACACTTGCTGTGCAGAGTTTCAAAACAGGCGTTTTAGCCCAATACCGGCATATGGAAGAAAGGGCAGAAAGCACAGGGAAATATCTGCTTCTAAATCGAAAACGGAGCTATCTAACAGAACGGTTGTCAATGTGTGCTCTCAAATTCCAGAGTTAAACCCGTGTGTGGATTCAGCAGTCTGCAAACACTTTCTGTGCAGAGTCTCAAAACAGGCGTTTTCAGCCCACTACCGGCATACGGAAGAAAGGGCAGTAAGCACAGGGAAATATCTGCTTCGAAATCCAAAAGGCAGCTATCTAACAGAACGGTTGTCAATGTGTCCACTGAACTTCCAGAGTTAACCCGTGTGTGGATTCAGCAGTCTGCAAACACTTTCTGTGCAGAGTATCAAAACAGGCGTTTTCAGCCCCATACCAGCATATGGAAGAAAGGGCAGTAAGCACAGGGAAATATCTGCTTGTAAATCCAAAACGCAGCTATCTAACAGAACGGTTGTCAATGTGTGCACTCAACTTCCAGAGTTAAACCCGTGTGTGGATTCAGCCATCTGCAAACACTTTCTGTGCAGAGTCTCAAAACAGGCGTTTTCAGTCCAATACCGGCATATGGAAGAAAGGACAATAAGCACAGGGATATATCTGCTTTTAAATCCAAAACGCAGCTATCTAACAGAACGGTTGTCAATATGTGCACTCAACTTCCAGAGTTAAACCCGTGTGAGGATTCAGCAGTCTGCAAACCCTTTCTGTGCAGAGTCTCAAAACAGGCGTTTTCAGCCCTATACCGGCATATGGAAGAAAGGGCAGTAAGCACAGGGAAGTATCTGTTTCTAAATCCAAAACGCAGCTATCTAACAGAACGGTTGTCAATGTGTGCACTCAACTTCCAGAGTTTAACCCGTGTGTGGATTCAGCCATCTGCAAACACTTTCTGTGCAGAGTCTCAAAACAGGCGTTTTCAGTCCAACACCGGCATATGGAAGAAAGGACAGTAAGCACAGGGATATATCTGCTTTTAAATCCAAAACGCAGCTATCTAACAGAACGGTTGTCAATGTGTGCACTCAACTTCAGAGTTAAACCCGTGTGAGGATTCAGCAGTCTGCAAACACTTTCTGTGCAGAGTCTCAAAACAGGCGTTTTCAGCCCAATACCGGCATATGGAAGAAAGGGCAGTAAGCACAGGGAAATATCTGCTTCTAAATTCAAAACGCAGCTATCTAACAGAACAGTTGTCAATGTGTGCACTCAACTTCCAGAGTTAAACCCGTGTGTGGATTCAGCAGTCTGCAAACACTTGCTGTGCAGAGTCTTCGAACAGGCATTTTTAGCCCAATACCGGCATATGGAAGAAAGGGCAGAAAGCACAGGGAAATATCTGCTTCGAAATCCAAAACGCAGCTATCTAACAGAACGGTTGTCAATGTGTGCACTCAACTTCCAGAGTTAAACCCGTGTGTGGATTCAGCAGTCTGCAACCACTTGCTGTGCAGAGTCTCAAAACAGGCGTTTTCAGCCCAATACCGGCATTCGCAAGAAAGGGCAGAAAGCACAGGGAAATATCTGCTTCTAAATCCAAAACACAGCTATCTAACAGAACGGTTGTCAATGTGTGCACTCAACTTCCAGAGTTAAACCCGTGTGTGGATTCAGCAGTCTGCAACCACTTGCTGTGCAGAGTCTCAAAACAGGCGTTTTCAGCCCAATACCGGCATTCGAAAGAAAGGGCAGAAAGCACAGGGAAATATCTGCTTCTAAATCCAAAACGCAGCTATCTAACAGAACGGTTGTCAATGTGTGCACTCAACTTCCAGAGTTAAACCCGTGTGTGGATTCAGCAGTCTGCAAACACTTGCTGTGCAGAGTCTCAAAACAGGCGTTTTCAGCCCAATACCGGCATATGGAAGAAAGGGCAGAAAGCACAGGGAAATATCTGCTTCTTAATCCAAAACGCAGCTATCTAACAGAACGGTTGTCAATGTGTGCACTCAACTTCCAGAGGTAAACCCGTGTGTGGATTCAGCAGTCTGCAAACACTTGCTGTGCAGAGTTTCAAAACAGGCGTTTTAGCCCAATACCGGCATATGGAAGAAAGGGCAGAAAGCACAGGGAAATATCTGCTTCTAAATCGAAAACGGAGCTATCTAACAGAACGGTTGTCAATGTGTGCTCTCAAATTCCAGAGTTAAACCCGTGTGTGGATTCAGCAGTCTGCAAACACTTTCTGTGCAGAGTCTCAAAACAGGCGTTTTCAGCCCACTACCGGCATACGGAAGAAAGGGCAGTAAGCACAGGGAAATATCTGCTTCGAAATCCAAAAGGCAGCTATCTAACAGAACGGTTGTCAATGTGTCCACTGAACTTCCAGAGTTAACCCGTGTGTGGATTCAGCAGTCTGCAAACACTTTCTGTGCAGAGTATCAAAACAGGCGTTTTCAGCCCCATACCAGCATATGGAAGAAAGGGCAGTAAGCACAGGGAAATATCTGCTTGTAAATCCAAAACGCAGCTATCTAACAGAACGGTTGTCAATGTGTGCACTCAACTTCCAGAGTTAAACCCGTGTGTGGATTCAGCCATCTGCAAACACTTTCTGTGCAGAGTCTCAAAACAGGCGTTTTCAGTCCAATACCGGCATATGGAAGAAAGGACAGTAAGCACAGGGATATATCTGCTTTTAAATCCAAAACGCAGCTATCTAACAGAACGGTTGTCAATATGTGCACTCAACTTCCAGAGTTAAACCCGTGTGAGGATTCAGCAGTCTGCAAACCCTTTCTGTGCAGAGTCTCAAAACAGGCGTTTTCAGCCCTATACCGGCATATGGAAGAAAGGGCAGTAAGCACAGGGAAGTATCTGTTTCTAAATCCAAAACGCAGCTATCTAACAGAACGGTTGTCAATGTGTGCACTCAACTTCCAGAGTTAAACCCGTGTGTGGATTCAGCCATCTGCAAACACTTTCTGTGCAGAGTCTCAAAACAGGCGTTTTCAGTCCAACACCGGCATATGGAAGAAAGGACAGTAAGCACAGGGATATATCTGCTTTTAAATCCAAAACGCAGCTATCTAACAGAACGGTTGTCAATGTGTGCACTCAACTTCAGAGTTAAACCCGTGTGAGGATTCAGCAGTCTGCAAACACTTTCTGTGCAGAGTCTCAAAACAGGCGTTTTCAGCCCAATACCGGCATATGGAAGAAAGGGCAGTAAGCACAGGGAAATATCTGCTTCTAAATTCAAAACGCAGCTATCTAACAGAACAGTTGTCAATGTGTGCACTCAACTTCCAGAGTTAAACCCGTGTGTGGATTCAGCAGTCTGCAAACACTTGCTGTGCAGAGTCTTCAAACAGGCATTTTTAGCCCAATACCGGCATATGGAAGAAAGGGCAGAAAGCACAGGGAAATATCTGCTTCGAAATCCAAAACGCAGCTATCTAACAGAACGGTTGTCAATGTGTGCACTCAACTTCCAGAGTTAAACCCGTGTGTGGATTCAGCAGTCTGCAACCACTTGCTGTGCAGAGTCTCAAAACAGGCGTTTTCAGCCCAATACCGGCATTCGCAAGAAAGGGCAGAAAGCACAGGGAAATATCTGCTTCTAAATCCAAAACACAGCTATCTAACAGAACGGTTGTCAATGTGTGCACTCAACTTCCAGAGTTAAACCCGTGTGTGGATTCAGCAGTCTGCAACCACTTGCTGTGCAGAGTCTCAAAACAGGCGTTTTCAGCCCAATACCGGCATTCGAAAGAAAGGGCAGAAAGCACAGGGAAATATCTGCTTCTAAATCCAAAACGCAGCTATCTAACAGAACGGTTGTCAATGTGTGCACTCAACTTCCAGAGTTAAACCCGTGTGTGGATTCAGCAGTCTGCAAACACTTGCTGTGCAGAGTCTCAAAACAGGCGTTTTCAGCCCAATACCGGCATATGGAAGAAAGGGCAGAAAGCACAGGGAAATATCTGCTTCTTAATCCAAAACGCAGCTATCTAACAGAACGGTTGTCAATGTGTGCACTCAACTTCCAGAGGTAAACCCGTGTGTGGATTCAGCAGTCTGCAAACACTTGCTGTGCAGAGTTTCAAAACAGGCGTTTTAGCCCAATACCGGCATATGGAAGAAAGGGCAGAAAGCACAGGGAAATATCTGCTTCTAAATCGAAAACGGAGCTATCTAACAGAACGGTTGTCAATGTGTGCTCTCAAATTCCAGAGTTAAACCCGTGTGTGGATTCAGCAGTCTGCAAACACTTTCTGTGCAGAGTCTCAAAACAGGCGTTTTCAGCCCACTACCGGCATACGGAAGAAAGGGCAGTAAGCACAGGGAAATATCTGCTTCGAAATCCAAAAGGCAGCTATCTAACAGAACGGTTGTCAATGTGTCCACTGAACTTCCAGAGTTAACCCGTGTGTGGATTCAGCAGTCTGCAAACACTTTCTGTGCAGAGTATCAAAACAGGCGTTTTCAGCCCCATACCAGCATATGGAAGAAAGGGCAGTAAGCACAGGGAAATATCTGCTTGTAAATCCAAAACGCAGCTATCTAACAGAACGGTTGTCAATGTGTGCACTCAACTTCCAGAGTTAAACCCGTGTGTGGATTCAGCCATCTGCAAACACTTTCTGTGCAGAGTCTCAAAACAGGCGTTTTCAGTCCAATACCGGCATATGGAAGAAAGGACAGTAAGCACCGGGATATATCTGCTTTTAAATCCAAAACGCAGCTATCTAACAGAACGGTTGTCAATATGTGCACTCAACTTCCAGAGTTAAACCCGTGTGAGGATTCAGCAGACTGCAAACACTTTCTGTGCAGAGTCTCAAAACAGGCGTTTTCAGCCCAATACCGGCATATGGAAGAAAGGGCAGTAAGCACAGGGAAATATCTGCTTCTAAATGCAAAACGCAGCTATCTAACAGAACAGTTGTCAATGTGTGCACTCAACTTCCAGAGTTAAACCCGTGTGTGGATTCAGCAGTCTGCAAACAATTGCTGTGCAGAGTCTTCAAACAGGCATTTTTAGCCCAATACCGGCATATGGAAGAAAGGGCAGAAAGCAGAGGGAAATATCTGCTTCTAAATCCAAAACGCAGCTATCTAACAGAACGGTTGTCAATGTGTGCACTCAACTTCCAAAGTTAAACCCGTGTGTGGATTCAGCAGTCTGCAACCACTTGCTGTGCAGAGTCTCAAAACAGGCGTTTTTAGCTCAATACCGGCATTCGCAAGAAAGGGCAGAAAGCACAGGGAAATATCTGCTTCTAAATTCAAAACGCAGCTATCTAACAGAACGGTTGTCAATGTGTGCACTCAACTTCCAGAGTTAAACCCGTGTGTGGATTCAGCAGTCTGCAACCACTTGCTGTGAAGAGTCTCAAAACAGGCGTTTTCAGCCCAATACCGGCATTCGCAAGAAAGGGCAGAAAGCACAGGGAAATATCTGCTTCTAAATCCAAAACGCAGCTATCTAACAGAACGGTTGTCAATGTGTGCACTCAACTTCCAGAGTTAAACCCGTGTGTGGATTCAGCAGTCTGCAAACACTTGCTGTGCAGAGTTTAAAAACAGGCGTTTCAGCCCAATACCGACATATGGAAGAAAGGGCAGAAAGCACAGGGAAATATCTGCTTCTAAATCGAAAACGGAGCTGTCTAACAGAACGGTTGTCAATGTGTGCTCTCAAATTCCAGAGTTAAACCCGTGTGTGGATTCAGCAGTCTGCAACCACTTGCTGTGCAGAGTCTCAAAACAGGCGTTTTCAGCCCAATACCGGCATTCGCAAGAAAGGGCAGAAAGCACAGGGAAATATCTGCTTCTAAATCCAAAACGCAGCTAACTAACAGAACGGTTGTCAATGTGTGCACTCAACTTCCAGAGTTAAACCCGTGTGTGGATTCAGCAGTCTGCAACCACTTTCTGTGCAGAGTCTCAAAACAGGCGTTTTCAGCCCAATACCGGCATTCGCAAGAAAGGGCAGAAAGCACAGGGAAATATCTGCTTCTAAATCCAAAACGCAGCTATCTAACAGAACGTTTGTCAATGTGTGCACTCAACTTCCAGAGTTAAACCCGTGTGTGGATTCAGCAGTCTGCAAACACTTGCTGTGCAGAGTCTCAAAACAGGCGTTTTCAGCCGAATACCGGCATATGGAAGAAAGGGCAGAAAGCACAGGGAAATATCTGCTTCTTAATCCAAAACGCAGCTATCTAACAGAACAGTTGTCAATGTGTGCACTCAACTTCCAGAGGTAAACCCGTGTGTGGATTCAGCAGTCTGCAAACACTTGCTGTGCAGAGTTTAAAAACAGGCGTTTCAGCCCAATACCGACATATGGAAGAAAGGGCAGAAAGCACAGGGAAATATCTGCTTCTAAATCGAAAACGGAGCTGTCTAACAGAACGGTTGTCAATGTGTGCTCTCAAATTCCAGAGTTAAACCCGTGTGTGGATTCAGCAGTCTGCAAACACTTTCTGTGCAGAGTCTCAAAACAGGCGTTTTCAGCCCAATACCGGCATACGGAAGAAAGGGCAGTAAGCACAGGGAAATATCTGCTTCGAAATCCAAAAGGCAGCTATCTAACAGAACGGTTGTCAATGTGTCCACTGAACTTCCAGAGTTAACCCGTGTGTGGATTCAGCAGTCTGCAAACACTTTCTGTGCAGAGTCTCAAAACAGGCGTTTTCAGCCCCATACCAGCATATGGAAGAAAGGGCAGTAAGCACAGGGAAATATCTGCTTCTAAATCCAAAACGCAGCTATCTAACAGAACGGGTGTCAATGTGTGCACTCAACTTCCAGAGTTAAACCCGTGTGTGGATTCAGCAGTCTGCAAACACTTGCTGTGCAGAGTCTCAAAACAGGCGTTTTCAGCCCAATACCGGCATTCGCAAGAAAGGGCAGAAAGCACAGGGAAATATCTGCTTCTAAATCCAAAACGCAGCTATATAACAGAACGGTTGTCAATGTGTGCACTCAACTTCCAGAGTTAAACCCGTGTGTGGATTCAGCAGTCTGCAACCATTTGCTGTGTAGAGTCTCAAAACAGGCGTTTTCAGCCCAATACCGGCATTCGCAAGAAAGGGCAGAAAGCACAGGGAAATATCTGCTTCTAAATCCAAAACGCAGCTATCTAACAGAACGGTTGTCAATGTGTGCACTCAACTTCCAGAGTTAAACCCGTGTGTGGATTCAGCAGTCTGCAAACACTTTCTGTGCAGAGTCTCAAAACAGGCGTTTTAGCCCAATACCGGCATATGGAAGAAACAGCAGTAAGCACAGGGAAATATCTGCTTCGAAATCCAAAAGGCAGCTATCTAACAGAACGGTTCTCAATGTGTCCACTGAACTTCCAGTGTTAAACACGTGTGTGGATTCAGCAGTGTGCAAACACTTTCTGTGCAGAGTCTCAAAACAGGCGTTTTCAGCCCCATACCAGCATATGGAAGAAAGGGCAGTAAGCACAGGGAAATATCTGCTTCTAAATCCAAAACGCAGCTATCTAACAGAACGGTTGTCAATGTGTGCACTCAACTTCCAGAGTTAAACCCGTGTGTGGATTCAGCAGTCTGCAAACACTTGCTGTGCAGAGTCTCAAAACTGGCGTTTTCAGCCCAATACCGGAATTCGCAAGAAAGGGCAGAAAGCACAGGGAAATATCTGCTTCTAAATCCAAAACGCAGCTATCTAACAGAACGGTTGTCAATGTGTGCACTCAACTTCCAGAGTTAAACCCGTGTGTGGATTCAGCAGTCTGCAAACACTTGCTGTGCAGAGTCTCAAAACAGGCGTTTTCAGCCCAATACCGGCATATGGAAGAAAGGACAGTAAGCACAGGGATATATCTGCTTTTAAATCCAAAACGCAGCTATCTAACAGAACGGTTGTCAATATGTGCACTCAACTTCCAGAGTTAAACCCGTGTGAGGATTCAGCAGTCTGCAAACACTTTCTGTGCAGAGTCTCAAAACAGGCGTTTTCAGCCCAATAATGGCATTCGCAAGAAAGGGCAGAAAGCACAGGGAAATATCTACTTCTAAATATAAAACGCAGCTATCTAACAGAACGGTTGTCAAAGTGTGCACTCAACCTGCACAGTTAAACCGGTGTGTGGATTCAGCAGTCTGCAAACAATTGCTGTGCAGAGTCTTCAAACAGGCATTTTTAGCCCAATACCGGCATATGGAAGAAAGGGCAGAAAGCACAGGGAAATATCTGCTTCTAAATCGAAAACGCAGCTATCTAACAGAACGGTTGTCAATGTGTGCACTCAACTTCCAGAGTTAAACCCGTGTGTGGATTCAGCAGTCTGCAAACACTTGCTGTGCAGAGTCTCAAAACAGGCGTTTTCAGCCCAATACCGGAATTCGCAAGAAAGGGTAGAAAGCACAGGGAAATATCTGCTTCTAAATCCAAAACGCAGCTATCTAACAGAACGGTTGTCAATGTGTGCACTCAACTTCCAGAGTTAAACCCGTGTGTGGATTCAGCAGTCTGCAACCACTTGCTGTGCAGAGTCTCAAAACAGGCGTTTTCAGCCCAATACCGGCATTCGCAAGAAAGGGCAGAAAGCACAGGGAAATATCTGCTTCGAAATCCAAAAGGCAGCTATCTAACAGAACGGTTATCAATGTGTCCACTGAACTTCCAGAGTTAAACCCGTGTGTGGATTCAGCAGTCTGCAAACACTTTCTGTGCAGAGTCTCAAAACATGCGTTTTCAGCCCCATACCAGCATATGGAAGAAAGGGCAGTAAGCACAGGGAAATATCTGCTTCGAACTCCAAAACGCAGCTATCTAACAGAACGGTTGTCAATGTGTGCACTCAACTTCCAGAGTTAAACCCGTGTGTGGATTCAGCAGTCTGCAAACACTTTCTGTGCAGAGTCTCAAAACAGGCGTTTTCAGCCCAATACCGGCATTCGCAAGAAACGGCAGAAAGCACAGGGAAATATCTGCTTCTAAATCCAAAACGCAGCTATCTAACAGAACGGTTGTCAATGTGTGCACTCAACTTCCAGAGTTAAACCCGTGTGTGGATTCATCCATCTGCAAACACTTTCTGTGCAGAGTCTCATAACAGGCGTTTTCAGTCCAATACCGGCATATGGAAGAAAGGACAGTAAGCACAGGGATATATCTGCTTTTAAATAAAAAACGCAGCTATCTAACAGAACGGTTGTCAATATGTGCACTCAACTTCCAGAGTTAAACCCGTGTGAGGATTCAGCAGTCTGCAAACACTTTCTGTGCAGAGTCTCAAAACAGGCGTTTTCAGCCCAATACCGGCATATGGAAGAAAGGGCAGTAAGCACAGGGAAATATCTGCTTCTAAATTCAAAACGCAGCTATCTAACAGAACGGTTGTCAATGTGTGCACTCAACTTCCAGAGTTAAACCCGTGTGTGGATTCAGCAGTCTGCAAACAATTGCTGTGCAGAGTCTTCAAACAGGCATTTTTAGCCCAATACCGGCATATGGAAGAAAGGGCAGAAAGCACAGGGAAATATCTGCTTCGAAATCCAAAACGCGGCTATCTAACAGAACGGTTGTCAATGTGTGCACTCAACTTCCAGAGATAAACCCGTGTGTGGATTCAGCAGTCTGCAACCACTTGCTGTGCAGAGTCTCAAAACAGGCGTTTTCAGCCCAATACTGGCATTCGCAAGAAAGGGCAGAAAGCACAGGGAAATATCTGCTTCTAAATCCAAAACGCAGCTATCTAACAGAACGGTTGTCAATGTGTGCACTCAACTTCCAGAGTTAAACCCGTGTGTGGATTCAGCAGTCTGCAAACACTTGCTGTGCAGAGTCTCAAAACAGGCGTTTTCAGTCCAATACCGGCATATGGAAGAAAGGGCAGTAAGCACAGGGAAATATCTGCTTCTAAATTCAAAACGCAACTATCTAACAGAACGGTTGTCAATGTGTGCACTCAACTTCCAGAGTTAAACCCGTGTGTGGATTCAGCAGTCTGCAAACACTTGCTGTGCAGAGTCTTCAAACAGGCATTTTTAGCCCAATACCGGCATATGGAAGAAAGGGCAGAAAGCACAGGGAAATATCTGCTTCGAAATCCAAAACGCAGCTATCTAACAGAACGGTTGTCAATGTGTTCACTCAACTTCCAGAGTTAAACCCGTGTGTGGATTCATCCATCTGCAAACACTTTCTGTGCAGAGTCTCAAAACAGGCATTTTCAGTCCAATACCGGCATATGGAAGAAAGGACAGTAAGCACAGGTATATATCTGCTTTTAAATAAAAAACGCAGCTATCTAACAGAACGGTTGTCAATATGTGCACTCAACTTCCAGAGAT
Organism: Aotus nancymaae; assembly: GCF_030222135.1. Classification (NCBI taxonomy): domain Eukaryota; kingdom Metazoa; phylum Chordata; class Mammalia; order Primates; family Aotidae; genus Aotus; species Aotus nancymaae. Next base: position 365,385 of record NW_026989024.1, read on the forward strand.
AAACCCGTGTGAGGATCCAGCAGTCTGCAAACACTTTCTGTGCAGAGTCTCAAAACAGGCGTTTTCAGCCCAATACCGGCATATGGAAGAAAGGACAGTAAGCACAGGGATATATCTGCTTTTAAATCCAAAACGCAGCTATCTAACAGAACGGTTGTCAATATGTGCACTCAACTTCCAGAGTTAAACCCGTGTGAGGATCCAGCAGTCTGCAAACACTTTCTGTGCAGAGTCTCAAAACAGGCGTTTTCAGCCCAATACCGGCATATGGAAGAAAGTACAGTAAGCACAGGGATATATCTGCTTTTAAATCCAAAACGCAGCTATCTAACAGAACGGTTGTCAATATGTGCACTCAACTTCCAGAGTTAAACCCGTGTGAGGATTCAGCAGTCTGCAAACACTTTCTGTGCAGAGTCTCAAAACAGGCGTTTTCAGCCCAATAATGGCATTCGCAAGAAAGGGCAGAAAGCACAGGGAAATATCTACTTCTAAATATAAAACGCAGCTATCTAACAGAACGGTTGTCAAAGTGTGCACTCAACCTGCACAGTTAAACCGGTGTGTGGATTCAGCAGTCTGCAAACAATTGCTGTGCAGAGTCTTCAAACAGGCATTTTTAGCCCAATACCGGCATATGGAAGAAAGGGCAGAAAGCACAGGGAAATATCTGCTTCTAAATCGAAAACGCAGCTATCTAACAGAACGGTTGTCAATGTGTGCACTCAACTTCCAGAGTTAAACCCGTGTGTGGATTCAGCAGTCTGCAAACACTTGCTGTGCAGAGTCTCAAAACAGGCGTTTTCAGCCCAATACCGGAATTCGCAAGAAAGGGTAGAAAGCACAGGGAAATATCTGCTTCTAAATCCAAAACGCAGCTATCTAACAGAACGGTTGTCAATGTGTGCACTCAACTTCCAGAGTTAAACCCGTGTGTGGATTCAGCAGTCTGCAACCACTTGCTGTGCAGAGTCTCAAAACAGGCGTTTTCAGCCCAATACCGGCATTCGCAAGAAAGGGCAGAAAGCACAGGGAAATATCTGCTTCGAAATCCAAAAGGCAGCTATCTAACAGAACGGTTATCAATGTGTCCACTGAACTTCCAGAGTTAAACCCGTGTGTGGATTCAGCAGTCTGCAAACACTTTCTGTGCAGAGTCTCAAAACATGCGTTTTCAGCCCCATACCAGCATATGGAAGAAAGGGCAGTAAGCACAGGGAAATATCTGCTTCGAACTCCAAAACGCAGCTATCTAACAGAACGGTTGTCAATGTGTGCACTCAACTTCCAGAGTTAAACCCGTGTGTGGATTCAGCAGTCTGCAAACACTTTCTGTGCAGAGTCTCAAAACAGGCGTTTTCAGCCCAATACCGGCATTCGCAAGAAACGGCAGAAAGCACAGGGAAATATCTGCTTCTAAATCCAAAACGCAGCTATCTAACAGAACGGTTGTCAATGTGTGCACTCAACTTCCAGAGTTAAACCCGTGTGTGGATTCATCCATCTGCAAACACTTTCTGTGCAGAGTCTCATAACAGGCGTTTTCAGCCCAATACCGGCATATGGAAGAAAGGACAGTAAGCACAGGGATATATCTGCTTTTAAATAAAAAACGCAGCTATCTAACAGAACGGTTGTCAATATGTGCACTCAACTTCCAGAGTTAAACCCGTGTGAGGATTCAGCAGTCTGCAAACACTTTCTGTGCAGAGTCTCAAAACAGGCGTTTTCAGCCCAATACCGGCATATGGAAGAAAGGGCAGTAAGCACAGGGAAATATCTGCTTCTAAATTCAAAACGCAGCTATCTAACAGAACGGTTGTCAATGTGTGCACTCAACTTCCAGAGTTAAACCCGTGTGTGGATTCAGCAGTCTGCAAACAATTGCTGTGCAGAGTCTTCAAACAGGCATTTTTAGCCCAATACCGGCATATGGAAGAAAGGGCAGAAAGCACAGGGAAATATCTGCTTCGAAATCCAAAACGCGGCTATCTAACAGAACGGTTGTCAATGTGTGCACTCAACTTCCAGAGATAAACCCGTGTGTGGATTCAGCAGTCTGCAACCACTTGCTGTGCAGAGTCTCAAAACAGGCGTTTTCAGCCCAATACTGGCATTCGCAAGAAAGGGCAGAAAGCACAGGGAAATATCTGCTTCTAAATCCAAAACGCAGCTATCTAACAGAACGGTTGTCAATGTGTGCACTCAACTTCCAGAGTTAAACCCGTGTGTGGATTCAGCAGTCTGCAAACACTTGCTGTGCAGAGTCTCAAAACAGGCGTTTTCAGTCCAATACCGGCATATGGAAGAAAGGGCAGTAAGCACAGGGAAATATCTGCTTCTAAATTCAAAACGCAACTATCTAACAGAACGGTTGTCAATGTGTGCACTCAACTTCCAGAGTTAAACCCGTGTGTGGATTCAGCAGTCTGCAAACACTTGCTGTGCAGAGTCTTCAAACAGGCATTTTTAGCCCAATACCGGCATATGGAAGAAAGGGCAGAAAGCACAGGGAAATATCTGCTTCGAAATCCAAAACGCAGCTATCTAACAGAACGGTTGTCAATGTGTTCACTCAACTTCCAGAGTTAAACCCGTGTGTGGATTCATCCATCTGCAAACACTTTCTGTGCAGAGTCTCAAAACAGGCATTTTCAGTCCAATACCGGCATATGGAAGAAAGGACAGTAAGCACAGGTATATATCTGCTTTTAAATAAAAAACGCAGCTATCTAACAGAACGGTTGTCAATATGTGCACTCAACTTCCAGAGATAAACCCGTGTGAGGATCCAGCAGTCTGCAAACACTTTCTGTGCAGAGTCTCAAAACAGGCGTTTTCAGCCAAATGCCGGCATATGGAAGAAAGGGCAGTAAGCACAGGGAAATATCTGCTTCTAAATTCAAAACGCAGCTATCTAACAGAACAGTTGTCAATGTGTGCACTCAACTTCCAGAGTTAAACCCGTGTGTGGATTCAGCAGTCTGCAAACAATTGCTGTGCAGAGTCTTCAAACAGGCATTTTAACCCAATACCGGCATATGGAAGAAAGGGCAGAAAGCACAGGGAAATATCTGCTTCGAAATCGAAAACGCAGCTATCTAACAGAACGGTTGTCAATGTGTGCACTCAACTTCCAGAGTTAAACCCGTGTGTGGATTCAGCAGTCTGCAAACACTTGCTGTGCAGAGTCTCAAAACAGGCGTTTTCAGCCCAATACCGGCATTCGCAAGAAAGGGCAGAAAGCACAGGGAAATATCTGCTTCTAAATCCAAAACGCAGCTATCGAACAGAACGGTTGTCAATGTGTGCACTCAACTTCCAGAGTTAAACCCGTGTGTGGATTCAGCAGTCTGCAAACACTCGCTGTGCAGAGTCTCAAAACAGGCGTTTTCAGCCCAATACCGGCATATGGAAGAAAGGGCAGAAAGCACAGGGAAATATCTGCTTCTAAATCCAAAACGCAGCTATCTAACAAAACGGTTGTCAATGTGTGCACTCAACTTCCAGAGTTAAACCCGTGTGTGGATTCAGCAGTCTGCAAACACTTGCTGTGCAGAGTCTTCAAACAGGCATTTTTAACCCGATACCGGCATATGGAAGAAAGGGCAGAAAGCACAGGGTAATATCTGCTTCGAAATCCAAAACGCAGCTATCTAACAGAACGGTTGTCAATGTGTGCACTCAACTTCCAGAGTTAAACCCGTGTGTGGATTCAGCAGTCTGCAACCACTTGCTGTGCAGAGTCTCAAAACAGGCGTTTTCAGCCCAATACCGGCATTCGCAAGAAAGGGCAGAAAGCACAGGGAAATATCTGCTTCTAAATCCAAAACGCATCTATCTAACAGAACGGTTGTCAATGTGTGCACTCAACTTCCAGAGTTAAACCCGTGTGTGGATTCAGCAGTCTGCAACCACTTGCTGTGCAGAGTCTCAAAACAGGCGTTTTCAGCCCAATACCGGCATTCGCAAGAAAGGGCAGAAAGCACAGGGAAATATCTGCTTCGAAATCCAAAAGGCAGCTATCTAACAGAACGGTTATCAATGTGTCCACTGAACTTCCAGAGTTAAACCCGTGTGTGGATTCAGCAGTCTGCAAACACTTTCTGTGCAGAGTCTCAAAACATGCGTTTTCAGCCCCATACCAGCATATGGAAGAAAGGGCAGTAAGCACAGGGAAATATCTGCTTCTAAATCCAAAACGCAGCTCTCTAACAGAACGGTTGTCAATGTGTGCACTCAACTTCCAGAGTTAAACCCGTGTGTGGATTCAGCCATCTGCAAACACTTTCTGTGCAGAGTCTCAAAACATGCGTTTTAAGTCCAATACCGGCATATGTAAGAAAGGACAGTAAGCACAGGGATATATCTGCTTTTAAATCCAAAACGCAGCTATCTAACAGAACGGTTGTCAATATGTGCACTCAACTTCCAGAGTTAAACCCGTGTGAGGATTCAGCAGTCTGCAAACACTTTCTGTGCAGAGTCTCAAAACAGGCGTTTTCAGCCCAATACCGGCATTCGCAAGAAAGGGCAGAAAGCACAGAGAAATATCTGCTTCTAAATATAAAACGCAGCTATCTAACAGAACGGTTGTCAATGTGTGCACTCAACTTCCAGAGTTAAACCCGTGTGTGGATTCAGCAGTCTGCAAACAATTGCTGTGCAGAGTCTTCAAACAGGCATTTTTAGCCCAATACCGGCATATGGAAGAAAGGGCAGAAAGCACAGGGAAATATCTGCTTCGAAATCCAAAACGCAGCTATCTAACAGAACGGTTGTCAATGTGTGCACTCAACTTCCAGAGTTAAACCCGTGTGTGGATTCAGCAGTCTGCAAACACTTGCTGTGCAGAGTCTCAAAACAGGCGTTTTCAGCCCAATACCGGCATTCGCAAGAAAGGGCAGAAAGCTCAGGGAAATATCTGCTTCTAAATCCAAAACGCAGCTATCTAACAGAACGGTTGTCAATATGTGCACTCAACTTCCAGAGTTAAACCCGTGTGAGGATTCAGCAGTGTGCAAACACTTTCTGTGCAGAGTCTCAAAACAGGCGTTTTCAGCCCAATAATGGCATTCGCAAGAAAGGGCAGAAAGCACAGGGAAATATCTACTTCTAAATATAAAACGCAGCTATCTAACAGAACGGTTGTCAAAGTGTGCACTCAACCTGCACAGTTAAACCGGTGTGTGGATTCAGCAGTCTGCAAACAATTGCTGTGCAGAGTCTTCAAACAGGCATTTTTAGCCCAATACTGGCATATGGAAGAAAGGGCAGAAAGCACAGGGAAATATCTGCTTCTAAATCGAAAACGCAGCTATCTAACAGAACGGTTGTCAATGTGTGCACTCAACTTCCAGAGTTAAACCCGTGTGTGGATTCAGCAGTCTGCAAACACTTGCTGTGCAGAGTCTCAAAACAGGCGTTTTCAGCCCAATACCGGAATTCGCAAGAAAGGGCAGAAAGCACAGGGAAATATCTGCTTCTAAATCCAAAACGCAGCTATCTAACAGAACGGTTGTCAATGTGTGCACTCAACTTCCAGAGTTAAACCCGTGTGTGGATTCAGCAGTCTGCAAACACTTGCTGTGCAGAGTCTCAAAACAGGCGTTTTCAGCCCAATACCGGCGTATGGAAGAAAGGGCAGTAAGCACAGGGAAATATCTGCTTCTAAATTCAAAACGCAGCTATCTAACAGAACAGTTGTCAATGTGTGCACTCAACTTCCAGAGTTAAACCCGTGTGTGGATTCAGCAGTCTGCAAACACTTGCTGTGCAGAGTCTTCAAACAGGCATTTTTAGCCCAATACCGGCATATGGAAGAAAGGGCAGAAAGCACAGGGAAATATCTGCTTCGAACTCCAAAACGCAGCTATCTAACAGAACGGTTGTCAATGTGTGCACTCAACTTCCAGAGTTAAACCCGTGTGTGGATTCAGCAGTCTGCAAACACTTTCTGTGCAGAGTCTCAAAACAGGCGTTTTCAGCCCAATACCGGCATTCGCAAGAAACGGCAGAAAGCACAGGGAAATATCTGCTTCTAAATCCAAAACGCAGCTATCTAACAGAACGGTTGTCAATGTGTGCACTCAACTTCCAGAGTTAAACCCGTGTGTGGATTCATCCATCTGCAAACACTTTCTGTGCAGAGTCTCATAACAGGCGTTTTCAGTCCAATACCGGCATATGGAAGAAAGGACAGTAAGCACAGGGATATATCTGCTTTTAAATAAAAAACGCAGCTATCTAACAGAACGGTTGTCAATATGTGCACTCAACTTCCAGAGTTAAACCCGTGTGAGGATTCAGCAGTCTGCAAACACTTTCTGTGCAGAGTCTCAAAACAGGCGTTTTCAGCCCAATACCGGCATATGGAAGAAAGGGCAGAAAGCACAGGGAAATATCTGCTTCGAAATCCAAAACGCGGCTGTCTAACAGAACGGTTGTCAATGTGTGCACTCAACTTCCAGAGATAAACCCGTGTGTGGATTCAGCAGTCTGCAACCACTTGCTGTGCAGAGTCTCAAAACAGGCGTTTTCAGCCCAATACTGGCATTCGCAAGAAAGGGCAGAAAGCACAGGGAAATATCTGCTTCTAAATCCAAAACGCAGCTATCTAACAGAACGGTTGTCAATGTGTGCACTCAACTTCCAGAGTTAAACCCGTGTGTGGATTCAGCAGTCTGCAAACACTTGCTGTGCAGAGTCTCAAAACAGGCGTTTTCAGTCCAATACCGGCATATGGAAGAAAGGGCAGTAAGCACAGGGAAATATCTGCTTCTAAATTCAAAACGCAACTATCTAACAGAACGGTTGTCAATGTGTGCACTCAACTTCCAGAGTTAAACCCGTGTGTGGATTCAGCAGTCTGCAAACACTTGCTGTGCAGAGTCTTCAAACAGGCATTTTTAGCCCAATACCGGCATATGGAAGAAAGGGCAGAAAGCACAGGGAAATATCTGCTTCGAAATCCAAAACGCAGCTATCTAACAGAACGGTTGTCAATGTGTTCACTCAACTTCCAGAGTTAAACCCGTGTGTGGATTCATCCATCTGCAAACACTTTCTGTGCAGAGTCTCAAAACAGGCGTTTTCAGTCCAATACCGGCATATGGAAGAAAGGACAGTAAGCACAGGTATATATCTGCTTTTAAATAAAAAACGCAGCTATCTAACAGAACGGTTGTCAATATGTGCACTCAACTTCCAGAGATAAACCCGTGTGAGGATCCAGCAGTCTGCAAACACTTTCTGTGCAGAGTCTCAAAACAGGCGTTTTCAGCCAAATGCCGGCATATGGAAGAAAGGGCAGTAAGCACAGGGAAATATCTGCTTCTAAATTCAAAACGCAGCTATCTAACAGAACAGTTGTCAATGTGTGCACTCAACTTCCAGAGTTAAACCCGTGTGTGGATTCAGCAGTCTGCAAACAATTGCTGTGCAGAGTCTTCAAACAGGCATTTTAACCCAATACCGGCATATGGAAGAAAGGGCAGAAAGCACAGGGAAATATCTGCTTCGAAATCGAAAACGCAGCTATCTAACAGAACGGTTGTCAATGTGTGCACTCAACTTCCAGAGTTAAACCCGTGTGTGGATTCAGCAGTCTGCAACCACTTGCTGTGCAGAGTCTCAAAACAGGCGTTTTCAGCCCAATACCGGCATTCGCAAGAAAGGGCAGAAAGCACAGGGAAATATCTGCTTCTAAATCCAAAACGCAGCTATCGAACAGAACGGTTGTCAATGTGTGCACTCAACTTCCAGAGTTAAACCCGTGTGTGGATTCAGCAGTCTGCAAACACTCGCTGTGCAGAGTCTCAAAACAGGCGTTTTCAGCCCAATACCGGCATATGGAAGAAAGGGCAGAAAGCACAGGGAAATATCTGCTTCTAAATCCAAAACGCAGCTATCTAACAAAACGGTTGTCAATGTGTGCACTCAACTTCCAGAGTTAAACCCGTGTGTGGATTCAGCAGTCTGCAAACACTTGCTGTGCAGAGTCTTCAAACAGGCATTTTTAACCCAATACCGGCATATGGAAGAAAGGGCAGAAAGCACAGGGTAATATCTGCTTCGAAATCCAAAACGCAGCTATCTAACAGAACGGTTGTCAATGTGTGCACTCAACTTCCAGAGTTAAACCCGTGTGTGGATTCAGCAGTCTGCAACCACTTGCTGTGCAGAGTCTCAAAACAGGCGTTTTCAGCCCAATACCGGCATTCGCAAGAAAGGGCAGAAAGCACAGGGAAATATCTGCTTCTAAATCCAAAACGCAGCTATCTAACAGAACGGTTGTCAATGTGTGCACTCAACTTCCAGAGTTAAACCCGTGTGTGGATTCAGCAGTCTGCAACCACTTGCTGTGCAGAGTCTCAAAACAGGCGTTTTCAGCCCAATACCGGCATTCGCAAGAAAGGGCAGAAAGCACAGGGAAATATCTGCTTCGAAATCCAAAAGGCAGCTATCTAACAGAACGGTTATCAATGTGTCCACTGAACTTCCAGAGTTAAACCCGTGTGTGGATTCACCAGTCTGCAAACACTTTCTGTGCAGAGTCTCAAAACATGCGTTTTCAGCCCCATACCAGCATATGGAAGAAAGGGCAGTAAGCACAGGGAAATATCTGCTTCTAAATCCAAAACGCAGCTCTCTAACAGAACGGTTGTCAATGTGTGCACTCAACTTCCAGAGTTAAACCCGTGTGTGGATTCAGCCATCTGCAAACACTTTCTGTGCAGAGTCTCAAAACATGCGTTTTAAGTCCAATACCGGCATATGTAAGAAAGGACAGTAAGCACAGGGATATATCTGCTTTTAAATCCAAAACGCAGCTATCTAACAGAACGGTTGTCAATATGTGCACTCAACTTCCAGAGTTAAACCCGTGTGAGGATTCAGCAGTCTGCAAACACTTTCTGTGCAGAGTCTCAAAACAGGCGTTTTCAGCCCAATACCGGCATTCGCAAGAAAGGGCAGAAAGCACAGAGAAATATCTGCTTCTAAATATAAAACGCAGCTATCTAACAGAACGGTTGTCAATGTGTGCACTCAACTTCCAGAGTTAAACCCGTGTGTGGATTCAGCAGTCTGCAAACAATTGCTGTGCAGAGTCTTCAAACAGGCATTTTTAGCCCAATACCGGCATATGGAAGAAAGGGCAGAAAGCACAGGGAAATATCTGCTTCGAAATCCAAAACGCAGCTATCTAACAGAACGGTTGTCAATGTGTGCACTCAACTTCCAGAGTTAAACCCGTGTGTGGATTCAGCAGTCTGCAAACACTTGCTGTGCAGAGTCTCAAAACAGGCGTTTTCAGCCCAATACCGGCATTCGCAAGAAAGGGCAGAAAGCTCAGGGAAATATCTGCTTCTAAATCCAAAACGCAGCTATCTAACAGAACGGTTGTCAATGTGTGCACTCAACTTCCAGAGTTAAACCCGTGTGTGGATTCAGCAGTCTGCAAACACTTGCTGTGCAGAGTCTCAAAACAGGCGTTTTCAGCCCAATACCGGCATATGGAAGAAAGGGCAGTAAGCACAGGGAAATATCTGCTTCTAAATTCAAAACGCAGCTATCTAACAGAACAGTTGTCAATGTGTGCACTCAACTTCCAGAGTTAAACCCGTGTGTGGATTCAGCAGTCTGCAAACACTTGCTGTGCAGAGTCTTCAAACAGGCATTTTTAGCCCAATACCGGCATATGGAAGAAAGGGCAGAAAGCACAGGGAAATATCTGCTTCGAACTCCAAAACGCAGCTATCTAACAGAACGGTTGTCAATGTGTGCACTCAACTTCCAGAGTTAAACCCGTGTGTGGATTCAGCAGTCTGCAAACACTTTCTGTGCAGAGTCTCAAAACAGGCGTTTTCAGCCCAATACCGGCATTCGCAAGAAAGGGCAGAAAGCACAGGGAAATATCTGCTTCTAAATCCAAAACGCAGCTATCTAACAGAACGGTTGTCAATGTGTGCACTCAACTTCCAGAGTTAAACCCGTGTGTGGATTCATCCATCTGCAAACACTTTCTGTGCAGAGTCTCAAAACAGGCGTTTTCAGTCCAAGACCGGCATATGGAAGAAAGTACAGTAAGCACAGGGATATATCTGCTTTTAAATAAAAAACGCAGCTATCTAACAGAACGGTTGTCAATATGTGCACTCAACTTCCAGAGTTAAACCCGTGTGTGGTTCAGCAGTCTGCAAACACTTTCTGTGCAGAGTCTCAAAACAGGCGTTTTAGCCCAATACCAGCATATGGAAGAAAGGGCAGAAAGCACAGGGAAATATCTGCTTCTAAATCGAAAACGGAGCTATCTAACAGAACGGTTGTCAATGTGTGCACTCAAATTCCAGAGTTAAACCCGTGTGTGGATTCAGCAGTCTGCAAACACTTTCTGTGCAGAGTCTCAAAACAGGCGTTTTCAGCCCAATACCGGCATACGGAAGAAAGGGCAGTAAGCACAGGGAAATATCTACTTCGAAATCCAAAAGGCAGCTATCTAACAGAACGGTTGTCAATGTGTGCACTCAACTTCCAGAGTTAAACCCATGTGTGGATTCAGCAGTCTGCAAACACTTTCTGTACAGAGTCTCAAAACAGGCGTTTTCAGCCCCATAACAGCATATGGAAGAAAGGGCAGTAAGCACAGGTAAATATCTGCTTCTAAATCCAAAACACAGCTATCTAACAGAACGGTTGTCAATGTGTGCACTCAACTTCCAGAGTTAAACCCGTGTGTGGATTCAGCAGTCTGCAAACACTTGCTGTGCAGAGTCTCAAAACAGTCGTTTTCAGCCCAATACTGGCATATCGAAGAAAGGGCAGAAAGCACAGGGAAATATCTGCTTCTAAATCCAAAACGCAGCTATCTAACAGAACGGTTGTCAATGTGTGCACTCAACTTCCAGAGTTAAACCCGTGTGTGGTTCAGCAGTCTGCAAACACTTTCTGTGCAGAGTCTCAAAACAGGCGTTTTAGCCCAATACCAGCATATGGAAGAAAGGGCAGAAAGCACAGGGAAATATCTGCTTCTAAATCGAAAACGGAGCTATCTAACAGAACGGTTGTCAATGTGTGCACTCAAATTCCAGAGTTAAACCCGTGTGTGGATTCAGCAGTCTGCAAACACTTTCTGTGCAGAGTCTCAAAACAGGCGTTTTCAGCGCAATACCGGCATATGGAAGAAAGGGCAGTAAGCACAGGGAAATATCTGCTTCGAAATCCAAAAGGCAGCTATCTAACTGAACGGATGTCAATGTGTCCACTGAACTTCCAGAGTTAAACCCGTGTGTGGATTCAGCAGTCTGCAAACACTTTCTGTGCAGAGTCTCAAAACAGGAGTTTTCAGCCCCATACCAGCATATGGAAGAAAGGGCAGTAAGCACAGGGAAATATCTGCTTCTAAATCCAAAACGCAGCTATCTAACAGAACGGTTGTCAATGTGTGCACTCAACTTCCAGAGTTAAACCCGTGTGTGGATTCAGCCATCTGCAAACACTTTCTGTGCAGAGTCTCAAAACAGGCGTTTTCAGTCCAAAACCGGCATATGGAAGAAAGGACAGTAAGCACAGGGATATATCTGCTTTTAAATCCAAAACGCAGCTATCTAACAGAACGGTTGTCAATGTGTGCACTCAACTTCCAGAGTTAAACCCGTGTGTGGATTCAGCAGTCTGCAACAACTTGCTGTGCAGAGTTTGAAAACAGGGGTTTTCAGCCCAATACCGGCATTCGCAAGAAAGGGCAGAAAGCACAGGGAAATATCGCTTCTAAATCCAAAACGCAGCTATCTAACAGAACGGTTGTCAATGTGTGCACTCAACTTCCAGAGTTAAACCCGTGTGTGGTTCAGCAGTCTGCAAACACTTTCTGTGCAGAGTCTCAAAACAGGCGTTTTAGCCCAATACTAGCATATGGAAGAAAGGGCAGAAAGCACAGGGAAATATCTGCTTCTAAATCGAAAACGGAGCTATCTAACAGAACGGTTGTCAATGTGTGCACTCAAATTCCAGAGTTAAACCCGTGTGTGGATTAGGCAGTCTGCAAACACTTGCTGTGCAGAGTCTCAAAACAGGCGTTTTCAGCCCAATACCGGCATATGGAAGAAAGGGCAGTAAGCACAGGGAAATATCTGCTTTGAAATCCAAAAGGCAGCTATCTAACAGAACGGCTGTCAATGTGTCCACTGAACTTCCAGAGTTAAACCCGTGTGTGGATTCAGCAGTCTGCAAACACTTTCTGTGCAGAGTCTCAAAACAGGCGTTTTCAGCCCCATACCAGCATATGGAAGAAAGGGCAGCAAGCACAGGGAAATACCTGCTTCTAAATCCAAAACACAGCTATCTAACAGAACGGTTGTCAATGTGTGCACTCAACTTCCAGAGTTAAACCCGTGTGTGGATTCAGCCATCTGCAAACACTTTCTGTGCAGAGTTTCAAAACAGGCGTTTTCAGCCCAATACCGGCATTCGCAAGAAAGGGCAGAAAGCACAGGGAAATATCTGCTTCTAAATCCAAAATGCAGCTATCTAACAGAACGGTTGTCAATGTGTGCACTCAACTTCCAGAGTTAAACCCGTGTGTGGATTCAGCAGTCTGCAAACACTTTCTGTGCAGAGTCTCAAAACAGGCGTTTTAGCCCAATACCGGCATATGGAAGAAAGGCCAGAAAGCACAGGGAAATATCTGCTTCTAAATGGAAAACGCAGCAATCTAACAGAACGGTTGTCAATGTGTGCACTCAAATTCCAGAGTTAAACCCGTGTGTGTATTCAGCAGTCTGCAAACACTTTCTGTGCAGAGTCTCAAAACAGGCGTTTTCAGCCCAATACCGGCATAAGGAAGAAAGGGCAGTAAGCACAAGGAAATATCTGCTTCGAAATCCAAAACGCAGCTATCTAACAGAACGGTTGTCAATGTGTGCACTCAACTTCCTGAGTTAAACCCGTGTGTGGATTCAGCAGTCTGCAACCACTTGCTGTGCAGAGTTTGAAAACAGGCGTTTTCAGCCCAATACCGGCATTCGCAAGAAAGGGCAGAAAGCACAGGGAAATATCGCTTCTAAATCCAAAACGCAGCTATCTAACAGAACGGTTGTCAATGTGTGCACTCAACTTCCAGAGTTAAACCCGTGTGTGGATTCAGCAGTCTGCAAACACTTGCTGTGCAGAGTCTCAAAACAGGCGTTTTCAGCCCCATAACAGCATATGGAAGAAAGGGCAGATAGCACAGGGAAACATCTGCTTCTAAATCCAAAATACAGCTATCTAACAGAACGGTTGTCAATGTGTGCACTCAACTTCCAGAGTTCAACCCGTGTGTGGATTCAGCAGTCTGCAAACAATTGCTGTGCAGAGTCTCAAAACAGGCGTTTTCAGCCCAATACCGGCATATCGAAGAAAGGGCAGAAAGCACAGGGAAATATCTGCTTCTAAATCCAAAACGCAGCTATCTAACAGAACGGTTGTCAATGTGTGCAATCAACTTCCAGAGTTAAGCCCGTGTGTGGTTCAGCAGTCTGCAAACACTTTCTGTGCAGAGTCTCAAAACAGGCGTTTTAGCCCAATGCCAGCATATGGAAGAAATGGCAGAAAGCACAGGGAAATATCTGCTTCTAAATCGAAAACGGAGCTATCTAACAGAACGGTTGTCAATGTGTGCACTCAAATTCCAGAGTTAAACCCGTGTGTGGATTCAGCAGTCTGCAAACACTTTCTGTGCAGAGTTTCAAAACAGGCGTTTTCAGCCCAATACCGGCATACGGAAGAAAGGGCAGTAAGCACAGGGAAATATCTACTTCGAAATCCAAAAGGCAGCTATCTAACAGAACGGTTGTCAATGTGTCCACTGAACTTCCAGAGTTAAACCCGTGTGTGGATTCAGCAGTCTGCAAACACTTTCTGTACAGAGTCTCAAAACAGGCGTTTTCAGCCCCATAACAGCGTATGGAAGAAAGGGCAGTAAGCACAGGGAAATATCTGCTTCTAAATCCATAACACAGCTATCTAACAGAACGGTTGTCAATGTGTGCACTCAACTTCCAGAGTTAAACCCGTGTGTGGATTCAGCAGTCTGCAAACACTTGCTGTGCAGAGTCTCAAAACAGTCGTTTTCAGCCCAATACTGGCATATCGAAGAAAGGGCAGAAAGCAAAGGGAAATATCTGCTTCTAAAACCAAAACGCAGCTATCTAACAGAACGGTTGTCAATGTGTGCACTCAACTTCCAGAGTTAAACCCGTGTGTGGTTCAGCAGTCTGCAAACACTTTCTGTGCAGAGGCTCAAAACAGGCGTTTTAGCCCAATACCAGCATATGGAAGAAAGGGCAGAAAGCACAGGGAAATATCTGCTTCTAAATCGAAAACGGAGCTATCTAACAGAACGGTTGTCAATGTGTGCACTCAAATTCCAGAGTTAAACCCGTGTGTGGATTCAGCAGTCTGCAAACACTTTCTGTGCAGAGTCTCAAAACAGGCGTTTTCAGCCCAATACCGGCATACGGAAGAAAGGGCAGTAAGCACAGGGAAATATCTGCTTCGAAATCCAAAAGGCAGCTATCTAACAGAACGGCTGTCAATGTGTCCACTGAACTTCCAGAGTTAAACCCGTGTGTGGATTCAGCAGTCTGCAAACACTTTCTGTGCAGAGTCTCAAAACAGGCGTTTTCACCCCCATACCAGCATATGGAAGAAAGGGCAGTAAGCACAGGGAAATATCTGCTTCTAAATCCAAAACGCAGCTATCTAACAGAACGGTTGTCAATGTGTGCACTCAACTTCCAGAGTTAAACCCGTGTGTGGATTCAGCCATCTGCAAACACTTTCTGTGCAGAGTCTCAAAACAGGTGTTTTCAGTCCAAAACCGGCATATGGAAGAAAGGACAGTAAGCACAGGGATATATCTGCTTTTAAATCCAAAACGCAGCTATCTAACAGAACGGTTGTTAATGTGTGCACTCAACTTCCAGAGTTAAACCCGTGTGTGGATTCAGCAGTCTGCAACCACTTGCTGTGCAGAGTTTGAAAACAGGCGTTTTCAGCCCAATACCGGCATTCGCAAGAAAGGGCAGAAAGCACAGGGAAATATCGCTTCTAAATCCAAAACGCAGCTATCTAACAGAACGGTTGTCAATGTGTGCACTCAACTTCCAGAGTTAAACCCGTGTGTGGATTCAGCAGTCTGCAAACACTTGCTGTGCAGAGTCTCAAAACAGGCGTTTTCAACCCAATACAGGCATAAGGAAGAAATGTCAGATAGCACAGGGAAACATCTGCTTCTAAATCCAAAATACAGCTATCTAACAGAACGGTTGTCAATGTGTGCACTCAACTTCCAGAGTTAAACCCGTGTGTGGATTCAGCAGTCTGCAAACACTTGCTGTGCAGAGTCTCAAAACAGGCGTTTTCAGCCCAATACCGGCATATCGAAGAAAGGGCAGAAAGCACAGGGAAATATCTGCTTCTAAATCCAAAACGCAGCTATCTAACAGAACGGTTGTCAATGTGTGCACTCAACTTCCAGAGTTAAACCCGTGTGTGGTTCAGCAGTCTGCAAACACTTTCTGTGCAGAGTCTCAAAACAGGCGTTTTAGCCCAATACCAGCATATGGAAGAAAGGGCAGAAAGCACAGGGAAATTTCTGCTTCTAAATCGAAAACGGAGCTATCTAACAGAACGGTTGTCAACGTGTGCACTCAAATTCCAGAGTTAAACCCGTGTGTGGATTCAGCAGTCTGCAAACACTTTCTGTGCAGAGTCTCAAAACAGGCGTTTTCAGCCCAATACCGGCATACGGAAGAAAGGGCAGTAAGCACAGGGAAATATCTGCTTTTAAATCCAAAAGGCAGCTATCTAACAGAACGGCTGTCAATGTGTCCACTGAACTTCCAGAGTTAAACCCGTGTGTGGATTCAGCAGTCTGCAAACACTTTCTGTGCAGAGTCTCAAAACAGGCGTTTTCAGCCCCATACCAGCATATGGAAGAAAGGGCAGCAAGCACAGGGAAATACCTGCTTCTAAATCCAAAACACAGCTATCTAACAGAACGGTTGTCAATGTGTGCACTCAACTTCCAGAGTTAAACCCGTGTGTGGATTCAGCCATCTGCAAACACTTTCTGTGCAGAGTCTCAAAACAGGCGTTTTCAGTCCAATACCGGCATATGGAAGAAAGGACAGTAAGCACAGGGATATATCTGCTTTTAAATCCAAAACGCAGCTATCTAACAGAACGGTTGTCAATATGTGCACTCAACTTCCAGAGTTAAACCCGTGTGAGGATTCAGCAGCCTGCAAACACTTTCTGTGCAGAGTCTCAAAACAGGCGTTTTCAGCCCAATACCGGCATATGGAAGAAAGGGCAGTAAGCACAGGGAAATATCTGCTTCTAAATTCAAAACGCAGCTATCTAACAGAACAGTTGTCAATGTGTGCACTCAACTTCCAGAGTTAAACCCGTGTGTGGATTCAGCAGTCTGCAAACAATTGCTGTGCAGAGTCTTCAAACAGGCATTTTTAGCCCAATACCGGCATATGGAAGAAAGGGCAGAAAGCACAGGGAAATATCTGCTTCTAAATCCAAAACGCAGCTATCTAACAGAACGGTTGTCAATGTGTGCACTCAGCTTCCAGAGTTAAACCCGTGTGTGGATTCAGCCATCTGCAAACACTTTCTGTGCAGAGTCTCAAAACAGGCGTTTTCAGTCCAATACCGGCATATGGAAGAAAGGGCCGTAAGCACAGGGAAATATCCGCTTCTAAATCCAAAACGCAGCTATCTAACAGAACGGTTGTCAATGTGTGCACACAACTTCCAGAGTTAAACCCGTGTGTGGATTCAGCAGTCTGCAAACAATTGCTGTGCAGAGTCTCAAAACAGGCGTTTTCAGCCCAATACCGGCATTCGCAAGAAAGGGCAGAAAGCACAGGGAAATATCTGCTTCTAAATCCAAAACGCAGCTATCTAACAGAACGGTTGTCAATGTGTGCACTCAACTTCCAGAGTTAAACCCGTGTGTGGATTCAGCAGTCTGCAAACACTCGCTGTGCAGAGTCTCAAAACAGGCGTTTTCAGCCCAATACCGGCATATGGAAGAAAGGGCAGAAAGCACAGGGAAATATCTGCTTCTAAATCCAAAACGCAGCTATCTAACAAAACGGTTGTCAATGTGTGCACTCAACTTCCAGAGTTAAACCCGTGTGTGGTTCAACAGTCTGCAAACACTTTCTGTGCAGAGTCTCAAAAAAGGCGTTTTAGCCCAATACCAGCATATTGAAGAAAGGGCAGAAAGCACAGGGAAATATCTGCTTCTAAATTGAAAACGGAGCTATCTAACAGACCGGTTGTCAATGTGTGCACTCAAATTCCAGAGTTAAACCGGTGTGTGGATTCAGCAGTCTGCAAACACTTTCTGTGCAGAGTCTAAAAACAGGCTTTTTCAGCCCAATACCGGCATACGGAAGAAAGGGCAGTAAGCACAGGGAAATATCTGCTTCGAAATCCAAAAGGCAGCTATCTAACAGAACGGTTGTCAATGTGTCCACTGAACTTCCAGAGTTAAACCCGTGTGTGGATTCAGCAGTCTGCAAACACTTTCTGTGCAGAGTCTCAAAACAGACGTTTTCAGCCCCATACCAGCATATGGAAGAATGGGCAGTAAGCACAGGGAAATATCTGCTTCTAAATCCAAAACGCAGCTATCTAACAGAACGGTTGTCAATGTGTGCACTCAACTTCCAGAGTTAAACCCGTGTGTGGATTCAGCCATCTGCAAACACTTTCTGTGCAGAGTCTCAAAACAGGCGTTTTCAGTCCAATACCGGCATATGGAAGAAAGGACAGTAAGCACAGGGATATATCTGCTTTTAAATCCAAAACGCAGCTATCTAACAGAACGGTTGTCAATGTGTGCACTCAACTTCCTGAGTTAAACCCGTGTGTGGATTCAGCAGTCTGCAACCACTTGATGTGCAGAGTTTGAAAGCAGGCGTTTTCAGCCCAATACCGGCATTCGCAAGAAAGGGCAGAAAGCACAGGGAAATATCGCTTCTAAATCGAAAACGCAGCTATCTAACAGAACGGTTGTCAATGGGTGCACTCAACTTCCAGAGTTAAACCCGTGTGTGGATTCAGCAGTCTGCAAACACTTGCTGTGCAGAGTCTCAAAACAGGCGTTTTCAGCCCCATAACAGCATATGGAAGAAAGGGCAGATAGCACAGGGAAACATCTGCTTCTAAATCCAAAATACAGCTATCTAACAGAACGGTTGTCAATGTGTGCACTCAACTTCCAGAGTTCAACCCGTGTGTGGATTCAGCAGTCTGCAAACACTTGCTGTGCAGAGTCTCAAAACAGGCGTTTTCAGCCCAATACCGGCATATCGAAGAAAGGGCAGAAAGCACAGGGAAATATCTGCTTCTAAATCCAAAACGCAGCTATCTAACAGAACGGTTGTCAATGTGTGCACTCAACTTCCAGAGTTAAACCCGTGTGTGGTTCAGCAGTCTGCAAACACTTTCTGTGCAGAGTCTCAAAACAGGCGTTTTAGCCCAATGCCAGCATATGGAAGAAATGGCAGAAAGCACAGGGAAATATCTGCTTCTAAATCGAAAACGGAGCTATCTAACAGAACGGTTGTCAATGTGTGCACTCAAATTCCAGAGTTAAACCCGTGTGTGGATTCAGCAGTCTGCAAACACTTTCTGTGCAGAGTTTCAAAACAGGCGTTTTCAGCCCAATACCGGCATACGGAAGAAAGGGCAGTAAGCACAGGGAAATATCTACTTCGAAATCCAAAAGGCAGCTATCTAACAGAACGGTTGTCAATGTGTCCACTGAACTTCCAGAGTTAAACCCGTGTGTGGATTCAGCAGTCTGCAAACACTTTCTGTACAGTCTCAAAACAGGCGTTTTCAGCCCCATAACAGCATATGGAAGAAAGGGCAGTAAGCACAGGGAAATATCTGCTTCTAAATCCATAACACAGCTATCTAACAGAACGGTTGTCAATGTGTGCACTCAATTTCCAGAGTTAAACCCGTGTGTGGATTCAGCAGTCTGCAAACACTTGCTGTGCAGAGTCTCAAAACAGTCGTTTTCAGCCCAATACTGGCATATCGAAGAAAGGGCAGAAAGCAAAGGGAAATATCTGCTTCTAAAACCAAAACGCAGCTATCTAACAGAACGGTTGTCAATGTGTGCACTCAACTTCCAGAGTTAAACCCGTGTGTGGTTCAGCAGTCTGCAAACACTTTCTGTGCAGAATCTCAAAACAGGCGTTTTAGCCCAATAACAGCATATGGAAGAAAGGGCAGAAAGCACAGGGAAATATCTGCTTCTAAATCGAAAATGGAGCTATCTAACAGAACGGTTGTCAATGTGTGCACTCAAATTCCAGAGTTAAACCCGTGTGTGGATTCAGCAGTCTGCAAACACTTTCTGTGCAGAGTCTCAAAACAGGCGTTTTCAGCCCAATACCGGCATACGGAAGAAAGGGCAGTAAGCACAGGGAAATATCTGCTTCGAAATCCAAAAGGCAGCTATCTAACAGAACGGCTGTCAATGTGTCCACTGAACTTCCAGAGTTAAACCCGTGTGTGGATTCAGCAGTCTGCAAACACTTTCTGTGCAGAGTCTCAAAACAGGCGTTTTCACCCCCATACCAGCAAATGGAAGAAAGGGCAGTAAGCACAGGGAAATATCTGCTTCTAAATCCAAAACGCAGCTATCTAACAGAACGGTTGTCAATGTGTGCACTCAGCTTCCAGAGTTAAACCCGTGTGTGGATTCAGCCATCTGCAAACACTTTCTGTGCAGAGTCTCAAATCAGGCGTTTTCAGTCCAAAACCGGCATATGGAAGAAAGGACAGTAAGCACAGGGATATATCTGCTTTTAAATCCAAAACGCAGCTATCTAACAGAACGGTTGTTAATGTGTGCACTCAACTTCCAGAGTTAAACCCGTGTGTGGATTCAGCAGTCTGCAACCACTTGCTGTGCAGAGTTTGAAAACAGGCGTTTTCAGCCCAATACCGGCATTCGCAAGAAAGGGCAGAAAGCACAGGGAAATATCGCTTCTAAATCCAAAAGGCAGCTATCTAACAGAACGGTTATCAATGTGTGCACTCAACTTCCAGAGTTAAACCCGTGTGTGGATTCAGCAGTCTGCAAACACTTGCTGTGCAGAGTCTCAAAACAGGCGTTTTCAACCCAATACAGGCATAAGGAAGAAATGTCAGATAGCACAGGGAAACATTTGCTTCTAAATCCAAAATACAGCTATCTAACAGAACGGTTGTCAATGTGTGCACTCAACTTCCAGAGTTAAACCCGTGTGTGGATTCAGCAGTCTGCAAACACTTGCTGTGCAGAGTCTCAAAACAGGCGTTTTCAGCCCAATACCGGCATATCGAAGAAAGGGCAGAAAGCACAGGGAAATATCTGCTTCTAAATCCAAAACGCAGCTATCTAACAGAACGGTTGTCAATGTGTGCACTCAACTTCCAGAGTTAAACCCGTGTGTGGTTCAGCAGTCTGCAAACACTTTCTGTGCAGAGTCTCAAAACAGGCGTTTTAGCCCAATACCAGCATATGGAAGAAAGGGCAGAAAGCACAGGGAAATTTCTGCTTCTAAATCGAAAACGCAGCTATCTAACAGAACGGTTGTCAACGTGTGCACTCAAATTCCAGAGTTAAACCCGTGTGTGGATTCAGCAGTCTGCAAACAGTTTCTGTGCAGAGTCTCAAAACAGGCGTTTTCAGCCCAATACCGGCATACGGAAGAAAGGGCAGTAAGCACAGGGAAATATCTGCTTTTAAATCCAAAACGCAGCTATCTAACAGAACGGCTGTCAATGTGTCCACTGAACTTCCAGAGTTAAACCCGTGTGTGGATTCAGCAGTCTGCAAACACTATCTGTGCAGAGTCTCAAAACAGGCGTTTTCAGCCCCATACCAGCATATGGAAGAAAGGGCAGTAAGCACAGGGAAATATCTGCTTCTAAATCCAAAACACAGCTATCTAACAGAACGGTTGTCAATGTGTGCACTCAACTTCCAGAGTTAAACCCGTGTGTAGATTCAGCCATCTGCAAACACTTTCTGTGCAGAGTTTCAAAACAGGCGTTTTCAGCCCAATACCGGCATTCGCAAGAAAGGGCAGAAAGCACAGGGAAATATCTGCTTCTAAATCCAAAACACAGCTATCTAACAGAACGGTTGTCAATGTGTGCACTCAACTTCCAGAGTTAAACCCGTGTGTGGTTCAGCAGTCTGCAAACACTTTCTGTGCAGAGTCTCAAAACAGGCGTTTTAGCCCAATACCGGCATATGGAAGAAAGGGCAGAAAGCACAGGGAAATATCTGCTTCTAAATGGAAAACGTAGCAATCTAACAGAACGGTTGTCAATGTGTGCACTCAAATTCCAGAGTTAAACCCGTGTGTGTATTCAGCAGTCTGCAAACACTTTCTGTGCAGAGTCTCAAAACAGGCGTTTTCAGCCCAATACCGGCATAAGGAAGAAAGGGCAGTAAGCACAAGGAAATATCTGCTTCGAAATCCAAAAGGCAGCTATCTAACAGAACGGTTGTCAATGTGTCCACTGAACTTCCAGAGTTATACCCGTGTGTGGGTTCAGCAGTCTGCAAACACTTTCTGTGCAGAGTCTCAAAACAGGCGTTTTCAGCCCCATACCAGCATATGGAAGAAAGGGCAGTAAGCACAGGGAAATACCTGCTTCTAAATCCAAAACGCAGCTATCTAACAGAACGGTTGTCAATGTGTGCACTCAACTTCCAGAGTTAAACCCGTGTGTGTATTCAGCAGTCTGCAAACACTTTCTGTGCAGAGTCTCAAAACAGGCGTTTTCAGCCCAATACCGGCATAAGGAAGAAAGGGCAGTAAGCACAAGGAAATATCTGCTTCGAAATCCAAAAGGCAGCTATCTAACAGAACGGTTGTCAATGTGTCCACTGAACTTCCAGAGTTAAACCCGTGTGTGGATTCAGCAGTCTGCAAACACTTTCTGTGCAGAGTCTCAAAACATGCGTTTTCAGCCCCATTCCAGCATATGGAAGAAAAGGCCGTAAGCACAGGGAAATATCCGCTTCTAAATCCAAAACACAGCTATCTAACAGAACGGTTGTCAATGTGTGCACTCAACTTCCAGAGTTAAACCCGTGTGTGGATTCAGCCATCTGCAAACACTTTCTGTGCAGAGTCTCAAAACAGGCGTTTTCAGTCCAATACCGGCATATGGAAGAAAGGCCAGAAAGCACAGGGAAATATCTGCTTCTAAATCCAAAACGCAGCTATCTAACAGAACGGTTGTCAATGTGTGCACTCAACTTCCAGAGTTAAACCCGTGTGTGGATTCAGCAGTCTGCAAACACTTGCTGTGCAGAGTCTCAAAACAGGCGTTTTCAGCCCAATACTGGCATATCGAAGAAAGGGCAGAAAGCACAGGGAAATATCTGCTTCTAAATCCAAAACGCAGATATCTAACAGAACGGTTGTCAATGTGTGCACTCAACTTCCAGAGTTAAACCCGTGTGTGGATTCAGCAGTCTGCAAACACTTGCTGCGCAGAGTCTCAAAACAGGCGTTTTCAGCCCAATACTGGCATATCGAAGAAAGGGCAGAAACCACAGGGAAATATCTGCTTCTAAATCCAAAACGCAGCTATCTAACAGAACGGTTGTCAATGTGTGCACTCAACTTTCAGAGTTAAACACGTGTGTTTCAGCAGTCTGCAAACACTTTCTGTGCAGAGTCTCAAAACAGGCGTTTTAGCCCAATACCAGCATATGGAAGAAAGGGCAGAAAGCACAGGGAAATATCTGCTTCTAAATCGAAAACGGAGCTATCTAACAGAACGGTTGTCAATGTGTGCACTCAAATTCCAGAGTTAAACCCGTGTGTGGATTCGGCAGTCTGCAAACACTTTCTGTGCAGAGTCTCAAAACAGGAGTTTTCAGCCCAATACCGGCATACGGAAGAAAGGGCAGTAAGCACAGGGAAATATCTGCTTCGAAATCCAAAAGGCAGCTATCTAACAGAACGGCTGTCAATGTGTCCACTGAACTTCCAGAGTTAAACCCGTGTGTGGATTCAGCAGTCTGCAAACACTTTTTGTGCAGAGTCTCAAAACAGGCGATTTCAGCCCCATACCGACATTCGCAAGACAGGGCAGAAAGCACAGGGAAATATCTGCTTCTAAATTCAAAATGCAGCTATCTAACCGAACGGTTGTCAATGTGTGCACTCAACTTCCAGAGTTAAACCCGTGTGTGGATTCAGCAGTCTGCAAACACTTTCTGTGCAGAGTCTCAAAACAGGCGTTTTAGCCCAATAACGGCATATGGAAGAAAGGGCAAAAAGCACAGGGAAATATCTGCTTCTAAATCGAAAACGCAGCTATCTAACAGAACGGTTGTCAATGTGTGCACTCAAATTCCAGAGTTAAACCCGTGTGTGTATTCAGCAGTCTGCAAACACTTTCTGTGCAGAGTCTCAAAACAGGCGTTTTCAGCCCAATACCGGCATAAGGAAGAAAGGGCAGTAAGCACAAGGAAATATCTGCTTCGAAATCCAAAAGGCAGCTATCTAACAGAACGGTTGTCAATGTGTCCACTGAACTTCCAGAGTTATACCCGTGTGTGGATTCAGCAGTCTGCAAACACTTTCTGTGCAGAGTCTCAAAACAGGCGTTTTCAGCCCCATACCAGCATATGGAAGAAAGGGCAGTAAGCACAGGGAAATACCTGCTTCTAAATCCAAAACGCAGCTATCTAACAGAACGGTTGTCAATGTGTGCACTCAACTTCCAGAGTTAAACCCGTGTGTGGATTCAACCATCTGCAAACACTTTCTGTGCAGAGTCTCAAAACAGGCGTTTTCAGTCCAATACCGGCATATGGAAGAAAGGACAGTAAGCACAGGGATATATCTGCTTTTAAATCCAACACGCAGCTACCTAACAGAACGGTTGTCAATATGTGCACTCAACTTCCAGAGTTAAACCCGTGTGAGGATTCAGCAGTCTGCAAACACTTTCTGTGCAGAGTCTCAAAACAGGCGTTTTCATCCCAAAACCGGCATATGGAAGAAAGGGCAGTAAGCACAGAGAAATATCTGCTTCTAAATTCAAAACGCAGCTATCTAACAGAACACTTGTCAATGTGTGCACTCAACTTCCAGAGTTAAACCCGTGTGTGGATTCAGCAGTCTGCAAACAATTGCTGTGCAGAGTCTTCAAACAGGCATTTTTAGCCCAATACCGGCATATGGAAGAAAGGGCAGAAAGCACAGGGAAATATCTGCTTCTAAATCCAAAACGCAGCTATCTAACAGAACGGTTGTCAATGTGTGCACTCAACTTCCAGAGTTAAACCCGTGTGTGGATTCAGCAGTCTGCAACCACTTTCTGTGCAGAGTCTCAAAACAGGCGTTTTCAGCCCAATACCGGCATTCGCAAGAAAGGGCAGAAAGCACAGGGAAATATCTGCTTCTAAATCCAAAACGCAGCTATCTAACAGAACGGTTGTCAATGTGTGCACTCAACTTCCAGAGTTAAACCCGTGTGTGGTTCAGCAGTCTGCAAACACTTTCTGTGCAGAGTCTCAAAACAGGCGTTTTAGCCCAATACCAGCATATGGAAGAAAGGGCAGTAAGCACAGGGAAATATCTACTTCGAAATCCAAAAGGCAGCTATCTAACAGAACGGTTGTCAATGTGTCCACTGATCTCCCAGAGTTAAACCCGTGTGTGGATTCAGCAGTCTGCAAACACTTTCTGTACAGAGTCTCAAAACGGGCGTTTTCAGCCCCATAACAGCATATGGAAGAAAGGGCAGTAAGCACAGGGAAATATCTGCTTCTAAATCCAAAACACAGCTATCTAACAGAACGGTTGTCAATGTGTGCACTCAACTTCCAGAGTTAAACCCGTGTGTGGATTCAGCAGTCTGCAAACACTTGCTGTGCAGAGTCTCAAAACAGTCGTTTTCAGCCCAATACTGGCATATCGAAGAAAGGGCAGAAAGCACAGGGAAATATCTGCTTCTAAATCCAAAACGCAGCTATCTAACAGAACGGTTGTCAATGTGTGCACTCAACTTCCAGAGTTAAACCCGTGTGTGGTTCAGCAGTCTGCAAACACTTTCTGTGCAGAGTCTCAAAACAGGCGTTTTAGCCCAATACCAGCATATGGAAGAAAGGGCAGAAAGCACAGGGAAATATCTGCCTCTAAATCGAAAACGGAGCTATCTAACAGAACGGTTGTCAATGTGTGCACTCAAATTCCAGAGTTAAACCCGTGTGTGGATTCAGCAGTCTGCAAACACTTTCTGTGCAGAGTCTCAAAACAGGCGTTTTCAGCCCAATACCGGCATACGGAAGAAAGGGCAGTAAGCACAGGGAAATATCTGCTTCGAAATCCAAAAGGCAGCTATCTAACAGAACGGCTGTCACTGTGTCCACTGAACTTCCAGAGTTAAACCCGTGTGTGGATTCAGCAGTCTGCAAACACTTTCTGTGCAGAGTCTCAAAACAGGCGTTTTCAGCCCCATACCAGCATATGGAAGAAAGGGCAGTAAGCACAGGGAAATATCTGCTTCTAAATCCAAAATGCAGCTATCTAACAGAACGGTTGTCAATGTGTGCACTCAACTTCCAGAGTTAAACCCGTGTGTGGATTCAGCCATCTGCAAACACTTTCTGTGCAGAGTCTCAAAACAGGCGTTTTCAGTCCAAAACCGGCATATGGAAGAAAGGACAGTAAGCACAGGGATATATCTGCTTTTAAATCCAAAACGCAGCTATCTAACAGAACGGTTGTTAATGTGTGCACTCAACTTCCAGAGTTAAACCCGTGTGTGGATTCAGCAGTCTGAAACCACTTGCTGTGCAGAGTTTGAAAACAGGCGTTTTCAGCCCAATACCGGCATTCGCAAGAAAGGCCAGAAAGCACAGGGAAATATCGCTTCTAAATCCAAAATGCAGCTATCTAACAGAACGGTTGTCAATGTGTGCACTCAACTTCCAGAGTTAAACCCGTGTGTGGATTCAGCAGTCTGCAAACACTTTCTGTGCAGAGTCTCAAAACAGGCGTTTTCAGTCCAATACCGGCATATGGAAGAAAGGACAGTAAGCACAGGGATATATCTGCTTTTAAATCCAAAAAGCAGCTATCTAACAGAACGGTTGTCAATATGTGCACTCAACTTCCAGAGTTAAACCCGTGTGAGGATTCAGCAGCCTGCAAACACTTTCTGTGCAGAGTCTCAAAACAGGCGTTTTCAGCCCAATACCGGCATATGGAAGAAAGGGCAGTAAGCACTGGGAAATATCTGCTTCTAAATTCAAAACGGAGCTATCTAACAGAACAGTTGTCAATGTGTGCACTCAACTTCCAGAGTTAAACCCGTGTGTGGATTCAGCAGTCTGCAAACAATTGCTGTGCAGAGTCTCAAAACAGTCGTTTTCAGCCCAATACTGGCATATCGAAGAAAGGGCAGAAAGCAAAGGGAAATATCTGCTTCTAAAACCAAAACGCAGCTATCTAACAGAACGGTTGTCAATGTGTGCACTCAACTTCCAGAGTTAAACCCGTGTGTGGTTCAGCAGTCTGCAAACACTTTCTGTGCAGAGGCTCAAAACAGGCGTTTTAGCCCAATACCAGCATATGGAAGAAAGGGCAGAAAGCACAGGGAAATATCTGCTTCTAAATCGAAAACGGAGCTATCTAACAGAACGGTTGTCAATGTGTGCACTCAAATTCCAGAGTTAAACCCGTGTGTGGATTCAGCAGTCTGCAAACACTTTCTGTGCAGAGTCTCAAAACAGGCGTTTTCAGCCCAATACCGGCATACGGAAGAAAGGGCAGTAAGCACAGGGAAATATCTGCTTCGAAATCCAAAAGGCAGCTATCTAACAGAACGGCTGTCAATGTGTCCACTGAACTTCCAGAGTTAAACCCGTGTGTGGATTCAGCAGTCTGCAAACACTTTCTGTGCAGAGTCTCAAAACAGGCGTTTTCACCCCCATACCAGCATATGGAAGAAAGGGCAGTAAGCACAGGGAAATATCTGCTTCTAAATCCAAAACGCAGCTATCTAACAGAACGGTTGTCAATGTGTGCACTCAACTTCCAGAGTTAAACCCGTGTGTGGATTCAGCCATCTGCAAACACTTTCTGTGCAGAGTCTCAAAACAGGCGTTTTCAGTCCAAAACCGGCATATGGAAGAAAGGACAGTAAGCACAGGGATATATCTGCTTTTAAATCCAAAACGCAGCTATCTAACAGAACGGTTGTTAATGTGTGCACTCAACTTCCAGAGTTAAACCCGTGTGTGGATTCAGCAGTCTGCAACCACTTGCTGTGCAGAGTTTGAAAACAGGCGTTTTCAGCCCAATACCGGCATTCGCAAGAAAGGGCAGAAAGCACAGGGAAATATCGCTTCTAAATCCAAAACGCAGCTATCTAACAGAACGGTTGTCAATGTGTGCACTCAACTTCCAGAGTTAAACCCGTGTGTGGATTCAGCAGTCTGCAAACACTTGCTGTGCAGAGTCTCAAAACAGGCGTTTTCAACCCAATACAGGCATAAGGAAGAAATGTCAGATAGCACAGGGAAACATCTGCTTCTAAATCCAAAATACAGCTATCTAACAGAACGGTTGTCAATGTGTGCACTCAACTTCCAGAGTTAAACCCGTGTGTGGATTCAGCAGTCTGCAAACACTTGCTGTGCAGAGTCTCAAAACAGGCGTTTTCAGCCCAATACCGGCATATCGAAGAAAGGGCAGAAAGCACAGGGAAATATCTGCTTCTAAATCCAAAACGCAGCTATCTAACAGAACGGTTGTCAATGTGTGCACTCAACTTCCAGAGTTAAACCCGTGTGTGGTTCAGCAGTCTGCAAACACTTTCTGTGCAGAGTCTCAAAACAGGCGTTTTAGCCCAATACCAGCATATGGAAGAAAGGGCAGAAAGCACAGGGAAATTTCTGCTTCTAAATCGAAAACGGAGCTATCTAACAGAACGGTTGTCAACGTGTGCACTCAAATTCCAGAGTTAAACCCGTGTGTGGATTCAGCAGTCTGCAAACACTTTCTGTGCAGAGTCTCAAAACAGGCGTTTTCAGCCCAATACCGGCATACGGAAGAAAGGGCAGTAAGCACAGGGAAATATCTGCTTTTAAATCCAAAAGGCAGCTATCTAACAGAACGGCTGTCAATGTGTCCACTGAACTTCCAGAGTTAAACCCGTGTGTGGATTCAGCAGTCTGCAAACACTTTCTGTGCAGAGTCTCAAAACAGGCGTTTTCAGCCCCATACCAGCATATGGAAGAAAGGGCAGCAAGCACAGGGAAATACCTGCTTCTAAATCCAAAACACAGCTATCTAACAGAACGGTTGTCAATGTGTGCACTCAACTTCCAGAGTTAAACCCGTGTGTGGATTCAGCCATCTGCAAACACTTTCTGTGCAGAGTCTCAAAACAGGCGTTTTCAGTCCAATACCGGCATATGGAAGAAAGGACAGTAAGCACAGGGATATATCTGCTTTTAAATCCAAAACGCAGCTATCTAACAGAACGGTTGTCAATATGTGCACTCAACTTCCAGAGTTAAACCCGTGTGAGGATTCAGCAGCCTGCAAACACTTTCTGTGCAGAGTCTCAAAACAGGCGTTTTCAGCCCAATACCGGCATATGGAAGAAAGGGCAGTAAGCACAGGGAAATATCTGCTTCTAAATTCAAAACGCAGCTATCTAACAGAACAGTTGTCAATGTGTGCACTCAACTTCCAGAGTTAAACCCGTGTGTGGATTCAGCAGTCTGCAAACAATTGCTGTGCAGAGTCTTCAAACAGGCATTTTTAGCCCAATACCGGCATATGGAAGAAAGGGCAGAAAGCACAGGGAAATATCTGCTTCTAAATCCAAAACGCAGTTATCTAACAGAACGGTTGTCAATGTGTGCACTCAACTTCCAGAGTTAAACCCGTGTGTGGATTCAGCCATCTGCAAACACTTTCTGTGCAGAGTCTCAAAACAGGCGTTTTCAGTCCAATACCGGCATATGGAAGAAAGGGCCGTAAGCACAGGGAAATATCCGCTTCTAAATCCAAAACGCAGCTATCTAACAGAACGGTTGTCAATGTGTGCACACAACTTCCAGAGTTAAACCCGTGTGTGGATTCAGCAGTCTGCAAACAATTGCTGTGCAGAGTCTCAAAACAGGCGTTTTCAGCCCAATACCGGCATTCGCAAGAAAGGGCAGAAAGCACAGGGAAATATCTGCTTCTAAATCCAAAACGCAGCTATCTAACAGAACGGTTGTCAATGTGTGCACTCAACTTCCAGAGTTAAACCCGTGTGTGGATTCAGCAGTCTGCAAACACTCGCTGTGCAGAGTCTCAAAACAGGCGTTTTCAGCCCAATACCGGCATATGGAAGAAAGGGCAGAAAGCACAGGGAAATATCTGCTTCTAAATCCAAAACGCAGCTATCTAACAAAACGGTTGTCAATGTGTGCACTCAACTTCCAGAGTTAAACCCGTGTGTGGTTCAACAGTCTGCAAACACTTTCTGTGCAGAGTCTCAAAAAAGGCGTTTTAGCCCAATACCAGCATATTGAAGAAAGGGCAGAAAGCACAGGGAAATATCTGCTTCTAAATTGAAAACGGAGCTATCTAACAGACCGGTTGTCAATGTGTGCACTCAAATTCCAGAGTTAAACCCGTGTGTGGATTCAGCAGTCTGCAAACACTTTCTGTGCAGAGTCTAAAAACAGGCTTTTTCAGCCCAATACCGGCATACGGAAGAAAGGGCAGTAAGCACAGGGAAATATCTGCTTCGAAATCCAAAAGGCAGCTATCTAACAGAACGGTTGTCAATGTGTCCACTGAACTTCCAGAGTTAAACCCGTGTGTGGATTCAGCAGTCTGCAAACACTTTCTGTGCAGAGTCTCAAAACAGACGTTTTCAGCCCCATACCAGCATATGGAAGAATGGGCAGTAAGCACAGGGAAATATCTGCTTCTAAATCCAAAACGCAGCTATCTAACAGAACGGTTGTCAATGTGTGCACTCAACTTCCAGAGTTAAACCCGTGTGTGGATTCAGCCATCTGCAAACACTTTCTGTGCAGAGTCTCAAAACAGGCGTTTTCAGTCCAATACCGGCATATGGAAGAAAGGACAGTAAGCACAGGGATATATCTGCTTTTAAATCCAAAACGCAGCTATCTAACAGAACGGTTGTCAATGTGTGCACTCAACTTCCTGAGTTAAACCCGTGTGTGGATTCAGCAGTCTGCAACCACTTGATGTGCAGAGTTTGAAAGCAGGCGTTTTCAGCCCAATACCGGCATTCGCAAGAAAGGGCAGAAAGCACAGGGAAATATCGCTTCTAAATCGAAAACGCAGCTATCTAACAGAACGGTTGTCAATGTGTGCACTCAACTTCCAGAGTTAAACCCGTGTGTGGATTCAGCAGTCTGCAAACACTTGCTGTGCAGAGTCTCAAAACAGGCGTTTTCAGCCCCATAACAGCATATGGAAGAAAGGGCAGATAGCACAGGGAAACATCTGCTTCTAAATCCAAAATACAGCTATCTAACAGAACGGTTGTCAATGTGTGCACTCAACTTCCAGAGTTCAACCCGTGTGTGGATTCAGCAGTCTGCAAACACTTGCTGTGCAGAGTCTCAAAACAGGCGTTTTCAGCCCAATACCGGCATATCGAAGAAAGGGCAGAAAGCACAGGGAAATATCTGCTTCTAAATCCAAAACGCAGCTATCTAACAGAACGGTTGTCAATGTGTGCACTCAACTTCCAGAGTTAAACCCGTGTGTGGTTCAGCAGTCTGCAAACACTTTCTGTGCAGAGTCTCAAAACAGGCGTTTTAGCCCAATGCCAGCATATGGAAGAAATGGCAGAAAGCACAGGGAAATATCTGCTTCTAAATCGAAAACGGAGCTATCTAACAGAACGGTTGTCAATGTGTGCACTCAAATTCCAGAGTTAAACCCGTGTGTGGATTCAGCAGTCTGCAAACACTTTCTGTGCAGAGTTTCAAAACAGGCGTTTTCAGCCCAATACCGGCATACGGAAGAAAGGGCAGTAAGCACAGGGAAATATCTACTTCGAAATCCAAAAGGCAGCTATCTAACAGAACGGTTGTCAATGTGTCCACTGAACTTCCAGAGTTAAACCCGTGTGTGGATTCAGCAGTCTGCAAACACTTTCTGTACAGAGTCTCAAAACAGGCGTTTTCAGCCCCATAACAGCATATGGAAGAAAGGGCAGTAAGCACAGGGAAATATCTGCTTCTAAATCCATAACACAGCTATCTAACAGAACGGTTGTCAATGTGTGCACTCAATTTCCAGAGTTAAACCCGTGTGTGGATTCAGCAGTCTGCAAACACTTGCTGTGCAGAGTCTCAAAACAGTCGTTTTCAGCCCAATACTGGCATATCGAAGAAAGGGCAGAAAGCAAAGGGAAATATCTGCTTCTAAAACCAAAACGCAGCTATCTAACAGAACGGTTGTCAATGTGTGCACTCAACTTCCAGAGTTAAACCCGTGTGTGGTTCAGCAGTCTGCAAACACTTGCTGTGCAGAGTCTCAAAACAGGCGTTTTCAGCCCAATACCGGCATATCGAAGAAAGGGCAGAAAGCACAGGGAAATATCTGCTTCTAAATCCAAAACGCAGCTATCTAACAGAACGGTTGTCAATGTGTGCACTCAACTTCCAGAGTTAAACCCGTGTGTGGTTCAGCAGTCTGCAAACACTTTCTGTGCAGAGTCTCAAAACAGGCGTTTTAGCCCAATACCAGCATATGGAAGAAAGGGCAGAAAGCACAGGGAAATTTCTGCTTCTAAATCGAAAACGGAGCTATCTAACAGAACGGTTGTCAACGTGTGCACTCAAATTCCAGAGTTAAACCCGTGTGTGGATTCAGCAGTCTGCAAACAGTTTCTGTGCAGAGTCTCAAAACAGGCGTTTTCAGCCCAATACCGGCATACGGAAGAAAGGGCAGTAAGCACAGGGAAATATCTGCTTTTAAATCCAAAACGCAGCTATCTAACAGAACGGCTGTCAATGTGTCCACTGAACTTCCAGAGTTAAACCCGTGTGTGGATTCAGCAGTCTGCAAACACTATCTGTGCAGAGTCTCAAAACAGGCGTTTTCAGCCCCATACCAGCATATGGAAGAAAGGGCAGTAAGCACAGGGAAATATCTGCTTCTAAATCCAAAACACAGCTATCTAACAGAACGGTTGTCAATGTGTGCACTCAACTTCCAGAGTTAAACCCGTGTGTAGATTCAGCCATCTGCAAACACTTTCTGTGCAGAGTTTCAAAACAGGCGTTTTCAGCCCAATACCGGCATTCGCAAGAAAGGGCAGAAAGCACAGGGAAATATCTGCTTCTAAATCCAAAACACAGCTATCTAACAGAACGGTTGTCAATGTGTGCACTCAACTTCCAGAGTTAAACCCGTGTGTGGTTCAGCAGTCTGCAAACACTTTCTGTGCAGAGTCTCAAAACAGGCGTTTTAGCCCAATACCGGCATATGGAAGAAAGGGCAGAAAGCACAGGGAAATATCTGCTTCTAAATGGAAAACGTAGCAATCTAACAGAACGGTTGTCAATGTGTGCACTCAAATTCCAGAGTTAAACCCGTGTGTGTATTCAGCAGTCTGCAAACACTTTCTGTGCAGAGTCTCAAAACAGGCGTTTTCAGCCCAATACCGGCATAAGGAAGAAAGGGCAGTAAGCACAAGGAAATATCTGCTTCGAAATCCAAAAGGCAGCTATCTAACAGAACGGTTGTCAATGTGTCCACTGAACTTCCAGAGTTAAACCCGTGTGTGGATTCAGCAGTCTGCAAACACTTTCTGTGCAGAGTCTCAAAACATGCGTTTTCAGCCCCATACCAGCATATGGAAGAAAAGGCCGTAAGCACAGGGAAATATCCGCTTCTAAATCCAAAACACAGCTATCTAACAGAACGGTTGTCAATGTGTGCACTCAACTTCCAGAGTTAAACCCGTGTGTGGATTCAGCCATCTGCAAACACTTTCTGTGCAGAGTCTCAAAACAGGCGTTTTCAGTCCAATACCGGCATATGGAAGAAAGGACAGTAAGCACAGGGATATATCTGCTTTTAAATCCAAAAAGCAGCTATCTAACAGAACGGTTGTCAATATGTGCACTCAACTTCCAGAGTTAAACCCGTGTGAGGATTCAGCAGCCTGCAAACACTTTCTGTGCAGAGTCTCAAAACAGGCGTTTTCAGCCCAATACCGGCATATGGAAGAAAGGGCAGTAAGCACTGGGAAATATCTGCTTCTAAATTCAAAACGCAGCTATCTAACAGAACACTTGTCAATGTGTGCACTCAACTTCCAGAGTTAAACCCGTGTGTGGATTCAGCAGTCTGCAAACAATTGCTGTGCAGAGTCTTCAAACAGGCATTTTTAGCCCAATACCGGCATATGGAAGAAAGGGCAGAAAGCACAGGGAAATATCTGCTTCGAAATCCAAAACGCAGCTATCTAACAGAACGGTTGTCAATGTGTGCACTCAACTTCCAGAGTTAAACCCGTGTGTGGATTCAGCAGTCTGCAACCACTTGCTGTGCAGAGTCTCAAAACAGGGGTTTTCAGCTCAATACCGGCATTCGCAAGAAAGGCCAGAAAGCACAGGGAAATATCTGCTTCTAAATCCAAAACGCAGCTATCTAACAGAACGGTTGTCAATGTGTGCACTCAACTTCCAGAGTTAAACCCGTGTGTGGATTCAGCAGTCTGCAAACACTTGCTGTGCAGAGTCTCAAAACAGGCGTTTTCAGCCCAATACTGGCATATCGAAGAAAGGGCAGAAAGCACAGGGAAATATCTGCTTCTAAATCCAAAACGCAGATATCTAACAGAACGGTTGTCAATGTGTGCACTCAACTTCCAGAGTTAAACCCGTGTGTGGATTCAGCAGTCTGCAAACACTTGCTGCGCAGAGTCTCAAAACAGGCGTTTTCAGCCCAATACTGGCATATCGAAGAAAGGGCAGAAACCACAGGGAAATATCTGCTTTTAAATCCAAAACGCAGCTATCTAACAGAACGGTTGTCAATGTGTGCACTCAACTTTCAGAGTTAAACACGTGTGTTTCAGCAGTCTGCAAACACTTTCTGTGCAGAGTCTCAAAACAGGCGTTTTAGCCCAATACCAGCATATGGAAGAAAGGGCAGAAAGCACAGGGAAATATCTGCTTCTAAATCGAAAACGGAGCTATCTAACAGAACGGTTGTCAATGTGTGCACTCAAATTCCAGAGTTAAACCCGTGTGTGGATTCGGCAGTCTGCAAACACTTTCTGTGCAGAGTCTCAAAACAGGCGTTTTCAGCCCAATACCGGCATACGGAAGAAAGGGCAGTAAGCACAGGGAAATATCTGCTTCGAAATCCAAAAGGCAGCTATCTAACAGAACGGCTGTCAATGTGTCCACTGAACTTCCAGAGTTAAACCCGTGTGTGGATTCAGCAGTCTGCAAACACTTTCTGTGCAGAGTCTCAAAACAGGCGATTTCAGCCCCATACCGACTTTCGCAAGACAGGGCAGAAAGCACAGGGAAATATCTGCTTCTAAATTCAAAATGCAGCTATCTAACCGAACGGTTGTCAATGTGTGCACTCAACTTCCAGAGTTAAACCCGTGTGTGGATTCAGCAGTCTGCAAACACTTTCTGTGCAGAGTCTCAAAACAGGCGTTTTAGCCCAATAACGGCATATGGAAGAAAGGGCAGAAAGCACAGGGAAATATCTGCTTCTAAATCGAAAACGCAGCTATCTAAGAGAACGGTTGTCAATGTGTGCACTCAAATTCCAGAGTTAAACCCGTGTGTGTATTCAGCAGTCTGCAAACACTTTCTGTGCAGAGTCTCAAAACAGGCGTTTTCAGCCCAATACCGGCATAAGGAAGAAAGGGCAGTAAGCACAAGGAAATATCTGCTTCGAAATCCAAAAGGCAGCTATCTAACAGAACGGTTGTCAATGTGTCCACTGAACTTCCAGAGTTATACCCGTGTGTGGGTTCAGCAGTCTGCAAACACTTTCTGTGCAGAGTCTCAAAACAGGCGTTTTCAGCCCCATACCAGCATATGGAAGAAAGGGCAGTAAGCACAGGGAAATACCTGCTTCTAAATCCAAAACGCAGCTATCTAACAGAACGGTTGTCAATGTGTGCACTCAACTTCCAGAGTTAAACCCGTGTGTGTATTCAGCAGTCTGCAAACACTTTCTGTGCAGGGTCTCAAAACAGGCGTTTTCAGCCCAATACCGGCATAAGGAAGAAAGGGCAGTAAGCACAAGGAAATATCTGCTTCGAAATCCAAAAGGCAGCTATCTAACAGAACGGTTGTCAATGTGTCCACTGAACTTCCAGAGTTAAACCCGTGTGTGGATTCAGCAGTCTGCAAACACTTTCTGTGCAGAGTCTCAAAACATGCGTTTTCAGCCCCATTCCAGCATATGGAAGAAAAGGCCGTAAGCACAGGGAAATATCCGCTTCTAAATCCAAAACACAGCTATCTAACAGAACGGTTGTCAATGTGTGCACTCAACTTCCAGAGTTAAACCCGTGTGTGGATTCAGCAGTCTGCAAACACTTGCTGCGCAGAGTCTCAAAACAGGCGTTTTCAGCCCAATACTGGCATATCGAAGAAAGGGCAGAAACCACAGGGAAATATCTGCTTTTAAATCCAAAACGCAGCTATCTAACAGAACGGTTGTCAATGTGTGCACTCAACTTTCAGAGTTAAACACGTGTGTTTCAGCAGTCTGCAAACACTTTCTGTGCAGAGTCTCAAAACAGGCGTTTTAGCCCAATACCAGCATATGGAAGAAAGGGCAGAAAGCACAGGGAAATATCTGCTTCTAAATCGAAAACGGAGCTATCTAACAGAACGGTTGTCAATGTGTGCACTCAAATTCCAGAGTTAAACCCGTGTGTGGATTCGGCAGTCTGCAAACACTTTCTGTGCAGAGTCTCAAAACAGGCGTTTTCAGCCCAATACCGGCATACGGAAGAAAGGGCAGTAAGCACAGGGAAATATCTGCTTCGAAATCCAAAAGGCAGCTATCTAACAGAACGGCTGTCAATGTGTCCACTGAACTTCCAGAGTTAAACCCGTGTGTGGATTCAGCAGTCTGCAAACACTTTCTGTGCAGAGTCTCAAAACAGGCGATTTCAGCCCCATACCGACATTCGCAAGACAGGGCAGAAAGCACAGGGAAATATCTGCTTCTAAATTCAAAATGCAGCTATCTAACCGAACGGTTGTCAATGTGTGCACTCAACTTCCAGAGTTAAACCCGTGTGTGGATTCAGCAGTCTGCAAACACTTTCTGTGCAGAGTCTCAAAACAGGCGTTTTAGCCCAATAACGGCATATGGAAGAAAGGGCAGAAAGCACAGGGAAATATCTGCTTCTAAATCGAAAACGCAGCTATCTAAGAGAACGGTTGTCAATGTGTGCACTCAAATTCCAGAGTTAAACCCGTGTGTGTATTCAGCAGTCTGCAAACACTTTCTGTGCAGAGTCTCAAAACAGGCGTTTTCAGCCCAATACCGGCATAAGGAAGAAAGGGCAGTAAGCACAAGGAAATATCTGCTTCGAAATCCAAAAGGCAGCTATCTAACAGAACGGTTGTCAATGTGTCCACTGAACTTCCAGAGTTATACCCGTGTGTGGGTTCAGCAGTCTGCAAACACTTTCTGTGCAGAGTCTCAAAACAGGCGTTTTCAGCCCCATACCAGCATATGGAAGAAAGGGCAGTAAGCACAGGGAAATACCTGCTTCTAAATCCAAAACGCAGCTATCTAACAGAACGGTTGTCAATGTGTGCACTCAACTTCCAGAGTTAAACCCGTGTGTGTATTCAGCAGTCTGCAAACACTTTCTGTGCAGAGTCTCAAAACAGGCGTTTTCAGCCCAATACCGGCATAAGGAAGAAAGGGCAGTAAGCACAAGGAAATATCTGCTTCGAAATCCAAAAGGCAGCTATCTAACAGAACGGTTGTCAATGTGTCCACTGAACTTCCAGAGTTAAACCCGTGTGTGGATTCAGCAGTCTGCAAACACTTTCTGTGCAGAGTCTCAAAACATGCGTTTTCAGCCCCATTCCAGCATATGGAAGAAAAGGCCGTAAGCACAGGGAAATATCCGCTTCTAAATCCAAAACACAGCTATCTAACAGAACGGTTGTCAATGTGTGCACTCAACTTCCAGAGTTAAACCCGTGTGTGGATTCAGCCATCTGCAAACACTTTCTGTGCAGAGTCTCAAAACAGGCGTTTTCAGTCCAATACCGGCATATGGAAGAAAGGACAGTAAGCACAGGGATATATCTGCTTTTAAATCCAAAAAGCAGCTATCTAACAGAACGGTTGTCAATATGTGCACTCAACTTCCAGAGTTAAACCCGTGTGAGGATTCAGCAGCCTGCAAACACTTTCTGTGCAGAGTCTCAAAACAGGCGTTTTCAGCCCAATACCGGCATATGGAAGAAAGGGCAGTAAGCACTGGGAAATATCTGCTTCTAAATTCAAAACGCAGCTATCTAACAGAACACTTGTCAATGTGTGCACTCAACTTCCAGAGTTAAACCCGTGTGTGGATTCAGCAGTCTGCAAACAATTGCTGTGCAGAGTCTTCAAACAGGCATTTTTAGCCCAATACCGGCATATGGAAGAAAGGGCAGAAAGCACAGGGAAATATCTGCTTCGAAATCCAAAACGCAGCTATCTAACAGAACGGTTGTCAATGTGTGCACTCAACTTCCAGAGTTAAACCCGTGTGTGGATTCAGCAGTCTGCAACCACTTGCTGTGCAGAGTCTCAAAACAGGCGTTTTCAGCTCAATACCGGCATTCGCAAGAAAGGCCAGAAAGCACAGGGAAATATCTGCTTCTAAATCCAAAACGCAGCTATCTAACAGAACGGTTGTCAATGTGTGCACTCAACTTCCAGAGTTAAACCCGTGTGTGGATTCAGCAGTCTGCAAACACTTGCTGTGCAGAGTCTCAAAACAGGCGTTTTCAGCCCAATACTGGCATATCGAAGAAAGGGCAGAAAGCACAGGGAAATATCTGCTTCTAAATCCAAAACGCAGATATCTAACAGAACGGTTGTCAATGTGTGCACTCAACTTCCAGAGTTAAACCCGTGTGTGGATTCAGCAGTCTGCAAACACTTGCTGCGCAGAGTCTCAAAACAGGCGTTTTCAGCCCAATACTGGCATATCGAAGAAAGGGCAGAAACCACAGGGAAATATCTGCTTCTAAATCCAAAACGCAGCTATCTAACAGAACGGTTGTCAATGTGTGCACTCAACTTTCAGAGTTAAACACGTGTGTTTCAGCAGTCTGCAAACACTTTCTGTGCAGAGTCTCAAAACAGGCGTTTTAGCCCAATACCAGCATATGGAAGAAAGGGCAGAAAGCACAGGGAAATATCTGCTTCTAAATCGAAAACGGAGCTATCTAACAGAACGGTTGTCAATGTGTGCACTCAAATTCCAGAGTTAAACCCGTGTGTGGATTCGGCAGTCTGCAAACACTTTCTGTGCAGAGTCTCAAAACAGGAGTTTTCAGCCCAATACCGGCATACGGAAGAAAGGGCAGTAAGCACAGGGAAATATCTGCTTCGAAATCCAAAAGGCAGCTATCTAACAGAACGGCTGTCAATGTGTCCACTGAACTTCCAGAGTTAAACCCGTGTGTGGATTCAGCAGTCTGCAAACACTTTTTGTGCAGAGTCTCAAAACAGGCGATTTCAGCCCCATACCGACATTCGCAAGACAGGGCAGAAAGCACAGGGAAATATCTGCTTCTAAATTCAAAATGCAGCTATCTAACCGAACGGTTGTCAATGTGTGCACTCAACTTCCAGAGTTAAACCCGTGTGTGGATTCAGCAGTCTGCAAACACTTTCTGTGCAGAGTCTCAAAACAGGCGTTTTAGCCCAATAACGGCATATGGAAGAAAGGGCAAAAAGCACAGGGAAATATCTGCTTCTAAATCGAAAACGCAGCTATCTAACAGAACGGTTGTCAATGTGTGCACTCAAATTCCAGAGTTAAACCCGTGTGTGTATTCAGCAGTCTGCAAACACTTTCTGTGCAGAGTCTCAAAACAGGCGTTTTCAGCCCAATACCGGCATAAGGAAGAAAGGGCAGTAAGCACAAGGAAATATCTGCTTCGAAATCCAAAAGGCAGCTATCTAACAGAACGGTTGTCAATGTGTCCACTGAACTTCCAGAGTTATACCCGTGTGTGGATTCAGCAGTCTGCAAACACTTTCTGTGCAGAGTCTCAAAACAGGCGTTTTCAGCCCCATACCAGCATATGGAAGAAAGGGCAGTAAGCACAGGGAAATACCTGCTTCTAAATCCAAAACGCAGCTATCTAACAGAACGGTTGTCAATGTGTGCACTCAACTTCCAGAGTTAAACCCGTGTGTGGATTCAACCATCTGCAAACACTTTCTGTGCAGAGTCTCAAAACAGGCGTTTTCAGTCCAATACCGGCATATGGAAGAAAGGACAGTAAGCACAGGGATATATCTGCTTTTAAATCCAACACGCAGCTACCTAACAGAACGGTTGTCAATATGTGCACTCAACTTCCAGAGTTAAACCCGTGTGAGGATTCAGCAGTCTGCAAACACTTTCTGTGCAGAGTCTCAAAACAGGCGTTTTCATCCCAAAACCGGCATATGGAAGAAAGGGCAGTAAGCACAGAGAAATATCTGCTTCTAAATTCAAAACGCAGCTATCTAACAGAACACATGTCAATGTGTGCACTCAACTTCCAGAGTTAAACCCGTGTGTGGATTCAGCAGTCTGCAAACAATTGCTGTGCAGAGTCTTCAAACAGGCATTTTTAGCCCAATACCGGCATATGGAAGAAAGGGCAGAAAGCACAGGGAAATATCTGCTTCTAAATCCAAAACGCAGCTATCTAACAGAACGGTTGTTAATGTGTGCACTCAACTTCCAGAGTTAAACCCGTGTGTGGATTCAGCAGTCTGCAACCACTTTCTGTGCAGAGTCTCAAAACAGGCGTTTTCAGCCCAATACCGGCATTCGCAAGAAAGGGCAGAAAGCACAGGGAAATATCTGCTTCTAAATCCAAAACGCAGCTATCTAACAGAACGGTTGTCAATGTGTGCACTCAACTTCCAGAGTTAAACCCGTGTGTGGTTCAGCAGTCTGCAAACACTTTCTGTGCAGAGTCTCAAAACAGGCGTTTTAGCCCAATACCAGCATATGGAAGAAAGGGCAGTAAGCACAGGGAAATATCTACTTCGAAATCCAAAAGGCAGCTATCTAACAGAACGGTTGTCAATGTGTCCACTGATCTCCCAGAGTTAAACCCGTGTGTGGATTCAGCAGTCTGCAAACACTTTCTGTACAGAGTCTCAAAACGGGCGTTTTCAGCCCCATAACAGCATATGGAAGAAAGGGCAGTAAGCACAGGGAAATATCTGCTTCTAAATCCAAAACACAGCTATCTAACAGAACGGTTGTCAATGTGTGCACTCAACTTCCAGAGTTAAACCCGTGTGTGGATTCAGCAGTCTGCAAACACTTGCTGTGCAGAGTCTCAAAACAGTCGTTTTCAGCCCAATACTGGCATATCGAAGAAAGGGCAGAAAGCACAGGGAAATATCTGCTTCTAAATCCAAAACGCAGCTATCTAACAGAACGGTTGTCAATGTGTGCACTCAACTTCCAGAGTTAAACCCGTGTGTGGTTCAGCAGTCTGCAAACACTTTCTGTGCAGAGTCTCAAAACAGGCGTTTTAGCCCAATACCAGCATATGGAAGAAAGGGCAGAAAGCACAGGGAAATATCTGCCTCTAAATCGAAAACGGAGCTATCTAACAGAACGGTTGTCAATGTGTGCACTCAAATTCCAGAGTTAAACCCGTGTGTGGATTCAGCAGTCTGCAAACACTTTCTGTGCAGAGTCTCAAAACAGGCGTTTTCAGCCCAATACCGGCATACGGAAGAAAGGGCAGTAAGCACAGGGAAATATCTGCTTCGAAATCCAAAAGGCAGCTATCTAACAGAACGGCTGTCACTGTGTCCACTGAACTTCCAGAGTTAAACCCGTGTGTGGATTCAGCAGTCTGCAAACACTTTCTGTGCAGAGTCTCAAAACAGGCGTTTTCAGCCCCATACCAGCATATGGAAGAAAGGGCAGTAAGCACAGGGAAATATCTGCTTCTAAATCCAAAATGCAGCTATCTAACAGAACGGTTGTCAATGTGTGCACTCAACTTCCAGAGTTAAACCCGTGTGTGGATTCAGCCATCTGCAAACACTTTCTGTGCAGAGTCTCAAAACAGGCGTTTTCAGTCCAAAACCGGCATATGGAAGAAAGGACAGTAAGCACAGGGATATATCTGCTTTTAAATCCAAAACGCAGCTATCTAACAGAACGGTTGTTAATGTGTGCACTCAACTTCCAGAGTTAAACCCGTGTGTGGATTCAGCAGTCTGAAACCACTTGCTGTGCAGAGTTTGAAAACAGGCGTTTTCAGCCCAATACCGGCATTCGCAAGAAAGGCCAGAAAGCACAGGGAAATATCGCTTCTAAATCCAAAATGCAGCTATCTAACAGAACGGTTGTCAATGTGTGCACTCAACTTCCAGAGTTAAACCCGTGTGTGGATTCAGCAGTCTGCAAACACTTTCTGTGCAGAGTCTCAAAACAGGCGTTTTCAGTCCAATACCGGCATATGGAAGAAAGGACAGTAAGCACAGGGATATATCTGCTTTTAAATCCAAAAAGCAGCTATCTAACAGAACGGTTGTCAATATGTGCACTCAACTTCCAGAGTTAAACCCGTGTGAGGATTCAGCAGCCTGCAAACACTTTCTGTGCAGAGTCTCAAAACAGGCGTTTTCAGCCCAATACCGGCATATGGAAGAAAGGGCAGTAAGCACTGGGAAATATCTGCTTCTAAATTCAAAACGGAGCTATCTAACAGAACAGTTGTCAATGTGTGCACTCAACTTCCAGAGTTAAACCCGTGTGTGGATTCAGCAGTCTGCAAACAATTGCTGTGCAGAGTCTTCAAACAGGCATTTTTAGCCCAATACCGGCATATGGAAGAAAGGGCAGAAAGCACAGGGAAATATCTGCTTCGAAATCCGAAACGCAGCTATCTAACAGAACGGTTGTCAATGTGTGCACTCAACTTCCAGAGTTAAACCCGTGTGTGGATTCAGCAGTCTGCAACCACTTGCTGTGCAGAGTCTCAAAACAGGCGTTTTCAGCTCAATACCGGCATTCGCAAGAAAGGCCAGAAAGCACAGGGAAATATCTGCTTCTAAATCCAAAACGCAGCTATCTAACAGAACGGTTGTCAATGTGTGCACTCAGCTTCCAGAGTTAAACCCGTGTGTGGATTCAGCAGTCTGCAATCACTTGCTGTGCAGAGTCTCAAAACAGGCGTTTTCAGCCCAATACTGGCATATCGAAGAAAGGGCAGAAAGCACAGGGAAATATCTGCTTCTAAATCCAAAACGCAGCTATCTAACAGAACGGTTGTCAATGTGTGCACTCAACTTCCAGAGTTAAACCCGTGTGTGGAT
Source organism: Aotus nancymaae (assembly GCF_030222135.1). Taxonomy (NCBI): domain Eukaryota; kingdom Metazoa; phylum Chordata; class Mammalia; order Primates; family Aotidae; genus Aotus; species Aotus nancymaae. Next base: position 408,059 of record NW_026989024.1, read on the forward strand.
TCAGCAGTCTGCATACACTTGCTGCGCAGAGTCTCAAAACAGGCGTTTTCAGCCCAATACTGGCATATCGAAGAAAGGGCAGAAAGCACAGGGAAATATTTGCTTCTAAATCCAAAACGCAGCTATCTAACAGAACGGTTGTCAATGTGTGCACTCAACTTTCAGAGTTAAACCCGTGTGTTTCAGCAGTCTGCAAACACTTTCTGTGCAGAGTCTCAAAACAGGCGTTTTAGCCCAATACCAGCATATGGAAGAAAGGGCAGAAAGCACAGGGAAATATCTGCTTCTAAATCGAAAACGGAGCTATCTAACAGAACGGTTGTCAATGTGTGCACTCAAATTCCAGAGTTAAACCCGTGTGGATTCGGCAGTCTGCAAACACTTTCTGTGCAGAGTCTCAAAACAGGCGTTTTCAGCCCAATACCGGCATACGGAAGAAAGGGCAGTAAGCACAGGGAAATATCTACTTCGAAATCCAAAAGGCAGCTATCTAACAGAACTGCTGTCAATGTGTCCACTGAACTTCCAGAGTTAACCCGTGTGTGGATTCAGCAGTCTGCAAACACTTTCTGTGCAGAGTCTCAAAACAGGCGTTTTCAGCCCCATACCGGCATTCGCAGGAAAGGGCAGAAAGCACAGGGAAATATCTGCTTCTAAATTCAAAATGCAGCTATCTAACAGAACGGTTGTCAATGTGTGCACTCAACTTCCAGAGTTAAACCCGTGTGTGGATTCAGCAGTCTGCAAACACTTTCTGTGCAGAGTCTCAAAACAGGCGTTTTAGCCCAATACCGGCATATGGAAGAAAGGGCAGAAAGCACAGGGAAATATCTGCTTCTAAATCGAAAACGCAGCTATCTAACAGAACGGTTGTCAATGTGTGCACTCAAATTCCAGAGTTAAACCCGTGTGTGTATTCAGCAGTCTGCAAACACTTTCTGTGCAGAGTCTCAAAACAGGCGTTTTCAGCCCATTACCGGCATAAGGAAGAAAGGGCAGTAAGCACAAGGAAATATCTGCTTCGAAATCCAAAAGGCAGCTATCTAACAGAACGGTTGTCAATGTTTCCACTGAACTTCCAGAGTTAAACCCGTGTGTGGATTCAGCAGTCTGCAAACACTTTCTGTGCAGAGTCTCAAAACAGGCGTTTTCAGCCCCATACCAGCATATGGAAGAAAGGGCAGTAAGCACAGGGAAATACCTGCTTCTAAATCCAAAACGCAGCTATCTAACAGAACGGTTGTCAATGTGTGCACTCAACTTCCAGAGTTAAACCCGTGTGTGGATTCAACCTTCTGCAAACACTTTCTGTGCAGAGTCTCAAAACAGGCGTTTTCAGTCCAATACCAGCATATGGAAGAAAGGACAGTAAGCACAGGGATATATCTGCTTTTAAATCCAAAACGCAGCTACCTAACAGAACGGTTGTCAATATGTGCACTCAACTTCCAGAGTTAAACCCGTGTGAGGATTCAGCAGTCTGCAAACACTTTCTGTGCAGAGTCTCAAAACAGGCGTTTTCAGCCCAATACCGGCATATGGAAGAAAGGGCAGTAAGCACAGAGAAATATCTGCTTCTAAATTCAAAACGCAGCTATCTAACAGAACAGTTGTCAATGTGTGCACTCAACTTCCAGAGTTAAACCCGTGTGTGTATTCAGCAGTGTGCAAACAATTGCTGTGCAGAGTCTTCAAACAGGCATTTTTAGCCCAATACCGGCATATGGAAGAAAGGGCAGAAAGCACAGGGAAATATCTGCTTCTAAATCCAAAACGCAGCTATCTAACAGAACGGTTGTCAATGTGTGCACTCAACTTCCAGAGTTAAACCCGTGTGTGGATTCAGCAGTCTGCAAACACTTGCTGTGCAGAGTCTCAAAACAGGCGTTTTCAGCCCAATACCGGCATATGGAAGAAAGGGCAGAAAGCACAGGGAAATATCTGCTTCTAAATCCAAAACGCAGCTATCTAACAAAACGGTTGTCAATGTGTGCACTCAACTTCCAGAGTTAAACCCGTGTGTGGTTCAACAGTCTGCAAACACTTTCTGTGCAGAGTCTCAAAAAAGGCGTTTTAGCCCAATACCAGCATATTGAAGAAAGGGCAGAAAGCACAGGGAAATATCTGCTTCTAAATCGAAAACGGAGCTATCTAACAGAACGGTTGTCAATGTGTGCACTCAAATTCCAGAGTTAAACCCGTGTGTGGATTCAGCAGTCTGCAAACACTTTCTGTGCAGAGTCTCAAAACACGCGTTTTCAGCCCAATACCGGCATACGGAAGAAAGGGCAGTAAGCACAGGGAAATATCTACTTCGAAATCCAAAAGGCAGCTATCTAACAGAACGGTTGTCAATGTGTCCACTGAACTTCCAGAGTTAAACCCATGTGTGGATTCAGCAGTCTGCAAACACTTTCTGTACAGAGTCTCAAAACAGGCGTTTTCAGCCCCATAACAGCATATGGAAGAAAGGGCAGTAAGCACAGGGAAATATCTGCTTCTAAATCCAAAACACAGCTATCTAACAGAACGATTGTCAATGTGTGCACTCAACTTCCAGAGTTAAACCCGTGTGTGGATTCAGCAGTCTGCAAACAATTGCTGTGCAGAGTTTGAAAACAGGCGTTTTCAGCCCAATACCGGCATTCGCAAGAAAGGGCAGAAAGCACAGGGAAATATCTGCTTCTAAATCCAAAACGCAGCTATCTAACAGAACGGTTGTCAATGTGTGTACTCAACTTTCAGAGTTAAACCCGTGTGTTTCAGCAGTCTGCAAACACTTTCTGTGCAGAGTCTCAAAACAGGCGTTTTAGCCCAATACCAGCATATGGAAGAAAGGGCAGAAAGCACAGGGAAATATCTGCTTCTAAATCGAAAACGGAGCTATCTAACAGAACGGTTGTCAATGTGTGCACTCAAATTCCAGAGTTAAACCCGTGTGTGGATTCGGCAGTCTGCAAACACTTTTTGTGCAGAGTCTCAAAACAGGCGTTTTCAGCCCAATACCGGCATACGGAAAAAGGGCAGTAAGCACAGGGAAATATCTGCTTCGAAATCCAAAAGGCAGCTATCTAACAGAACGGCTGTCAATGTGTCCACTGAACTTCCAGAGTTAAACCCGTGTGTGGATTCAGCAGTCTGCAAACACTTTCTGTGCAGAGTCTCAAAACAGGCGTTTTCAGCCCCATACCGGCATTCGCAAGAAAGGGCAGAAAGCACAGGGAAATATCTGCTTCTAAATTCAAAATGCAGCTATCTAACAGAACGGTTGTCAATGTGTGCACTCAACTTCCAGAGTTAAACCCGTGTGTGGATTCAGCAGTCTGCAAACACTTTCTGTGCAGAGTCTCAAAACAGGCGTTTTAGCCCAATACCGGCATATGGAAGAAAGGGCAGAAAGCACAGGGAAATATCTGCTTCTAAATCGAAAACGCAGCTATCTAACAGAACGGTTGTCAATGTGTGCACTCAAATTCCAGAGTTAAACCCGTGTGTGTATTCAGCAGTCTGCAAACACTTTCTGTGCAGAGTCTCAAAACAGGCGTTTTCAGCCCAATACCGGCATTCGCAAGAAAGGGCAGAAAGCACAGGGAAATATCTGCTTCTAAATCCAAAACGCAGCTATCTAACAGAACGGTTGTCAATGTGTGCACTCAACTTCCAGAGTTAAACCCGTGTGTGGATTCAGCAGTCTGCAACCACTCGCTGTGCAGAGTCTCAAAACAGGCGTTTTCAGCCCAATACCGGCATATGGAAGAAAGGGCAGAAAGCACAGGGAAATATCTGCTTCTAAATACAAAACGCAGCTATCTAACAAAACGGTTGTCAATGTGTGCACTCAACTTCCAGAGTTAAACCCGTGTGTGGTTCAACAGTCTGCAAACACTTTCTGTGCAGAGTCTCAAAAAAGGCGTTTTAGCCCAATACCAGCATATTGAAGAAAGGGCAGAAAGCACAGGGAAATATCTGCTTCTAAATTGAAAACGGAGCTATCTAACAGACCGGTTGTCAATGTGTGCACTCAAATTCCAGCGTTAAACCCGTGTGTGGATTCAGCAGTCTGCAAACACTTTCTGTGCAGAGTCTAAAAACAGGCGTTTTGAGCCCAATACCGGCATACGGAAGAAAGGGCAGTAAGCACAGGGAAATATCTGCTTCGAAATCCAAAAGGCAGCAATCTAACAGAACGGTTGTCAATGTGTCCACTGAACTTCCAGAGTTAAACCCGTGTGTGGATTCAGCAGTCTGCAAACACTTTCTGTGCAGAGTCTCAAAACAGGCGTTTTCAGCCCCATACCAGCATATGGAAGAATGGGCAGTAAGCACAGGGAAATATCTGCTTCTAAATCCAAAACGCAGCTATCTAACAGAACGGTTGTCAATGTGTGCACTCAACTTCCAGAGTTAAACCCGTGTGTGGATTCAGCCATCTGCAAACACTTTCTGTGCAGAGTCTCAAAACAGGCGTTTTCAGTCCAAAACCGGCATATGGAAGAAAGGACAGTAAGCACAGGGATATATCTGCTTTTAAATCCAAAACGCAGCTATCTAACAGAACGGTTGTCAATGTGTGCACTCAACTTCCTGAGTTAAACCCGTGTGTGGATTCAGCAGTCTGCAACCACTTGCTGTGCAGTTTTTGAAAACAGGCGTTTTCAGCCCAATACCGGCATTCGCAAGAAAGGGCAGAAAGCACAGGGAAATATCGCTTCTAAATCCAAAACGCAGCTATCTAACAGAACGGTTGTCAATGTGTGCACTCAACTTCCAGAGTTAAACCAGTGTGTGGATTCAGCAGTCTGCAAACACTTGCTGTGCAGAGTCTCAAAACAGGCGTTTTCAACCCAATACCGGCATATGGAAGAAATGTCAGATAGCACAGGGAAACATCTGCTTCTAAATCCAAAATACAGCTATCTAACAGAACGGTTGTCAATGTGTGCACTCAAATTCCAGAGTTAAACCCGTGTGTGGATTCAGCAGTCTGCAAACACTTGCTGTGCAGAGTCTCAAATAGGCGTTTTCAGCCCAATACCGGCATATCGAAGAAAGGGCAGAAAGCACAGGGAAATATCTGCTTCTAAATCCAAAACGCAGCTATCTAACAGAACGGTTGTCAATGTGTGCACTCAACTTCCAGAGTTAAACCCGTGTGTGGTTCAGCAGTCTGCAAACACTTTCTGTGCAGAGTCTCAAAACAGGCGTTTTAGCCCAATACCAGCATATGGAAGAAATGGCAGAAAGCACAGGGAAATATCTGCTTCTAAATCGAAAACGGAGGTATCTAACAGAACGGTTGTCAATGTGTGCACTCAAATTCCAGAGTTAAACCCGTGTGTGGATTCAGCAGTCTGCAAACACTTTCTGTGCAGAGTCTCAAAACTGGCGTTTTCAGCCCAATACCGGCATACGGAAGAAAGTGCAGTAAGCACAGTGTAATATCTACTTCGAAATCCAAAAGGCAGCTATCTAACAGTACGGTTGTCAATGTGTCCACTGAACTTCCAGAGTTAAACCCGTGTGTGGATTCAGCAGTCTGCAAACACTTTCTGTACAGAGTCTCAAAACAGGCGTTTTCAGCCCCATAACAGCATATGGAAGAAAGGGCAGTAAGCACAGGGAAATATCTGCTTCTAAATCCAAAACACAGCTATCTAACAGAACGGTTGTCAATGTGTGCACTCAACTTCCAGAGTTAAACACGTGTGTGGATTCAGCAGTCTGCAAAGACTTGCTGTGCAGAGTCTCAAAACAGGCGTTTTCAGCCCAATACCGGCATATCGAAGAAAGGGCAGAAAGCACAGGGAAATATCTGCTTCTAAATCCAAAACGCAGCTATCTAACAGAACGGTTGTCAATGTGTGCACTCAACTTCCAGAGTTAAACCCGTGTGTGGTTCAGCAGTCTGCAAACACTTTCTGTGCAGAGTCTCAAAACAGGCGTTTTAGCCCAATACCAGCATATGGAAGAAAGGGCAGAAAGCACAGGGAAATTTCTGCTTCTAAATCGAAAACGGAGCTATCTAACAGAACGGTTGTCAATGTGTGCACTCAAATTCCAGAGTTAAACCCTTGTGTGGATTCAGCAGTCTGCAAACACTTTCTGTGCAGAGTCTCAAAACAGGCGTTTTCAGCCCAATACCGGCATACGGAAGAAAGGGCAGTAAGCACAGAGAAATATCTGCTTTTAAATCCAAAACGCAGCTATCTAACAGAACGGCTGTCAATGTGTCCACTGAACTTCCAGAGTTAAACCCGTGTGTGGATTCAGCAGTCTGCAAACACTTTCTGTGCAGAGTCTCAAAACAGGCGTTTTCAGCCCCATACCAGCATATGGAAGAAAGGGCAGTAAGCACAGGGAAATATCTGCTTCTAAATCCAAAACGCAGCTATCTAACAGAACGGTTGTCAATGTGTGCACTCAACTTCCAGAGTTAAACCCGTGTGTAGATTCAGCCATCTGCAAACACTTTCTGTGCAGAGTCTCAAAACAGGCGTTTTCAGCCCAATACCGGCATTCGCAAGAAAGGGCAGAAAGCACAGGGAAATATCTGCTTCTAAATCCAAAATGCAGCTATCTAACAGAACGGTTGTCAATGTGTGCACTCAACTTCCAGAGTTAAACCCGTGTGTGGATTCAGCAGTCTGCAAACACTTTCTGTGCAGAGTCTCAAAACAGGCGTTTTAGCCCAATACCGGCATATGGAAGAAAGGGCAGAAAGCACAGGGAAATATCTGCTTCTAAATGGAAAACGCAGCAATCTAACAGAACGGTTGTCAATGTGTGCACTCAAATTCCAGAGTTAAACCCGTGTGTGTATTCAGCAGTCTGCAAACACTTTCTGTGCAGAGTCTCAAAACAGGCGTTTTCAGTCCAATACCGGCATATGGAAGAAAGGACAGTAAGCACAGGGATATATCTGCTTTTAAATCCAAAACGCAGCTATCTAACAGAACGGTTGTCAATATGTGCACTCAACTTCCAGAGTTAAACCCGTGTGAGGATTCAGCAGCCTGCAAACACTTTCTGTGCAGAGTCTCAAATCAGGCGTTTTCAGCCCAATACCGGCATATGGAAGAAAGGGCAGTAAGCACAGGGAAATATCTGCTTCTAAATTACAAAACGCAGCTATCTAACAGAACAGTTGTCAATGTGTGCACTCAACTTCCAGAGTTAAACCCGTGTGTGGATTCAGCAGTCTGCAAACAATTGCTGTGCAGAGTCTTCAAACAGGCATTTTTAGCCCAATACCGGCATATGGAAGAAAGGGCAGAAAGCACAGGGAAATATCTGCTTCTAAATCCAAAACGCAGCTATCTAACAGAACGGTTGTCAATGTGTGCACTCAACTTCCAGAGTTAAACCCGTGTGTGGATTCAGCAGTCTGCAACCACTTGCTGTGCAGAGTTTGAAAACAGGCGTTTTCAGCCCAATACCGGCATTCGCAAGAAAGGGCAGAAAGCACAGGGAAATATCGCTTCTAAATCCAAAACGCAGCTATCTAACAGAACGGTTGTCAATGTGTGCACTCAACTTCCAGAGTTAAACCCGTGTGTGGATTCAGCAGTCTGCAAACACTTGCTGTGCAGAGTCTCAAAACAGGCGTTTTCAACCCAATACCGGCATAAGGAAGAAATGTCAGATAGCACAGGGAAACATCTGCTACTAAATCCAAAATACAGCTATCTAACAGAACGGTTGTCAATGTGTGCACTCAACTTCCAGAGTTAAACCCGTGTGTGGATTCAGCAGTCTGCAAACACTTGCTGTGCAGAGTCTCAAAACAGGCGTTTTCAGCCCAATACCGGCATATCGAAGAAAGGGCAGAAAGCACAGGGAAATATCTGCTTCTAAATCCAAAACGCAGCTATCTAACAGAACGGTTGTCAATGTGTGCACTCAACTTCCAGAGTTAAACCCGTGTGTGGTTCAGCAGTCTGCAAACACTTTCTGTGCAGAGTCTCAAAACAGGCGTTTTAGCCCAATACCAGCATATGGAAGAAAGGGCAGAAAGCACAGGGAAATTTCTGCTTCTAAATCGAAAACGGAGCTATCTAACAGAACGGTTGTCAATGTGTGCACTCAAATTCCAGAGTTAAACCCGTGTGTGGATTCAGCAGTCTGCAAACACTTTCTGTGCAGAGTCTCAAAACAGGCGTTTTCAGCCCAATACCGGCATACGGAAGAAAGGGCAGTAAGCACAGGGAAATATCTGCTTCGAAATCCAAAAGGCAGCTATCTAACAGAACGGCTGTCAATGTGTCCACTGAACTTCCAGAGTTAAACCCGTGTGTGGATTCAGCAGTCTGCAAACACTTTCTGTGCAGAGTCTCAAAACAGGCGTTTTCAGCCCCATACCAGCATATGGAAGAAAGGGCAGTAAGCACAGGGAAATATCTGCTTCTAAATCCAAAACACAGCTATCTAACAGAACGGTTGTCAATGTGTGCACTCAACTTCCAGAGTTAAACCCGTGTGTGGATTCAGCCATCTGCAAACACTTTCTGTGCAGAGTCTCAAAACAGGCGTTTTCAGTCCAATACCGGCATATGGAAGAAAGGACAGTAAGCACAGGGATATATCTGCTTTTAAATCCAAAACGCAGCTACCTAACAGAACGGTTGTCAATATGTGCACTCAACTTCCAGAGTTAAACCCGTGTGAGGATTCAGCAGTCTGCAAACACTTTCTGTGCAGAGTCTCAAAACAGGCGTTTTCATCCCAATACCGGCATATGGAAGAAAGGGCAGTAAGCACAGAGAAATATCTGCTTCTAAATTCAAAACGCAGCTATCTAACAGAACAGTTGTCAATGTGTGCACTCAACTTCCAGAGTTAAACCCGTGTGTGGATTCAGCAGTCTGCAAACAATTGCTGTGCAGAGTCTTCAAACAGGCATTTTTAGCCCAATACCGGCATATGGAAGAAAGGGCAGAAAGCACAGGGAAATATCTGCTTCGAAATCCAAAACGCAGCTATCTAACAGAACGGTTGTCAATGTGTGCACTCAACTTCCAGAGTTAAACCCGTGTGTGGATTCAGCAGTCTGCAACCACTTGCTGTGCAGAGTCTCAAAACAGGCGTTTTCAGTCCAATACCGGCATATGGAAGAAAGGACAGTAAGCACAGGGATATATCTGCTTTTAAATCCAAAACGCAGCTAACTAACAGAACGGTTGTCAATATGTGCACTCAACTTCCAGAGTTAAACCCGTGTGAGGATTCAGCAGTCTGCAAACACTTTCTGTGCAGAGTCTCAAAACAGGCGTTTTCATCCCAATACCGGCATATGGAAGAAAGGGCAGTAAGCACAGAGAAATATCTGCTTCTAAATTCAAAACGCAGCTATCTAACAGAACAGTTGTCAATGTGTGCACTCAACTTACAGAGTTAAACCCGTGTGTGGATTCAGCAGTCTGCAAACAATTGCTGTGCAGAGTCTTCAAACAGGCATTTTTAGCCCAATACCGGCATATGGAAGAAAGGGCAGAAAGCACAGGGAAATATCTGCTTCGAAATCCAAAACGCAGCTATCTAACAGAACGGTTGTCAATGTGTGCACTCAACTTCCAGAGTTAAACCCGTGTGTGGATTCAGCAGTCTGTAACCACTTGCTGTGCAGAGTCTCAAAACAGGCGTTTTCAGCTCAATACCGGCATTCGCAAGAAAGGCCAGAAAGCACAGGGAAATATCTGCTTCTAAATCCAAAACGCAGCTATCTAACAGAACGGTTGTCAATGTGTGCACTCAACTTCCAGAGTTAAACCCGTGTGTGGTTCAGCAGTCTGCAACCACTTGCTGTGCAGAGTCTCAAAACAGGCGTTTTCAGCCCATTACCGGCATTCGCAAGAAAGGGCAGAAAGCACAGGGAAATATCTGCTTCTAAATCCAAAACGCAGCTATCTAACAGAACGGTTGTCAATGTGTGCACTCAACTTCCAGAGTTAAACCCGTGTGTGGATTCAGCAGTCTGCAAACACTCGCTGTGCCCAGTCTCAAAACAGGCGTTTTCAGCCCAATACCGGCATATGGAAGAAAGGGCAGAAAGCACAGGGAAATATCTGCTTCTAAATCCAAAACGCAGCTATCTAACAAAACGGTTGTCAATGTGTGCACTCAACTTCCAGAGTTAAACCCGTGTGTGGTTCAACAGTCTGCAAACACTTTCTGTGCAGAGTCTCAAAAAAGGCGTTTTAGCCCAATACCAGCATATTGAAGAAAGGGCAGAAAGCACAGGGAAATATCTGCTTCTAAATTGAAAACGGAGCTATCTAAAAGACCGGTTGTCAATGTGTGCACTCAAATTCCAGAGTTAAACCCGTGTGTGGATTCAGCAGTCTGCAAACGCTTTCTGTGCAGAGTCTAAAAACAGGCGTTTTGAGCCCAATACCGGCATACGGAAGAAAGGGCAGTAAGCACAGGGAAATATCTGCTTCGAAATCCAAAAGGCAGCTATCTAACAGAACGGTTGTCAATGTGTCCACTGAACTTCCAGAGTTAAACCCGTGTGTGGATTCAGCAGTCTGCAAACACTTTCTGTGCAGAGTCTCAAAACAGGCGTTTTCAGCCCCATACCAGCATATGGAAGAATGGGCAGTAAGCACAGGGAAATATCTGCTTCTAAATCCAAAACGCAGCTATCTAACAGAACGGTTGTCAATGTGTGCACTCAACTTCCAGAGTTAAACCCGTGTGTGGATTCAGCCATCTGCAAACACTTTCTGTGCAGAGTCTGAAAACAGGCGTTTTCAGTCCAAAACCGGCATATGGAAGAAAGGACAGTAAGCACAGGGATATATCTGCTTTTAAATCCAAAACGCAGCAATCTAAAAGAACGGTTGTCAATGTGTGCACTCAACTTCCTGAGTTAAACCCGTGTGTGGATTCAGCCATCTGCAAACACTTTCTGTGCAGAGTCTCAAAACAGGCGTTTTCAGTCCAAAACCGGCATATGGAAGAAAGGACAGTAAGCACAGGGATATATCTGCTTTTAAATCCAAAACGCAGCTATCTAACAGAACGGTTGTCAATGTGTGCACTCAACTTCCAGAGTTAAACCCGTGTGTGGATTCAGCAGTCTGCAACCACTTGCTGTGCAGAGTTTGAAAACAGGCGTTTTCAGCCCAATACCGGCATTCGCAAGAAAGGGCAGAAAGCACAGGGAAATATCGCTTCTAAATCCAAAACGCAGCTATCTAACAGAACGGTTTTCAATGTGTGCACTCAACTTCCAGAGTTAAACCCGTGTGTGGATTCAGCAGTCTGCAAACACTTGCTGTGCAGAGTCTCAAAACAGGCGTTTTCAACCCAATACCGGCATAAGGAAGAAATGTCAGATAGCACAGGGAAACATCTGCTTCTAAATCCAAAATACAGCTATCTAACAGAACGGTTGTCAATGTGTGCACTCAACTTCCAGAGTTAAACCCGTGTGTGGATTCAGCAGTCTGCAAACACTTGCTGTGCAGAGTCTCAAAACAGGCGTTTTCAGCCCAATACCGGCATATCGAAGAAAGGGCAGAAAGCACAGGGAAATATCTGCTTCTAAATCCAAAACGCAGCTATCTAACAGAACGGTTGTCAATGTGTGCACTCAACTTCCAGAGTTAATCCCGTGTGTGGTTCAGCAGTCTGCAAACACTTTCTGTGCAGAGTGTCAAAACAGGCGTTTTAGCCTAATACCAGCATATGGAAGAAAGGGCAGAAAGCACAGGGAAATTTCTGCTTCTAAATCGAAAACGGAGCTATCTAACAGAACGGTTGTCAATGTGTGCACTCAAATTCCAGAGTTAAACCCGTGTGTGGATTCAGCAGTCTGCAAACACTTGCTGTGCAGAGTCTCAAAACAGGCGTTTTCAGCCCAATACCGGCATATCGAAGAAAGGGCAGAAAGCACAGGGAAATATCTGCTTCTAAATCCAAAACGCAGCTATCTAACAGAACGGTTGTCAATGTGTGCACTCAACTTCCAGAGTTAAACCCGTGTGTGGTTCAGCAGTCTGCAAACACTTTCTGTGCAGAGTGTCAAAACAGGCGTTTTAGCCCAATACCAGCATATGGAAGAAAGGGCAGAAAGCACAGGGAAATTTCTGCTTCTAAATCGAAAACGGAGCTATCTAACAGAACGGTTGTCAATGTGTGCACTCAAATTCCAGAGTTAAACCCGTGTGTGGATTCAGCAGTCTGCAAACACTTTCTGTGCAGAGTCTCAAAACAGGCGTTTTCAGCCCAATACCGGCATACGGAAGAAAGGGCAGTAAGCACAGGGAAATATCTGCTTTTAAATCCAAAACGCAGCTATCTAACAGAACGGCTGTCAATGTGTCCACTGAACTTCCAGAGTTAAATCCGTGTGTGGATTCAGCAGTCTGCAAACACTTTCTGTGCAGAGTCTCAAAACAGGCGTTTTCAGCCCGATACCAGCATATGGAAGAAAGGGCAGTAAGCACAGGGAAATATCTGCTTCTAAATCCAAAACGCAGCAATCTAACAGAACGGTTGTCAATGTGTGCACTCAACTTCCAGAGTTAAACCCGTGTGTAGATTCAGCCATCTGCAAACACTTTCTGTGCAGAGTCTCAAAACAGGCGTTTTCAGCCCAATACCGGCATTCGCAAGAAAGGGCAGAAAGCACAGGGAAATATCTGCTTCTAAATCCAAAATGCAGCTATCTAACAGAACGGTTGTCAATGTGTGCACTCAACTTCCAGAGTTAAACCCGTGTGTGGATTCAGCAGTCTGCAAACACTTTCTGTGCAGAGTCTCAAAACAGGCGTTTTAGCCCAATACCGGCATATGGAAGAAAGGGCAGAAAGCACAGGGAAATATCTGCTTCTAAATGGAAAACGCAGCAATCTAACAGAACGGTTGTCAATGTGTGCACTCAAATTCCAGAGTTAAACCCGTGTGTGTATTCAGCAGTCTGCAAACACTTTCTGTGCAGAGTCTCAAAACAGGCGTTTTCAGTCCAATACCGGCATATGGAAGAAAGGACAGTAAGCACAGGGATATATCTGCTTTTAAATCCAAAACGCAGCTATCTAACAGAACGGTTGTCAATATGTGCACTCAACTTCCAGAGTTAAACCCGTGTGAGGATTCAGCAGCCTGCAAACACTTTCTGTGCAGAGTCTCAAATCAGGCGTTTTCAGCCCAATACCGGCATATGGAAGAAAGGGCAGTAAGCACAGGGAAATATCTGCTTCTAAATTCAAAACGCAGCTATTTAACAGAACAGTTGTCAATGTGTGCACTCAACTTCCAGAGTTAAACCCGTGTGTGGATTCAGCAGTCTGCAAACAATTGCTGTGCAGAGTCTTCAAACAGGCATTTTTAGTCCAATACCGGCATATGGAAGAAAGGGCAGAAAGCACAGGGAAATATCTGCTTCTAAATCCAAAACGCAGCTATCTAACAGAACGGTTGTCAATGTGTGCACTCAACTTCCAGAGTTAAACCCGTGTGTGGATTCAGCAGTCTGCAACCACTTGCTGTGCAGAGTCTCAAAACAGGCGTTTTCAGCTCAATACCGGCATTCGCAAGAAAGGCCAGAAAGCACAGGGAAATATCTGCTTCTAAATCCAAAACGCAGCTATCTAACAGAACGGTTGTCAATGTGTGCACTCAACTTCCAGAGTTAAACCCGTGTGTGGATTCAGCAGTCTGCAACCACTTGCTGTGCAGAGTCTCAAAACAGGCGTTTTCAGCCCAATACCGGCATTCGCAAGAAAGGGCAGAAAGCACAGGGAAATATCTGCTTCTAAATCCAAAATGCAGCTATCTAACAGTACGGTTGTCAATGTGTGCACTCAACTTCCAGAGTTAAACCCGTGTTTGGATTCAGCAGTCTGCAAACACTTTCTGTGCAGAGTCTCAAAACAGGCGTTTTAGCCCAATACCGGCATATGGAAGAAAGGGCAGAAAGCACAGGGAAATATCTGCTTCTAATTCGAAAACGCAGCTATCTAACAGAACGGTTGTCAATGTGTGCACTCAAATTCCAGAGTTAAACCCGTGTGTGGATTCAGCAGTCTGCAAACACTTTCTGTGTAGAGTCTAAAAACAGGCGTTTTGAGCCCAATACCGGCATACGGAAGAAAGGGCAGTAAGCACAGGGAAATATCTGCTTCGAAATCCAAAAGGCAGCTATCTAACAGAACGGTTGTCAATGTGTCCACTGAACTTCCAGAGTTAAACCCGTGTGTGGATTCGGCAGTCTGCAAACACTTTCTGTGGAGAGTCTCAAAACAGGCGTTTTCAGCCCCTTACCAGCATATGGAAGAAAGGGCAGTAAGCACAGGGAAATATCTGCTTCTAAATCCAAAACGCAGCTATCTAACAGAACGGTTGTCAACGTGTGCACTCAACTTCCAGAGTTAAACCCGTGTGTGGATTCAGCCATCTGCAAACACTTTCTGTGCAGAGTCTCAAAACAGGCGTTTTCAGTCCAAAACCGGCATATGGAAGAAAGGACAGTAAGCACAGGGATATATCTGCTTTTAAATCCAAAACGCAGCTATCTAACAGAACGGTTGTCAATGTGTGCACTCAACTTCCAGAGTTAAACCCGAGTGTGGATTCAGCAGTCTGCAAACACTTGCTGTGCAGAGTTTGAAAACAGGCGTTTTCAGCCCAATACCGGCATTCGCAAGAAAGGGCAGAAAGCACAGGGAAATATCGCTTCTAAATCCAAAACGCAGCTATCTAACAGAACGGTTGTCAATGTGTGCACTCAACTTCCAGAGTTAAACCCGTGTGTGGATTCAGCAGTCTGCAAACACTTGCTGTGCAGAGTCTCAAAACAGGCGTTTTCAACCCAATACCGACATAAGGAAGAAATGTCAGATAGCACAGGGAAACATCTGCTACTAAATCCAAAATACAGCTATCTAACAGAACGGTTGTCAATGTGTGCACTCAACTTCCAGAGTTAAACCCGTGTGTGGATTCAGCAGTCTGTAAACACTTGCTGTGCAGAGTCTCAAAACAGGCGTTTTCAGCCCAATACCGGCATATCGAAGAAAGGGCAGAAAGCACAGGGAAATATCTGCTTCTAAATCCAAAACGCAGCTATCTAACAGAACGGTTGTCAATGTGTGCACTCAACTTCCAGAGTTAAACCCGTGTGTGGTTCAGCAGTCTGCAAACACTTTCTGTGCAGAGTCTCAAAACAGGCGTTTTAGCCCAATACCAGCATATGGAAGAAAGGGCAGAAAGCACAGGGAAATTTCTGCTTCTAAATCGAAAACGGAGCTATCTAACAGAACGGTTGTCAATTTGTGCACTCAAATTCCAGAGTTAAACCCGTGTGTGGATTCAGCAGTCTGCAAACACTTTCTGTGCAGAGTCTCAAAACAGGCGTTTTCAGCCCAATACCGGCATACGGAAGAAAGGGCAGTAAGCACAGGGAAATATCTGCTTCGAAATCCAAAAGGCAGCTATCTAACAGAACGGCTGTCAATGTGTCCACTGAACTTCCAGAGTTAAACCCGTGTGTGGATTCAGCAGTCTGCAAACACTTTCTGTGCAGAGTCTCAAAACAGGCGTTTTCAGCCCCATACCAGCATATGGAAGAAAGGGCAGTAAGCACAGGGAAATATCTGCTTCTAAATCCAAAACACAGCTATCTAACAGAACGGTTGTCAATGTGTGCACTCAACTTCCAGAGTTAAACCCGTGTGTGGATTCAGCCATCTGCAAACACTTTCTGTGCAGAGTCTCAAAACAGGCGTTTTCAGTCCAATACCGGCATATGGAAGAAAGGACAGTAAGCACAGGGATATATCTGCTTTTAAATCCAAAACGCAGCTACCTAACAGAACGGTTGTCAATATGTGCACTCAACTTCCAGAGTTAAACCCGTGTGAGGATTCAGCAGTCTGCAAACACTTTCTGTGCAGAGTCTCAAAACAGGCGTTTTCATCCCAATACCGGCATATGGAAGAAAGGGCAGTAAGCACAGAGAAATATCTGCTTCTAAATTCAAAACGCAGCTATCTAACAGAACAGTTGTCAATGTGTGCACTCAACTTCCAGAGTTAAACCCGTGTGTGGATTCAGCAGTCTGCAAACAATTGCTGTGCAGAGTCTTCAAACAGGCATTTTTAGCCCAATACCGGCATATGGAAGAAATGGCAGAAAGCACAGGGAAATATCTGCTTCGAAATCCAAAACGCAGCTATCTAACAGAACGGTTGTCAATGTGTGCACTCAACTTCCAGAGTTAAACCCGTGTGTGGATTCAGCAGTCTGCAACCACTTGCTGTGCAGAGTCTCAAAACAGGCGTTTTCAGTCCAATACCGGCATATGGAAGAAAGGACAGTAAGCACAGGGATATATCTGCTTTTAAATCCAAAACGCAGCTACCTAACAGAACGGTTGTCAATATGTGCACTCAACTTCCAGAGTTAAACCCGTGTGAGGATTCAGCAGTCTGCAAACACTTTCTGTGCAGAGTCTCAAAACAGGCGTTTTCATCCCAATACCGGCATATGGAAGAAAGGGCAGTAAGCACAGAGAAATATCTGCTTCTAAATTCAAAACGCAGCTATCTAACAGAACAGTTGTCAATGTGTGCACTCAACTTCCAGAGTTAAACCCGTGTGTGGATTCAGCAGTCTGCAAACAATTGCTGTGCAGAGTCTTCAAACAGGCATTTTTAGCCCAATAACGGCATATGGAAGAAAGGGCAGAAAGCACAGGGAAATATCTGCTTCGAAATCCAAAACGCAGCTATCTAACAGAACGGTTGTCAATGTGTGCACTCAACTTCCAGAGTTAAACCCGCGTGTGGATTCAGCAGTCTGTAACCACTTGCTGTGCAGAGTCTCAAAACAGGCGTTTTCAGCTCAATACCGGCATTCGCAAGAAAGGCCAGAAAGCACAGGGAAATATCTGCTTCTAAATCCAAAACGCAGCTATCTAACAGAACGGTTGTCAATGTGTGCACTCAACTTCCAGAGTTAAACCCGTGTGTGGATTCAGCAGTCTGCAACCACTTGCTGTGCAGAGTCTCAAAACAGGCGTTTTCAGCCCAATACCGGCATTCGCAAGAAAGGGCAGAAAGCACAGGGAAATATCTGCTTCTAAATCCAAAACGCAGCTATCTAAAAGAACGGTTGTCAATGTGTGCACTCAACTTCCAGAGTTAAACCCGTGTGTGGATTCAGCAGTCTGCAAACACTCGCTGTGCAGAGTCTCAAAACAGGAGTTTTCAGCCCAATACCGGCATATGGAAGAAAGGGCAGAAAGCACAGGGAAATATCTGCTTCTAAATCCAAAACGCAGCTATCTAACAAAACGGTTGTCAATGTGTGCACTCAACTTCCAGAGTTAAACCCGTGTGTGGTTCAACAGTCTGCAAACACTTTCTGTGCAGAGTCTCAAAAAAGGCGTTTTAGCCCAATACCAGCATATTGAAGAAAGGGCAGAAAGCACAGGGAAATATCTGCTTCTAAATTGAAAACGGAGCTATCTAACAGACCGTTTGTCAATGTGTGCACTCAAATTCCAGAGTTAAACCCGTGTGTGGATTCAGCTGTCTGCAAACACTTTCTGTGCAGAGTCTAAAAACAGGCGTTTTGAGCCCAATACCGGCATACGGAAGAAAGGGCAGTAAGCACAGGGAAATATCTGCTTCGAAATCCAAAAGGCAGCTATCTAACAGAACGGTTGTCAATGTGTCCACTCAACTTCCAGAGTTAAACCCGTGTGTGGATTCAGCAGTCTGCAAACACTTTCTGTGCAGAGTCTCAAAACAGGCGTTTTCAGCCCCATACCAGCATATGGAAGAATGGGCAGTAAGCACAGGGAAATATCTGCTTCTAAATCCAAAACGCAGCTATCTAACAGAACGGTTGTCAATGTGTGCACTCAACTTCCAGAGTTAAACCCGTGTGTGGATTCAGCCATCTGCAAACACTTTCTGTGCAGAGTCTGAAAACAGGCGTTTTCAGTCCAAAACCGGCATATGGAAGAAAGGACAGTAAGCACAGGGATATATCTGCTTTTAAATCCAAAACGCAGCAATCTAAAAGAACGGTTGTCAATGTGTGCACTCAACTTCCTGAGTTAAACCCGTGTGTGGATTCAGCCATCTGCAAACACTTTCTGTGCAGAGTCTCAAAACAGGCGTTTTCAGTCCAAAACCGGCATATGGAAGAAAGGACAGTAAGTACAGGGATATATCTGCTTTTAAATCCAAAACGCAGCTATCTAACAGAACGGTTGTCAATGTGTGCACTCAACTTCCAGAGATAAACCCGTGTGTGGATTCAGCAGTCTGCAACCACTTGCTGTGCAGAGTTTGAAAACAGGCGTTTTCAGCCCAATACCGGCATTCGCAAGAAAGGGCAGAAAGCACAGGGAAATATCGCTTCTAAATCCAAAACGCAGCTATCTAACAGAACGGTTGTCAATGTGTGCACTCAACTTCCAGAGTTAAACCCGTGTGTGGATTCAGCAGTCTGCAAACACTTGCTGTGCAGAGTCTCAAAACAGGCGTTTTCAACCCAATACCGGCATAAGGAAGAAATGTCAGATAGCACAGGGAAACATCTGCTTCTATATCCAAAATACAGCTATCTAACAGAACGGTTGTCAATGTGTGCACTCAACTTCCAGAGTTAAACCCGTGTGTGGATTCAGCAGTCTGCAAACAATTGCTGTGCAGAGTCTTCAAACAGGCATTTTTAGCCCAATACCGGCATATGGAAGAAAGGGCAGAAAGCACAGGGAAATATCTGCTTCGAAATCCAAAACGCAGGTATCTAACAGAACGGTTGTCAATGTGTGCACTCAACTTCCAGAGTTAAACCCGTGTGTGGATTCAGCAGTCTGTAACCACTTGCTGTGCAGAGTCTCAAAACAGGCGTTTTCAGCTCAATACCGGCATTCGCAAGAAAGGCCAGAAAGCACAGGGAAATATCTGCTTCTAAATCCAAAACGCAGCTATCTAACAGAACGGTTGTCAATGTGTGCACTCAACTTCCAGAGTTAAACCCGTGTGTGGATTCAGCAGTCTGCAACCACTTGCTGTGCAGAGTCTCAAAACAGGCGTTTTCAGCCCAATACCGGCATTCGCAAGAAAGGGCAGAAAGCACAGGGAAATATCTGCTTCTAAATCCAAAACGCAGCTATCTAACAGAACGGTTGTCAATGTGTGCACTCAACTTCCAGAGTTAAACCCGTGTGTGGATTCAGCAGTCTGAAAACACTCGCTGTGCAGAGTCTCAAAACAGGAGTTTTCAGCCCAATACCGGCATATGGAAGAAAGGGCAGAAAGCACAGGGAAATATCTGCTTCTAAATCCAAAACGCAGCTATCTAACAAAACGGTTGTCAATGTGTGCACTCAACTTCCAGAGTTAAACCCGTGTGTGGTTCAACAGTCTGCAAACACTTTCTGTGCAGAGTCTCAAAAAAGGCGTTTTAGCCCAATACCAGCATATTGAAGAAAGGGCAGAAAGCACAGGGAAATATCTGCTTCTAAATTGAAAACGGAGCTATCTAACAGACCGTTTGTCAATGTGTGCACTCAAATTCCAGAGTTAAACCCGTGTGTGGATTCAGCTGTCTGCAAACACTTTCTGTGCAGAGTCTAAAAACAGGCGTTTTGAGCCCAATACCGGCATACGGAAGAAAGGGCAGTAAGCACAGGGAAATATCTGCTTCGAAATCCAAAAGGCAGCTATCTAACAGAACGGTTGTCAATGTGTCCACTGAACTTCCAGAGTTAAACCCGTGTGTGGATTCAGCAGTCTGCAAACACTTTCTGTGCAGAGTCTCAAAACAGGCGTTTTCAGCCCCATACCAGCATATGGAAGAATGGGCAGTAAGCACAGGGAAATATCTGCTTCTAAATCCAAAACGCAGCTATCTAACAGAACGGTTGTCAATGTGTGCACTCAACTTCCAGAGTTAAACCCGTGTGTGGATTCAGCCATCTGCAAACACTTTCTGTGCAGAGTCTGAAAACAGGCGTTTTCAGTCCAAAACCGGCATATGGAAGAAAGGACAGTAAGCACAGGGATATATCTGCTTTTAAATCAAAACGCAGCAATCTAAAAGAACGGTTGTCAATGTGTGCACTCAACTTCCTGAGTTAAACCCGTGTGTGGATTCAGCCATCTGCAAACACTTTCTGTGCAGAGTCTCAAAATAGGCGTTTTCAGTCCAAAACCGGCATATGGAAGAAAGGACAGTAAGCACAGGGATATATCTGCTTTTAAATCCAAAACGCAGCTATCTCACAGAACGGTTGTCAATGTGTGCACTCAACTTCCAGAGTTAAACCCGTGTGTGGATTCAGCAGTCTGCAACCACTTGCTGTGCAGAGTTTGAAAACAGGCGTTTTCAGCCCAATACCGGCATTCGCAAGAAAGGGCAGAAAGCACAGGGAAATATCGCTTCTAAATCCAAAACGCAGCTATCTAACAGAACGGTTGTCAATGTGTGCACTCAACTTCCAGAGTTAAACCCGTGTGTGGATTCAGCAGTCTGCAAACACTTGCTGTGCAGAGTCTCAAAACAGGCGTTTTCAACCCAATACCGGCATAAGGAAGAAATGTCAGATAGCACAGGGAAACATCTGCTTCTAAATCCAAAATACAGCTATCTAACAGAACGGTTGTCAATGTGTGCACTCAACTTCCAGAGTTAAACCCGTGTGTGGATTCAGCAGTCTGCAAACACTTGCTGTGCAGAGTCTCAAAACAGGCGTTTTCAGCCCAATACCGGCATATCGAAGAAAGGGCAGAAAGCACAGGGAAATATCTGCTTCTAAATCCAAAACGCAGCTATCTAACAGAACGGTTGTCAATGTGTGCACTCAACTTCCAGAGTTAAACCCGTGTGTGGTTCAGCAGTCTGCAAACACTTTCTGTGCAGAGTGTCAAAACAGGCGTTTTAGCCCAATACCAGCATATGGAAGAAAGGGCAGAAAGCACAGGGAAATTTCTGCTTCTAAATCGAAAACGGAGCTATCTAACAGAACGGTTGTCAATGTGTGCACTCAAAATCCAGAGTTAAACCCGTGTGTGGATTCAGCAGTCTGCAAACACTTTCTGTGCAGAGTCTCAAAACAGGCGTTTTCAGCCCAATACCGGCATACGGAAGAAAGGGCAGTAAGCACAGGGAAATATCTGCTTCGAAATCCAAAAGGCAGCTATCTAACAGAACGGCTGTCAATGTGTCCACTGAACTTCCAGAGTTAAACCCGTGTGTGGATTCAGCAGTCTGCAAACAATTGCTGTGCAGAGTCTTCAAACAGGCATTTTTAGCCAAATACCGGCATATGGAAGAAAGGGCAGAAAGCACAGGGAAATATCTGCTTCGAAATCCAAAACGCAGCTATCTAACAGAACGGTTGTCAATGTGTGCACTCAACTTCCAGAGTTAAACCCGTGTGTGGATTCAGCAGTCTGCAAACACTTGCTGTGCAGTGTCTCAAAACAGGCGTTTTCAGTCCAATACCGGCATATGGAAGAAAGGACAGTAAGCACAGGGATATATCTGCTTTTAAATCCAAAACGCAGCTACCTAACAGAACGGTTGTCAATATGTGCACTCAACTTCCAGAGTTAAACCCGTGTGAGGATTCAGCAGTCTGCAAACACTTTCTGTGCAGAGTCTCAAAACAGGCGTTTTCATCCCAATACCGGCATATGGAAGAAAGGGCAGTAAGCACAGAGAAATATCTGCTTCTAAATTCAAAACGCAGCTATCTAACAGAACAGTTGTCAATGTGTGCACTCAACTTCCAGAGTTAAACCCGTGTGTGGATTCAGCAGTCTGCAAACAATTGCTGTGCAGAGTCTTCAAACAGGCATTTTTAGCCCAATACCGGCATATGGAAGAAAGGGCAGAAAGCACAGGGAAATATCTGCTTCGAAATCCAAAACGCAGCTATCTAACAGAACGGTTGTCAATGTGTGCACTCAACTTCCAGAGTTAAACCCGTGTGTGGATTCAGCAGTCTGCAACCACTTGCTGTGCAGAGTCTCAAAACAGGCGTTTTCAGCTCAATACCGGCATTCGCAAGAAAGGCCAGAAAGCACAGGGAAATATCTGCTTCTAAATCCAAAACGCAGCTATTTAACAGAATGGTTGTCAATGTGTGCACTCAACTTCCAGAGTTAAACCCGTGTGTGGATTCAGCAGTCTGCAACCACTTGCTGTGCAGAGTCTCAAAACAGGCGTTTTCAGCCCAATACCGGCATTCGCAAGAAAGGGCAGAAAGCACAGGGAAATATCTGCTTCTAAATCCAAAACGCAGCTATCTAACAAAACGGTTGTCAATGTGTGCACTCAACTTCCAGAGTTAAACCCGTGTGTGGTTCAACAGTCTGCAAACACTTTCTGTGCAGAGTCTCAAAAAAGGCGTTTTAGCCCAATACCAGCATATTGAAGAAAGGGCAGAAAGCACAGGGAAATATCTGCTTCTAAATTGAAAACGGAGCTATCTAACAGACCGGTTGTCAATGTGTGCACTCAAATTCCAGAGTTAAACCCGTGTGTGGATTCAGCAGTCTGCAAACACTTTCTGTGCAGAGTCTAAAAACAGGCGTTTTGAGCCCAATACCGGCATACGGAAGAAAGGGCAGTAAGCACAGGGAAATATCTGCTTCGAAATCCAAAAGGCAGCTATCTAACAGAACGGTTGTCAATGTTTCCACTGAACTTCCAGAGTTAAACCCGTGTGTGGATTCAGCAGTCTGCAAACACTTTCTGTGCAGAGTCTCAAAACAGGCGTTTTCAGCCCCATACCAGCATATGGAAGAATGGGCAGTAAGCACAGGGAAATATCTGCTTCTAAATCCAAAACGCAGCTATCTAACAGAACGGTTGTCAATGTGTGCACTCAACTTCCAGAGTTAAACCCGTGTGTGGATTCAGCCATCTGCAAACACTTTCTGTGCAGAGTCTCAAAACAGGCGTTTTCAGTCCAAAACCGGCATATGGAAGAAAGGACAGTAAGCACAGGGATATATCTGCTTTTAAATCCAAAACGCAGCTATCTAACAGAACGGTTGTCAATGTGTGCACTCAACTTCCTGAGTTAAACCCGTGTGTGGATTCAGCAGTCTGCAACCACTTGCTGTGCAGAGTTTGAAAACAGGCGTTTTCAGCCCAATACCGGCATTCGCAAGAAAGGGCAGAAAGCACAGGGAAATATCGCTTCTAAATCCAAAACGCAGCTATCTAACAGAACGGTTGTCAATGTGTGCACTCAACTTCCAGAGTTAAACCCGTGTGTGGATTCAGCAGTCTGCAAACACTTGCTGTGCAGAGTCTCAAAACAGGCGTTTTCAACCCAATACCGGCATATGGAAGAAATGTCAGATAGCACAGGGAAACATCTGCTTCTAAATCCAAAATACAGCTATCTAACAGAACGGTTGTCAATGTGTGCACTCAAATTCCAGAGTTAAACCCGTGTGTGGATTCAGCAGTCTGCAAACACTTGCTGTGCAGTGTCTCAAAACAGGCGTTTTCAGCCCAATACCGGCATATCGAATAAAGGGCAGAAAGCACAGGGAAATATCTGCTTTTAAATCCAAAACGCAGCTATCTAACAGAACGGTTGTCAATGTGTGCACTCAACTTCCAGAGTTAAACCCGTGTGTGGATTCAGCAGTCTGCAAACACTTTCTGTGCAGAGTCTCAAAACAGGCGTTTTAGCCCAATACCATCATATGGAAGAAATGGCAGAAATCACAGGGAAATATCTGCTTCTAAATCGAAAACGGAGCTATCTAACAGAACGGTTGTCAATGTGTGCACTCAAATTCCAGAGTTAAACCCGTGTGTGGATTCAGCAGTCTGCAAACACTTTCTGTGCAGAGTCTCAAAACAGGCGTTTTCAGCACAATACCGGCATACGGAAGAAAGGGCAGTAAGCACAGGGAAATATCTGCTTCGAAATCAAAAAGGCAGCTATCTAACAGAACGGCTGTCAATGTGTCCACTGAACTTCCAGAGTTAAACCCGTGTGTGGATTCAGCAGTCTGCAAACACTTTCTGTGCAGAGTCTCAAAACAGGCGTTTTCAGCCCCATACCAGCATATGGAAGAAAGGGCAGTAAGCACAGGGAAATATCTGCTTCTAAATCCAAAACACAGCTATCTAACAGAACGGTTGTCAATATGTGCACTCAACTTCCAGAGTTAAACCCGTGTGTGGATTCAGCAGTCTGCAAACACTTGCTGTGCAGAGTCTCAAAACAGTCGTTTTCAGCCCAATACTGGCATATCGAAGAAAGGGCAGAAAGCACAGGGAAATATCTGCTTCTAAATCCAAAACGCAGCTATCTAACAGAACGGTTGTCAATGTGTGCACTCAACTTCCAGAGTTAAACCCGTGTGTGGTTCAGCAGTCTGCAAACACTTTCTGTGCAGTGTCTCAAAACAGGCGTTTTAGCCCAATACCAGCATATGGAAGAAAGGGCAGAAAGCACAGGGAAATATCTGCTTCTAAATCGAAAACGGAGCTATCTAACAGAACGGTTGTCAATGTGTGCACTCAAATTCCAGAGTTAAACCCGTGTGTGGATTCAGCAGTCTGCAAACACTTTCTGTGCAGAGTTTCAAAACAGGCGTTTTCAGCCCAATACCGGCATACGGAAGAAAGGGCAGTAAGCACAGGGAAATATCTGCTTCGAAATCAAAAAGGCAGCTATCTAACAGAACGGCTGTCAATGTGTCCACTGAACTTCCGGAGTTAAACCCGTGTGTGGATTCAGCAGTCTGCAAACACTTTCTGTGCAGAGTCTCAAAACAGGCGTTTTCAGCCCCATACCAGCATATGGAAGAAAGGAGAGTAAGCACAGGGATATATCTGCTTCTAAATCCAAAACGCAGCTATCTAACAGAACGGTTGTCAATGTGTGCACTCAACTTCCAGAGTTAAACCCGTGTGTGGATTCAGCAGTCTGCAAACACTTGCTGTGCAGAGTCTCAAAACAGGCGTTTTCAGCCCAATACCGGCATTCGCAAGAAAGGGCAGAAAGCACAGGGAACTATCGCTTCTAAATCCAAAACGCAGCTATCTAACAGAACGGTTGTCAATGTGTGCACTCAACTTCCAGAGTTAAACCCGTGTGTGGATTCAGCAGTCTGCAAACTCTTGCTGTGCAGAGTCTCAAAACAGGCGTTTTCAACCCAATACCGGCATAAGGAAGAAATGTCAGATAGCACAGGGAAATATCTGCTTCTAAATCCAAAATACAGCTATCTAACAGAACGGTTGTCAATGTGTGCACTCAACTTCCAGAGTTAAACCCGTGTGTGGATTCAGCAGTCTGCAAACACTTGCTGTGCAGAGTCTCAAAACAGGCGTTTTCAGCGCAATACCGGCATATCGAAGAAAGGGCAGAAAGCACAGGGAAATATCTGCTTCTAAATCCAAAACGCAGCTATCTAACAGAACGGTTGTCAATGTGTGCACTCAACTTCCAGAGTTAAACCCGTGTGTGGTTCAGCAGTCTGCAAACACTTTCTGTGCAGAGTCTCAAAACAGGCGTTTTAGCCCAATACCAGCATATGGAAGAAAGGGCAGAAAGCACAGGGAAATTTCTGCTTCTAAATCGAAAACGGAGCTATCTAACAGAACGGTTGTCAATGTGTGCACTCAAATTCCAGAGTTAAACCCGTGTGTGGATTCAGCAGTCTGCAAACACTTTCTGTGCAGAGTCTCAAAACAGGCGTTTTCAGCCCAATACCGGCATACGGAAGAAAGGGCAGTAAGCACAGGGAAATATCTGCTTCGAAATCCAAAAGGCAGCTATCTAACAGAACGGCTGTCAATGTGTCCACTGAACTTCCAGAGTTAAACCCGTGTGTGGATTCAGCAGTCTGCAAACACTTTCTGTGCAGAGTCTCAAAACAGGCGTTTTCAGCCCCATACCAGCATATGGAAGAAAGGGCAGTAAGCACAGGGAAATATCTGCTTCGAAATCCAAAAGGCAGCTATCTAACAGAACGGTTGTCAATGTGTCCACTGAACTTCCAGAGTTAACCCGTGTGTGGATTCAGCAGTCTGCAAACACTTTCTGTGAAGAGTCTCAAAACAGGCGTTTTCAGCCCCATACCAGCATATGGAAGAAAGGGCAGTAAGCACAGGGAAATATCTGCTTCTAAATCCAAAACACAGCTATCTAACAGAACGGTTGTCAATGTGTGCACTCAACTTCCAGAGTTAAACCCGTGTGTGGATTCAGAAGTCTGCAAACACATGCTGTGCAGAGTCTCAAAACAGGCGTTTTCAGCCCAATACTGGCATATCGAAGAAAGGGCAGAAAGCACAGGGAAATATCTGCTTCTAAATCCAAAACGCAGCTATCTAACAGAACGGTTGTCAATGTGTGCACTCAACTTCCAGAGTTAAACCCGTGTGTGGATTCAGCCATCTGCAAACACTTTCTGTGCAGAGTCTCAAAACAGGCGTTTTCAGTCCAAAACCGGCATATGGAAGAAAGGACAGTAAGCACAGGGATATATCTGCTTTTAAATCCAAAACGCAGCTATCTAACAGAACGGTTGTCAATGTGTGCACTCAAATTCCAGAGTTAAACCCGTGTGTGGATTCAGCAGTCTGCAACCACTTGCTGTGCAGAGTTTGAAAACAGGCGTTTTCAGCCCAAAACCGGCATTCGCAAGAAAGGGCAGAAAGCACAGGGAAATATCGCTTCTAAATCCAAAACGCAGCTATCTAACAGAACGGTTGTCAATGTGTGCACTCAACTTCCAGAGTTAAACCCGTGTGTGGATTCAGCAGTCTGCAAACACTTGCTGTGCAGAGTCTCAAAACAGGCGTTTTCAACCCAATACCGGCATAAGGAAGAAATGTCAGATAGCACAGGGAAACATCTGCTTCTAAATCCAAAATACAGCTATCTAACAGAACGGTTGTCAATGTGTGCACTCAACTTCCAGAGTTAAACCCGTGTGTGGATTCAGCAGTCTGCAAACACTTGCTGTGCAGAGTCTCAAAACAGGCGTTTTCATCGCAATACCGGCATATCGAAGAAAGGGCAGAAAGCACAGGGAAATATCTGCTTCTAAATCCAAAACGCAGCTATCTAACAGAACGGTTGTCAGTGTGTGCACTCAACTTCCAGAGTTAAACCCGTGTGTGGTTCAGCAGTCTGCAAACACTTTCTGTGCAGAGTGTCAAAACAGGCGTTTTAGCCCAATACCAGCATATGGAAGAAAGGGCAGAAAGCACAGGGAAATTTCTGCTTCTAAATCGAAAACGGAGCTATCTAACAGAATGGTTGTCAATGTGTGCACTCAAATTCCAGAGTTAAACCCGTGTGTGGATTCAGCAGTCTGCAAACACTTTCTGTGCAGAGTCTCAAAACAGGCGTTTTCAGCCCAATACCGGCATACGGAAGAAAGGGCAGTAAGCACAGGGAAATATCTGCTTCGAAATCCAAAAGGCAGCTATCTAACAGAACGGCTGTCAATGTGTCCACTGAACTTCCAGAGTTAAACCCGTGTGTGGATTCAGCAGTCTGCAAACACTTTCTGTGCAGAGTCTCAAAACAGGCGTTTTCAGCACCATACCAGCATATGGAAGAAAGGGCAGTAAGCACAGGGAAATATCTGCTTCGAAATCCAAAAGGCAGCTATCTAACAGAACGGTTGTCAATGTGTCCACTGAACTTCCAGAGTTAACCCGTGTGTGGATTCAGCAGTCTGCAAACACTTTCTGTGCAGAGTCTCAAAACAGGCGTTTTCAGCCCCATACCAGCATATGGAAGAAAGGGCAGTAAGCACAGGGAAATATCTGCTTCTAAATCCAAAACACAGCTATCTAACAGAACGGTTGTCAATGTGTGCACTCAACTTCCAGAGTTAAACCCGTGTGTGGATTCAGAAGTCTGCAAACACTTGCTGTGCAGAGTCTCAAAACAGGCGTTTTCAGCCCAATACTGGCATATCGAAGAAAGGGCAGAAAGCACAGGGAAATATCTGCTTCTAAATCCAAAACGCAGCTATCTAACAGAACGGTTGTCAATGTGTGCACTCAACTTCCAGAGTTAAACCCGTGTGTGGATTCAGCCATCTGCAAACACTTTCTGTGCAGAGTCTCAAAACAGGCGTTTTCAGTCCAAAACCGGCATATGGAAGAAAGGACAGTAAGCACAGGGATATATCTGCTTTTAAATCCAAAACGCAGCCATCTAACAGAACGGTTGTCAATGTGTGCACTCAACTTCCAGAGTTAAACCCGTGTGTGGATTCAACAGTCTGCAACCACTTGCTGTGCAGAGTTTCAAAACAGGCGTTTTCAGCCCAATACCGGCATTCGCAAGAAAGGGCAGAAAGCACAGGGAAATATCGCTTCTAAATCAAAAACGCAGCTATCTAACAGAACGGTTGTCAATGTGTGCACTCAACTTCCAGAGTTAAACCCGTGTGTGGATTCAGCTGTCTGCAAACACTTGCTGTGCAGAGTCTCAAAACAGGCGTTTTCAACCCAATACCGGCATATGGAAGAAATGTCAGATAGCACAGGGAAACATCTGCTTCTAAATCCAAAATACAGCTATCTAACAGAACGGTTGTCAATGTGTGCACTCAACTTCCAGAGTTAAACCCGTGTGTGGATTCAGCAGTCTGCAAACACTTGCTGTGCAGAGTCTCAAAACAGGAGTTTTCAGCCCAATACCGGCATATCGAAGAAAGGGCAGAAAGCACAGGGAAATATCTGCTTCTAAATCCAAAACGCAGCTATCTAACAGAACGGTTGTCAATGTGTGCACTCAACTTCCAGAGTTAAACCCGTGTGTGGTTCAGCAGTCTGCAAACACTTTCTGTGCAGAGTCTCAAAACAGGCGTTTTAGCCCAATACCAGCATATGGAAGAAAGGGCAGAAAGCACAGGGAAATATCTGCTTCTAAATCGAAAACGGAGCTATCTAACAGAACGGTTGTCAATGTGTGCACTCAAATTCAAGAGTTAAACCCGTGTGTGGCTTCAGCAGTCTGCAAACACTTTCTGTGCAGAGTCTCAAAACAGGCGTTTTCAGCCCAATACCGGCATACGGAAGAAAGGGCTGTAAGCACAGGGAAATATCTGCTTCGAAATCCAAAAGGCAGCTATCTAACAGAACGGTTGTCAATGTGTCCACTGAACTTCCAGAGTTAAACCCGTGTGTGGATTCAGCAGTCTGCAAACACTTTCTGTGCAGAGTCTCAAAACAGGCGTTTTCAGCCCCATACCAGCCTATGGAAGAAAGGGCAGTAAGCACAGGGAAATATCTGCTTCTAAATCCAAAACACAGCTATCTAACAGAACGGTTGTCAATGTGTGCACTCAACTTCCAGAGTTAAACCCGTGTGTGGATTCAGCAGTCTGCAAAGACTTGCTGTGCAGAGTCTCAAAACAGGCGTTTTCACCCCAATACTGGCATATCGAAGAAAGGGCAGAAAGCACAGGGAAATATCTGCTTCTAAATCCAAAACGCAGCTATCTAACAGAACGGATGTCAATGTGTGCACTCAACTTCCAGAGTTAAACCCGTGTGTGGTTCAGCAGTCTGCAAACACTTTCTGTGCAGAGTCTCAAAACAGGCGTTTTAGCCCAATACCAGCATATGGAAGAAAGGGCAGAAAGCACAGGGAAATATCTGCTTCTAAATCGAAAACGGAGCTATCTAACAGAACGGTTGTCAATGTGTGCACTCAAACTCCAGAGTTAAACCCGTGTGTGGATTCAGCAGTCTGCAAACACTTTCTGTGCAGAGTCTCAAAACAGGCGTTTTCAGCCCAATACCGGCATACGGAAGAAAGGGCAGTAAGCACAGGGAAATATCTGCTTCGAAATCCAAAAGGCAGCTATCTAACAGAACGGCTGTCAATGTGTCCACTGAACTTCCAGAGTTAAACCCGTGTGTGGATTCAGCAGTCTGCAAACACTTTCTGTGCAGAGTCTCAAAACAGGCGTTTTCAGCCCCATACCAGCATATGGAAGAAAGGGCAGTAAGCACAGGGAAATATCTGCTTCTAAATCCAAAACACAGCTATCTAACAGAACGGTTGTCAATGTGTGCACTCAACTTCCAGAGTTAAACCCGTGTGTGGATTCAGCCATCTGCAAACACTTTCTGTGCAGAGTCTCAAAACAGGCGTTTTCAGCCCAATACCGGCATTCGCAAGAAAGGGCAGAAAGCACAGTGAAATATCTGCTTCTAAATCCAAAACGCAGCTATCTAACAGAACGGTTGTCAATGTGTGCACTCAACTTCCAGAGTTAAACCCGTGTGTGGATTCAGCAGTCTGCAACCACTTGCTGTGCAGAGTCTCAAAACAGGCGTTTTCAGCCCAATACCGGCATTCGCAAGAAAGGGCAGAAAGCACAGGGAAATATCTGATTCTAAATCCAAAATGCAGCTATCTAACAGAACGGTTGTCAATGTGTGCACTCAACTTCCAGAGTTAAACCCGTGTGTGGATTCAGCAGTCTGGAAACACTTTCTGTGCAGAGTCTCAAAACAGGCGTTTTAGCCCAATACCGGCATATGGAAGAAAGGGCAGAAAGCACAGGGAAATATCTGCTTCTAAATCGAAAACGGAGCTATCTAACAGAACGGTTGTCAATGTGTGCACTCAAATTCCAGAGTTAAACCCGTGTGTGTATTCAGCAGTCTGCAAACACTTTCTGTGCAGAGTCTCAAAACAGGCGTTTTCAGCCAATACCGGCATAAGGAAGAAAGGGCAGTAAGCACAAAGAAATATCTGCTTCGAAATCCAAAAGGCAGCTATCTCACAGAACGGTTGTCAATGTGTCCACTGAACTTCCAGAGTTAAACCCGTGTGTGGATTCAGCAGTCTGCAAACACTTTCTGTGCAGAGTCTCAAAACAGGCGTTTTCAGCCACATACCAGCATATGGAAGAAAGGGCAGTAAGCACAGGGAAATATCCGCTTCTAAATCCAAAACGCAGCTATCTAACAGAACGGTTGTCAATGTGTGCACTCAACTTCCAGAGTTAAACCCGTGTGTGGATTCAGCCATCTGCAAACACTTTCTGTGCAGAGTCTCAAAACAGGCGTTTTCAGTCCAATACCGGCATATGGAAGAAAGGACAGTAAGCACAGGGATATATCTGCTTTTAAATCCAAAACGCAGCTATCTAACAGAACGGTTGTCAATATGTGCACTCAACTTCCAGAGTTAAACCCGTGTGAGGATTCAGCAGTCCTGCAAACACTTTCTGTGCAGAGTCTCAAAACAGGCGTTTTCAGCCCAATACCGGCATATGGAAGAAAGGGCAGTAAGCACAGGGAAATATCTGCTTCTAAAGTCAAAACGCAGCTATCTAACAGAACAGTTGTCAATGTGTGCACTCAACTTCCAGAGTTAAACCCGTGTGTGTATTCAGCAGTGTGCAAACAATTGCTGTGCAGAGTCTTCAAACAGGCATTTTTAGCCCAATACCGGCATATGGAAGAAAGGGCAGAAAGCACAGGGAAATATCTGCTTCGAAATGCAAAACGCAGCTATCTAACAGAACGGTTGTCAATGTGTGCACTCAACTTCCAGAGTTAAACCCGTGTGTGGATTCAGCAGTCTGCAACCACTTGCTGTGCAGAGTCTCAAAACAGGCGTTTTCAGCTCTATACCGGCATTCGCAAGAAATGCCAGAAAGCACAGGGAAATATCTGCTTCTAAATCCAAAACGCAGCTATCTAACAGAACGGTTGTCAATGTGTGCACTCAACTTCCAGAGTTAAACCCGTGTGTGGATTCAGCAGTCTGCAACCACTTGCTGTGCAGAGTCTCAAAACAGGCGTTTTCAGCCCAATACCGGCATTCGCAAGAAAGGGCAGAAAGCACAGGGAAATATCTGCTTCTAAATCCAAAACGCAGCTATCTAACAGAACGGATGTCAATGTGTGCACTCAACTTCCAGAGTTAAACCCGTGTGTGGATTCAGGAGTCTGCAAACACTTGCTGTGCAGAGTCTCAAAACAGGCGTTTTCAGCCCAATACTGGCATATCGAAGAAAGGGCAGAAAGCACAGGGAAATATCTGCTTCTAAATCCAAAACGCAGCTATCTAACAGAACGGTTGTCAATGTGTGCACTCAACTTTCAGAGTTAAACCCGTGTGTTTCAGCAGTCTGCAAACACTTTCTGTGCAGAGTCTCAAAACAGGCGTTTTAGCCCAATACCAGCATATGGAAGAAAGGGCAGTAAGCACAGGGAAATATCTGCTTCTAAATCCAAAACACAGCTATCTAACAGAACGGTTGTCAATGTGTGCACTCAACTTCCAGAGTTAAACCCGTGTGTGGATTCAGCCATCTGCAAACACTTTCTGTGCAGAGTCTCAAAACAGGCGTTTTCAGCCCAATACCGGCATTCGCAAGAAAGGGCAGAAAGCACAGTGAAATATCTGCTTCTAAATCCAAAACGCAGCTATCTAACAGAACGGTTGTCAATGTGTGCACTCAACTTCCAGAGTTAAACCCGTGTGTGGATTCAGCAGTCTGCAACCACTTGCTGTGCAGAGTCTCAAAACAGGCGTTTTCAGCCCAATACCGGCATTCGCAAGAAAGGGCAGAAAGCACAGGGAAATATCTGATTCTAAATCCAAAATGCAGCTATCTAACAGAACGGTTGTCAATGTGTGCACTCAACTTCCAGAGTTAAACCCGTGTGTGGATTCAGCAGTCTGGAAACACTTTCTGTGCAGAGTCTCAAAACAGGCGTTTTAGCCCAATACCGGCATATGGAAGAAAGGGCAGAAAGCACAGGGAAATATCTGCTTCTAAATCGAAAACGGAGCTATCTAACAGAACGGTTGTCAATGTGTGCACTCAAATTCCAGAGTTAAACCCGTGTGTGTATTCAGCAGTCTGCAAACACTTTCTGTGCAGAGTCTCAAAACAGGCGTTTTCAGCCAATACCGGCATAAGGAAGAAAGGGCAGTAAGCACAAAGAAATATCTGCTTCGAAATCCAAAAGGCAGCTATCTCACAGAACGGTTGTCAATGTGTCCACTGAACTTCCAGAGTTAAACCCGTGTGTGGATTCAGCAGTCTGCAAACACTTTCTGTGCAGAGTCTCAAAACAGGCGTTTTCAGCCACATACCAGCATATGGAAGAAAGGGCAGTAAGCACAGGGAAATATCCGCTTCTAAATCCAAAACGCAGCTATCTAACAGAACGGTTGTCAATGTGTGCACTCAACTTCCAGAGTTAAACCCGTGTGTGGATTCAGCCATCTGCAAACACTTTCTGTGCAGAGAATCAAAACAGGCGTTTTCAGTCCAATACCGGCATATGGAAGAAAGGACAGTAAGCACAGGGATATATCTGCTTTTAAATCCAAAACGCAGCTATCTAACAGAACGGTTGTCAATATGTGCACTCAACTTCCAGAGTTAAACCCGTGTGAGGATTCAGCAGTCTGCAAACACTTTCTGTGCAGAGTCTCAAAACAGGCGTTTTCAGCCCAATACCGGCATATGGAAGAAAGGGCAGTAAGCACAGGGAAATATCTGCTTCTAAAGTCAAAACGCAGCTATCTAACAGAACAGTTGTCAATGTGTGCACTCAACTTCCAGAGTTAAACCCGTGTGTGTATTCAGCAGTGTGCAAACAATTGCTGTGCAGAGTCTTCAAACAGGCATTTTTAGCCCAATACCGGCATATGGAAGAAAGGGCAGAAAGCACAGGGAAATATCTGCTTCGAAATGCAAAACGCAGCTATCTAACAGAACGGTTGTCAATGTGTGCACTCAACTTCCAGAGTTAAACCCGTGTGTGGATTCAGCAGTCTGCAACCACTTGCTGTGCAGAGTCTCAAAACAGGCGTTTTCAGCTCTATACCGGCATTCGCAAGAAATGCCAGAAAGCACAGGGAAATATCTGCTTCTAAATCCAAAACGCAGCTATCTAACAGAACGGTTGTCAATGTGTGCACTCAACTTCCAGAGTTAAACCCGTGTGTGGATTCAGCAGTCTGCAACCACTTGCTGTGCAGAGTCTCAAAACAGGCGTTTTCAGCCCAATACCGGCATTCGCAAGAAAGGGCAGAAAGCACAGGGAAATATCTGCTTCTAAATCCAAAACGCAGCTATCTAACAGAACGGATGTCAATGTGTGCACTCAACTTCCAGAGTTAAACCCGTGTGTGGATTCAGGAGTCTGCAAACACTTGCTGTGCAGAGTCTCAAAACAGGCGTTTTCAGCCCAATACTGGCATATCGAAGAAAGGGCAGAAAGCACAGGGAAATATCTGCTTCTAAATCCAAAACGCAGCTATCTAACAGAACGGTTGTCAATGTGTGCACTCAACTTTCAGAGTTAAACCCGTGTGTTTCAGCAGTCTGCAAACACTTTCTGTGCAGAGTCTCAAAACAGGCGTTTTAGCCCAATACCAGCATATGGAAGAAAGGGCAGAAAGCACAGGGAAATTTCTGCTTCTAAATCGAAAACGGAGCTATCTAACAGAACGGTTGTCAATGTGTGCACTCAAATTCCAGACTTAAACCCGTGTGTGGATTCAGCAGTCTGCAAACACTTTCTGTGCAGAGTCTCAAAACAGGCGTTTTCAGCCCAATACCGGCATACGGAAGAAAGGGCAGTAAGCACAGGGAAATATCTGCTTCGAAATCCAAAAGGCAGCTATTTAACAGAACGGCTGTCAATGTGTCCACTGAACTTCCAGAGTTAAACCCGTGTGTGGATTCAGCAGTCTGCAAACACTTTCTGTGCAGAGTCTCAAAACAGGCGTTTTCAGCCCCATACCAGCATATGGAAGAAAGGCAGTAAGCACAGGGAAATATCTGCTTCTAAATCCAAAACACAGCTATCTAACAGAACGGTTGTCAATGTGTGCACTCAACTTCCAGAGTTAAACCCGTGTGAGGATTCAGCAGTCTGCAAACACTTTCTGTGCAGAGTCTCAAAACAGGCGTTTTCAGCCCAATACCGGCATATGGAAGAAAGGGCAGTAAGCACAGGGAAATATCTGCTTCTAAAGTCAAAACGCAGCTATCTAACAGAACAGTTGTCAATGTGTGCACTCAACTTCCAGAGTTAAACCCGTGTGTGTATTCAGCAGTGTGCAAACAATTGCTGTGCAGAGTCTTCAAACAGGCATTTTTAGCCCAATACCGGCATATGGAAGAAAGGGCAGAAAGCACAGGGAAATATCTGCTTCGAAATCCAAAACGCAGCTATCTAACAGAACGGTTGTCAATGTGTGCACTCAACTTCCAGAGTTAAACCCGTGTGTGGATTCAGCAGTCTGCAACCACTTGCTGTGCAGAGTCTCAAAACAGGCGTTTTCAGCTCTATACCGGCATTCGCAAGAAAGGCCAGAAAGCACAGGGAAATATCTGCTTCTAAATCCAAAACGCAGCTATCTAACAGAACGGTTGTCAATGTGTGCACTCAACTTCCAGAGTTAAACCCGTGTGTGGATTCAGCAGTCTGCAACCACTTGCTGTGCAGAGTCTCAAAACAGGCGTTTTCAGCCCAATACCGGCATTCGCAAGAAAGGGCAGAAAGCACAGGGAAATATCTGCTTCTAAATCCAAAACGCAGCTATCTAACAGAACGGATGTCAATGTGTGCACTCAACTTCCAGAGTTAAACCCGTGTGTGGATTCAGGAGTCTGCAAACACTTGCTGTGCAGAGTCTCAAAACAGGCGTTTTCAGCCCAATACTGGCATATCGAAGAAAGGGCAGAAAGCACAGGGAAATATCTGCTTCTAAATCCAAAACGCAGCTATCTAACAGAACGGTTGTCAATGTGTGCACTCAACTTTCAGAGTTAAACCCGTGTGTTTCAGCAGTCTGCAAACACTTTCTGTGCAGAGTCTCAAAACAGGCGTTTTAGCCCAATACCAGCATATGGAAGAAAGGGCAGAAAGCACAGGGAAATTTCTGCTTCTAAATCGAAAACGGAGCTATCTAACAGAACGGTTGTCAATGTGTGCACTCAAATTCCAGACTTAAACCCGTGTGTGGATTCAGCAGTCTGCAAACACTTTCTGTGCAGAGTCTCAAAACAGGCGTTTTCAGCCCAATACCGGCATACGGAAGAAAGGGCAGTAAGCACAGGGAAATATCTGCTTCGAAATCCAAAAGGCAGCTATCTAACAGAACGGCTGTCAATGTGTCCACTGAACTTCCAGAGTTAAACCCGTGTGTGGATTCAGCAGTCTGCAAACACTTTCTGTGCAGAGTCTCAAAACAGGCGTTTTCAGCCCCATACCAGCATATGGAAGAAAGGCAGTAAGCACAGGGAAATATCTGCTTCTAAATCCAAAACACAGCTATCTAACAGAACGGTTGTCAATGTGTGCACTCAACTTCCAGAGTTAAACCCGTGTGTGGATTCAGCCATCTGCAAACACTTTCTGTGCAGAGTCTCAAAACAGGCGTTTTCAGCCCAATACCGGCATTCGCAAGAAAGGGCAGAAAGCACAGGGAAATATCTGCTTCTAAATCCAAAACGCAGCTATCTAACTGAACGGTTGTCAATGTGTGCACTCAACTTTCAGAGTTAAACCCGTGTGTGGATTCAGCAGTCTGCAACCACTTGCTGTGCAGAGTCTCAAAACAGGCGTTTTCAGCCCAATACCGGCATTCGCAAGAAAGGGCAGAAAGCACAGGGAAATATCTGCTTCTAAATCGAAAACGCAGCTATCTAACAGAACGGTTGTCAATGTGTGCACTCAAATTCCAGAGTTAAACCCGTGTGTGTATTCAGCAGTCTGCAAACACTTTCTGTGCAGAGTCTCAAAACAGGCGTTTTCAGCCCAATACCGGCATAAGGAAGAAAGGGCAGTAAGCACAAGGAAATATCTGCTTCGAAATCCAAAAGGCAGCTATCTAACAGAACGGTTGTCAATGTGTCCACTGAACTTCCAGAGTTAAACCCGTGTGTGGATTCAGCAGTCTGCAAACACTTTCTGTGCAGAGTCTCAAAACAGGCGTTTTCAGCCCCATACCAGCATATGGAAGAAAGGGCAGTAAGCACAGGGAAATACCTGCTTCTAAATCCAAAACGCAGCTATCTAACAGAACGGTTGTCTATGTGTGCACTCAACTTCCCGAGTTAAACCCGTGTGTGGATTCAGCCATCTGCAAACACTTTCTGTGCAGAGTCTCAAAACAGGCGTTTTCAGTCCAATACCGGCATATGGAAGAAAGGACAGTAAGCACAGGGATATATCTGCTTTTAAATCCAAAACGCAGCTACCTAACAGAACGGTTGTCAATATGTGCACTCAACTTCCAGAGTTAAACCCGTGTGAGGATTCAGCAGTCTGCAAACACTTTCTGTGCAGAGTCTCAAAACAGGTGTTTTCAGCCCAATAACGGCATATGGAAGAAAGGGCAGTAAGCACAGGGAAATATCTGCTTCTAAATTCAAAACGCAGCTATCTAACAGAACAGTTGTCAATGTGTGCACTCAACTTCCAGAGTTAAACCCGTGTGTGGATTCAGCAGTCTGCAAACAATTGCTGTGCAGAGTCTTCAAACAGGCATTTTTAGCCCAATACCGGCATATGGAAGAAAGGGCAGAAAGCACAGGGAAATATCTGCTTCGAAATCCAAAACGCAGCTATCTAACAGAACGGTTGTCAATGTGTGCACTCAACTTCCAGAGTTAAACCCGTGTGTGGATTCAGCAGTCTGCAACCACTTGCTGTGCAGAGTCTCAAAACAGGCGTTTTCAGCTCAATACCGGCATGAGCAAGAAAGGCCAGAAAGCACAGGGAAATATCTGCTTCTAAATCCAAAACGCAGCTATCTAACAGAACGGTTGTCAATGTGTGCACTCAACTTCCAGAGTTAAACCCGTGTGTGGATTCAGCAGTCTGCAAGCACTTGCTGTGCAGAGTCTCAAAACAGGCGTTTTGAGCCCAATACCGGCATTCGCAAGAAAGGGCAGAAAGCACAGGGAAATATCTGCTTCTAAATCCAAAATGCAGCTATCTAACAGAACGGTTGTCAATGTGTGCACTCAACTTCCAGAGTTAAACCCGTGTGTGGATTCAGCAGTCTGCAAACACTTTCTGTGCAGAGTCTCAAAACAGGCGTTTTAGCCCAATACCGGCATATGGAAGAAAGGGCGGAAAGCACAGGGAAATATCTGCTTCTAAATCGAAAACGCAGCTATCTAACAGAACGGTTGTCAATGTGTGCACTCAAATTCCAGAGTTAAACCCGTGTGTGTATTCAGCAGTCTGCAAACACTTTCTGTGCAGAGTCTCAAAACAGGCGTTTTCCGCCCAATACCGGCATAAGGAAGAAAGGGCAGTAAGCACAAGGAAATATCTGATTCGAAATCCAAAAGGCAGCTATCTAACAGAACGGTTGTCAATGTGTCCACTGAACTTCCAGAGTTAAACCCGTGTGTGGATTCAGCAGTCTGCAAACACTTTCTGTGCAGAGTCTCAAAACAGGCGTTTTCAGCCCCATACCAGCATATGGAAGAAAGGGCAGTAAGCACAGGGAAATACCTTCTTCTAAATCCAAAACGCAGCTATCTAACAGAACGGTTGTCAATGTGTGCACTCAACTTCCCGAGTTAAACCCGTGTGTGGATTCAGCCATCTGCAAACACTTTCTGTGCAGAGTCTCAAAACAGGCGTTTTCAGTCCAATACCGGCATATGGAAGAAAGGACAGTAAGCACAGGGATATATCTGCTTTTAAATCCAAAACGCAGCTACCTAACAGAACGGTTGTCAATATGTGCACTCAACTTCCAGAGTTAAACCCGTGTGAGGATTCAGCAGTCTGCAAACACTTGCTGTGCAGAGTCTCAAAACAGGCGTTTTCAGCGCAATACCGGCATATCGAAGAAAGGGCAGAAAGCACAGGGAAATATCTGCTTCTAAATCCAAAACGCAGCTATCTAACAGAACGGTTGTCAATGTGTGCACTCAACTTCCAGAGTTAAACCCGTGTGTGGTTCAGCAGTCTGCAAACACTTTCTGTGCAGAGTCTCAAAACAGGCGTTTTAGCCCAATACCAGCATATGGAAGAAAGGGCAGAAAGCACAGGGAAATTTCTGCTTCTAAATCGAAAACGGAGCTATCTAACAGAACGGTTGTCAATGTGTGCACTCAAATTCCAGAGTTAAACCCGTGTGTGGATTCAGCAGTCTGCAAACACTTTCTGTGCAGAGTCTCAAAACAGGCGTTTTCAGCCCAATACCGGCATACGGAAGAAAGGGCAGTAAGCACAGGGAAATATCTGCTTCGAAATCCAAAAGGCAGCTATCTAACAGAACGGCTGTCAATGTGTCCACTGAACTTCCAGAGTTAAACCCGTGTGTGGATTCAGCAGTCTGCAAACACTTTCTGTGCAGAGTCTCAAAACAGGCGTTTTCAGCCCCATACCAGCATATGGAAGAAAGGGCAGTAAGCACAGGGAAATATCTGCTTCGAAATCCAAAAGGCAGCTATCTAACAGAACGGTTGTCAATGTGTCCACTGAACTTCCAGAGTTAACCCGTGTGTGGATTCAGCAGTCTGCAAACACTTTCTGTGCAGAGTCTCAAAACAGGCGTTTTCAGCCCCATACCAGCATATGGAAGAAAGGGCAGTAAGCACAGGGAAATATCTGCTTCTAAATCCAAAACACAGCTATCTAACAGAACGGTTGTCAATGTGTGCACTCAACTTCCAGAGTTAAACCCGTGTGTGGATTCAGAAGTCTGCAAACACTTGCTGTGCAGAGTCTCAAAACAGGCGTTTTCAGCCCAATACTGGCATATCGAAGAAAGGGCAGAAAGCACAGGGAAATATCTGCTTCTAAATCCAAAACGCAGCTATCTAACAGAACGGTTGTCAATGTGTGCACTCAACTTCCAGAGTTAAACCCGTGTGTGGATTCAGCCATCTGCAAACACTTTCTGTGCAGAGTCTCAAAACAGGCGTTTTCAGTCCAAAACCGGCATATGGAAGAAAGGACAGTAAGCACAGGGATATATCTGCTTTTAAATCCAAAACGCAGCCATCTAACAGAACGGTTGTCAATGTGTGCACTCAAATTCCAGAGTTAAACCCGTGTGTGGATTCAACAGTCTGCAACCACTTGCTGTGCAGAGTTTCAAAACAGGCGTTTTCAGCCCAATACCGGCATTCGCAAGAAAGGGCAGAAAGCACAGGGAAATATCGCTTCTAAATCAAAAACGCAGCTATCTAACAGAACGGTTGTCAATGTGTGCACTCAACTTCCAGAGTTAAACCCGTGTGTGGATTCAGCAGTCTGCAAACACTTGCTGTGCAGAGTCTCAAAACAGGCGTTTTCAACCCAATACCGGCATATGGAAGAAATGTCAGATAGCACAGGGAAATATCGCTTCTAAATCAAAAACGCAGCTATCTAACAGAACGGTTGTCAATGTGTGCACTCAACTTCCAGAGTTAAACCCGTGTGTGGTTCAGCAGTCTGCAAACACTTTCTGTGCAGAGTCTCAAAACAGGCGTTTTAGCCCAATACCAGCATATGGAAGAAAGGGCAGAAAGCACAGGGAAATATCTGCTTCTAAATCGAAAACGGAGCTATCTAACAGAACGGTTGTCAATGTGTGCACTCAAATTCAAGAGTTAAACCCGTGTGTGGATTCAGCAGTCTGCAAACACTTTCTGTGCAGAGTCTCAAAACAGGCGTTTTCAGCCCAATACCGGCATACGGAAGAAAGGGCAGTAAGCACAGGGAAATATCTGCTTCGAAATCCAAAAGGCAGCTATCTAACAGAACGGTTGTCAATGTGTCCACTGAACTTCCAGAGTTAAACCCGTGTGTGGATTCAGCAGTCTGCAAACACTTTCTGTGCAGAGTCTCAAAACAGGCGTTTTCAGCCCCATACCAGCATATGGAAGAAAGGGCAGTAAGCACAGGGAAATATCTGCTTCTAAATCCAAAACACAGCTATCTAACAGAACGGTTGTCAATGTGTGCACTCAACTTCCAGAGTTAAACCCGTGTGTGGATTCAGCAGTCTGCAAAGACTTGCTGTGCAGAGTCTCAAAACAGGCGTTTTCAGCCCAATACTGGCATATCGAAGAAAGGGCAGAAAGCACAGGGAAATATCTGCTTCTAAATCCAAAACGCAGCTATCTAACAGAACGGTTGTCAATGTGTGCACTCAACTTCCAGAGTTAAACCCGTGTGTGGTTCAGCAGTCTGCAAACACTTTCTGTGCAGAGTCTCAAAACAGGCGTTTTAGCCCAATACCAGCATAAGGAAGAAAGGGCAGAAAGCACAGGGAAATATCTGCTTCTAAATCGAAAACGGAGCTATCTAACAGAACGGTTGTCAATGTGTGCACTCAAACTCCAGAGTTAAACCCGTGTGTGGATTCAGCAGTCTGCAAACACTTTCTGTGCAGAGTCTCAAAACAGGCGTTTTCAGCCCAATACCGGCATACGGAAGAAAGGGCAGTAAGCACAGGGAAATATCTGCTTCGAAATCCAAAAGGCAGCTATCTAACAGAACGGCTGTCAATGTGTCCACTGAACTTCCAGAGTTAAACCCGTGTGTGGATTCAGCAGTCTGCAAACACTTTCTGTGCAGAGTCTCAAAACAGGCGTTTTCAGCCCCATACCAGCATATGGAAGAAAGGGCAGTAAGCACAGGGAAATATCTGCTTCTAAATCCAAAACACAGCTATCTAACAGAACGGTTGTCAATGTGTGCACTCAACTTCCAGAGTTAAACCCGTGTGTGGATTCAGCCATCTGCAAACACTTTCTGTGCAGAGTCTCAAAACAGGCGTTTTCAGCCCAATACCGGCATTCGCAAGAAAGGGCAGAAAGCACAGGGAAATATCTGCTTCTAAATCCAAAACGCAGCTCTCTAACAGAACGGTTGTCAATGTGTGCACTCAACTTCCAGAGTTAAACCCGTGTGTGGATTCAGCAGTCTGCAACCACTTGCTGTGCAGAGTCTCAAAACAGGCGTTTTCAGCCCAATACCGGCATTCGCAAGAAAGGGCAGAAAGCACAGGGAAATATCTGCTTCTAAATCCAAAATGCAGCTATCTAACAGAACGGTTGTCAATGTGTGCACTCAACTTCCAGAGTTAAACCCGTGTGTGGATTCAGCAGTCTGCAAACACTTTCTGTGCAGAGTCTCAAAACAGGCCTTTTAGCCCAATACCGGCATATGGAAGAAAGGTCAGAAAGCACAGGGAAATATCTGCTTCTAAATCGAAAACGGAGCTATCTAACAGAACGGTTGTCAATGTGTGCACTCAAATTCCAGAGTTAAACCCGTGTGTGTATTCAGCAGTCTGCAAACACTTTCTGTGCAGAGTCTCAAAACAGGCGTTTTCAGCCAATACCGGCATAAGGAAGAAAGGGCAGTAAGCACAAGGAAATATCTGCTTCGAAATCCAAAAGGCAGCTATCTCACAGAACGGTTGTCAATGTGTCCACTGAACTTCCAGAGTTAAACCCGTGTGTGGATTCAGCAGTCTGCAAACACTTTCTGTGCAGAGTCTCAAAACAGGCGTTTTCAGCCCCATACCAGCATATGGAAGAAAGGGCAGTAAGCACAGGGAAATATCCGCTTCTAAATCCAAAACGCAGCTATCTAACAGAACGGTTGTCAATGTGTGCACTCAACTTCCAGAGTTAAACCCGTGTGTGGATTCAGCCATCTGCAAACACTTTCTGTGCAGAGTCTCAAAACAGGCGTTTTCAGTCCAATTCCGGCATATGGAAGAAAGGACAGTAAGCACAGGGATATATCTGCTTTTAAATCCAAAACGCAGCTATCTAACAGAACGGTTGTCAATATGTGCACTCAACTTCCAGAGTTAAACCCGAGTGAGGATTCAGCAGTCTGCAAACACTTTCTGTGCAGAGTCTCAAAACAGTCGTTTTCAGCCCAATACCGGCATATGGAAGAAAGGGCAGTAAGCACAGGGAAATATCTGCTTCTAAATTCAAAACGCAGCTATCTAACAGAACAGTTGTCAATGTGTGCACTCAACTTCCAGAGTTAAACCCGTGTGTGTATTCAGCAGTGTGCAAACAATTGCTGTGCAGAGTCTTCAAACAGGCATTTTTAGCCCAATACCGGCATATGGAAGAAAGGGCAGAAAGCACAGGGAAATATCTGCTTCGAAATCCAAAAGGCAGCTATCTAACAGAACGGTTGTCAATGTGTGCAC
This sequence comes from Aotus nancymaae, assembly GCF_030222135.1. Classification (NCBI taxonomy): domain Eukaryota; kingdom Metazoa; phylum Chordata; class Mammalia; order Primates; family Aotidae; genus Aotus; species Aotus nancymaae. Next base: position 451,221 of record NW_026989024.1, read on the forward strand.
TCAACTTCCAGAGTTAAACCCGTGTGTGGATTCAGCAGTCTGCAACCACTTGCTGTGCAGAGTCTCAAAACAGGCGTTTTCAGCTCAATACCGGCATTCGCAAGAAAGGCCAGAAAGCACAGGGAAATATCTGCTTCTAAATCCAAAACGCAGCTATCTAACAGAACGGTTGTCAATGTGTGCACTCAACTTCCAGAGTTAAACCCGTTTGTGGATTCAGCAGTCTGCAACCACTTGCTGTGCAGAGTCTCAAAAGAGGCGTTTTCAGCCCAATACCGGCATTCGCAAGAAAGGGCAGAAAGCACAGGGAAATATCTGCTTCTAAATCCAAAACGCAGCTATCTAACAGAACGGATGTCAATGTGTGCACTCAACTTCCAGAGTTAAACCCGTGTGTGGATTCAGGAGTCTGCAAACACTTGCTGTGCAGAGTCTCAAAACAGGCGTTTTCAGCCCAATACTGGCATATCGAAGAAAGGGCAGAAAGCACAGGGAAATATCTGCTTCTAAATCCAAAACGCAGCTATCTAACAGAACGGTTGTCAATGTGTGCACTCAACTTTCAGAGTTAAACCCGTGTGTTTCAGCAGTCTGCAAACACTTTCTGTGCAGAGTCTCAAAACAGGCGTTTTAGCCCAATACCAGCATACGGAAGAAAGGGCAGAAAGCACAGGGAAATATCTGCTTCTAAATCGAAAACGGAGCTATCTAACAGAACGGTTGTCAATGTGTGCACTCAAATTCCAGACTTAAACCCGTGTGTGGATTCAGCAGTCTGCAAACACTTTCTGTGCAGAGTCTCAAAACAGGCGTTTTCAGCCCAATACCGGCATACGGAAGAAAGGGCAGTAAGCACAGGGAAATATCTGCTTCGAAATCCAAAAGGCAGCTATCTAACAGAACGGCTGTCAATGTGTCCACTGAACTTCCAGAGTTAAACCCGTGTGTGGATTCAGCAGTCTGCAAACACTTTCTGTGCAGAGTCTCAAAACAGGCGTTTTCAGCCCCATACCAGCATATGGAAGAAAGGCAGTAAGCACAGGGAAATATCTGCTTCTAAATCCAAAACACAGCTATCTAACAGAATGGTTGTCAATGTGTGCACTCAACTTCCAGAGTTAAACCCGTGTTTGGATTCAGCCATCTGCAAACACTTTCTGTGCAGAGTCTCAAAACAGGCGTTTTCAGCCCAATGCCGGCATTCGCAAGAAAGGGCAGAAAGCACAGGGAAATATCTGCTTCTAAATCCAAAACGCAGCTATCTAACAGAACGGTTGTCAATGTGTGCACTCAACTTTCAGAGTTAAACCCGTGTGTGGATTCAGCAGTCTGCAACCACTTGCTGTGCAGTCTCAAAACAGGCGTTTTCAGCCCAATACCGGCATTCGCAAGAAAGGGCAGAAAGCACAGGGAAATATCTGCTTCTAAATCCAAAATGCAGCTATCTAACAGAACGGTTGTCAATGTGTGCACTCAACTTCCAGAGTTAAACCCGTGTGTGGATTCAGCAGTCTGCAAACACTTTCTGTGCAGAGTCTCAAAACAGGCGTTTTAGCCCAATACCGGCATAAGGAAGAAAGGGCAGAAAGCACAGGGAAATATCTGCTTCTAAATGGAAAACGCAGCAATCTAACAGAACGGTTGTCAATGTGTGCACTCAAATTCCAGAGTTAAACCCGTGTGTGTATTCAGCAGTCTGCAAACACTTTCTGTGCAGAGTCTCAAAAAAGGCGTTTTCAGTCCAATACCGGCATATGGAAGAAAGGACAGTAAGCACAGGGATATATCTGCTTTTAAATCCAAAACGCAGCTACCTAACAGAACGGTTGTCAATATGTGCACTCAACTTCCAGAGTTAAACCCGTGTGAGGATTCAGCAGTCTGCAAACACTTTCTGTGCAGAGTCTCAAAACAGACGTTTTCAGCCCAATACCAGCATATGGAAGAAAGGGCGGTAAGCACAGGGAAATATCTGCTTCTAAATTCAAAACGCAGCTATCTAACAGAACAGTTGTCAATGTGTGCACTCAACTTCCAGAGTTAAACCCGTGTGTGGATTCAGCAGTCTGCAAACAATTGCTGTGTAGAGTCTTCAAACAGGCATTTTTAGCCCAATACCGGCATATGGAAGAAAGGGCAGAAAGCACAGGGAAATATCTGCTTCGAAATCCAAAACGCAGCTATCTAACAGAACGGTTGTCAATGTGTGCACTCAACTTCCAGAGTTAAACCCGTGTGTGGATTCAGCAGTCTGCAACCACTTGCTGTGCAGAGTCTCAAAACAGGCGTTTTCAGCTCAATACCGGCATGAGCAAGAAAGGCCAGAAAGCACAGGGAAATATCTGCTTCTAAATCCAAAACGCAGCTATCTAACAGAACGGTTGTCAATGTGTGCACTCAACTTCCAGAGTTAAACCCGTGTGTGGATTCAGCAGTCTGCAAACACTTGCTGTGCAGAGTCTCAAAACAGGCGTTTTCAGCCCAATACCGGCATATGGAAGAAAGGGCAGAAAGCACAGGGAAATATCTGCTTCTAAATCCAAAACGCAGCTATCTAACAGAACGGTTGTCAATGTGTGCACTCAACTTCCAGAGTTAAACCCGTGTGTGGTTCAGCAGTCTGCAAACACTTTCTGTGCAGAGTCTCAAAAAAGGCGTTTTAGCCCAATACCAGCATATGGAAGAAAGGGCAGAAAGCACAGGGAAATATCTGCTTCTAAATCGAAAACGGAGCTATCTAACAGAACGGTTGTCAATGTGTGCACTCAAATTCCAGAGTTAAACCCGTGTGTGGATTCAGCAGTCTGCAAACACTTTCTGTGCAGAGTCTCAAAACAGGCGTTTTCAGCCCAATACCGGCATTCGGAAGAAAGGGCAGTAAGCACAGGGAAATATCTGCTTCGAAATCCAAAAGGCAGCTATCTAACAGAACGGTTGTCAATGGGTCCACTGAACTTCCAGAGTTAAACCCGTGTGAGGATTCAGCAGACTGCAAACACTTTCTGTGCAGAGTCTCAAAACAGGCGTTTTCAGCCCAATACCGGCATATGGAAGAAAGGGCAGTAAGCACAGGGAAATATCTGCTTCTAAATTCAAAACGTAGCTATCTAACAGAACAGTTGTCAATGTGTGCACTCAACTTCCAGAGTTAAACCCGTGTGTGGATTCAGCAGTCTGCAAACAATTGCTGTGCAGAGTCTTCAAACAGGCATTTTTAGCCCAATACCGGCATATGGAAGAAAGGGCAGAAAGCACAGGGAAATATCTGCTTCGAAATCCAAAACGCAGCTATCTAACAGAACGGTTGTCAATGTGTGCACTCAACTTCCAGAGTTAAACCCGTGTGTGGATTCAGCAGTCTGCAACCACTTGCTGTGCAGAGTCTCAAAACAGGCGTTTTCAGCTCAATACCGGCATGAGCAAGAAAGGCCAGAAAGCACAGGGAAATATCTGCTTCTAAATCCAAAACGCAGCTATCTAACAGAACGGTTGTCAATGTGTGCACTCAACTTCCAGAGTTAAACCCGTTTGTGGATTCAGCAGTCTGCAAGCACTTGCTGTGCAGAGTCTCAAAAGAGGCGTTTTCAGCCCAATACCGGCATTCGCAAGAAAGGGCAGAAAGCACAGGGAAATATCTGCTTCTAAATCCAAAACGCAGCTATCTAACAGAACGGATGTCAATGTGTGCACTCAACTTCCAGAGTTAAACCCGTGTGTGGATTCAGGAGTCTGCAAACACTTGCTGTGCAGAGTCTCAAAACAGGCGTTTTCAGCCCAATACTGGCATATCGAAGAAAGGGCAGAAAGCACAGGGAAATATCTGCTTCTAAATCCAAAACGCAGCTATCTAACAGAACGGTTGTCAATGTGTGCACTCAACTTTCAGAGTTAAACCCGTGTGTTTCAGCAGTCTGCAAACACTTTCTGTGCAGAGTCTCAAAACAGGCGTTTTAGCCCAATACCAGCATACGGAAGAAAGGGCAGAAAGCACAGGGAAATATCTGCTTCTAAATCGAAAACGGAGCTATCTAACAGAACGGTTGTCAATGTGTGCACTCAAATTCCAGACTTAAACCCGTGTGTGGATTCAGCAGTCTGCAAACACTTTCTGTGCAGAGTCTCAAAACAGGCGTTTTCAGCCCAATACCGGCATACGGAAGAAAGGGCAGTAAGCACAGGGAAATATCTGCTTCGAAATCCAAAAGGCAGCTATCTAACAGAACGGCTGTCAATGTGTCCACTGAACTTCCAGAGTTAAACCCGTGTGTGGATTCAGCAGTCTGCAAACACTTTCTGTGCAGAGTCTCAAAACAGGCGTTTTCAGCCCCATACCAGCATATGGAAGAAAGGCAGTAAGCACAGGGAAATATCTGCTTCTAAATCCAAAACACAGCTATCTAACAGAATGGTTGTCAATGTGTGCACTCAACTTCCAGAGTTAAACCCGTGTTTGGATTCAGCCATCTGCAAACACTTTCTGTGCAGAGTCTCAAAACAGGCGTTTTCAGCCCAATACCGGCATTCGCAAGAAAGGGCAGAAAGCACAGGGAAATATCTGCTTCTAAATCCAAAACGCAGCTATCTAACAGAACGGTTGTCAATGTGTGCACTCAACTTTCAGAGTTAAACCCGTGTGTGGATTCAGCAGTCTGCAACCACTTGCTGTGCAGTCTCAAAACAGGCGTTTTCAGCCCAATACCGGCATTCGCAAGAAAGGGCAGAAAGCACAGGGAAATATCTGCTTCTAAATCCAAAATGCAGCTATCTAACAGAACGGTTGTCAATGTGTGCACTCAACTTCCAGAGTTAAACCCGTGTGTGGATTCAGCAGTCTGCAAACACTTTCTGTGCAGAGTCTCAAAACAGGCGTTTTAGCCCAATACCGGCATAAGGAAGAAAGGGCAGAAAGCACAGGGAAATATCTGCTTCTAAATGGAAAACGCAGCAATCTAACAGAACGGTTGTCAATGTGTGCCCTCAAATTCCAGAGTTAAACCCGTGTGTGTATTCAGCAGTCTGCAAACACTTTCTGTGCAGAGTCTCAAAAAAGGCGTTTTCAGTCCAATACCGGCATATGGAAGAAAGGACAGTAAGCACAGGGATATATCTGCTTTTAAATCCAAAACGCAGCTACCTAACAGAACGGTTGTCAATATGTGCACTCAACTTCCAGAGTTAAACCCGTATGAGGATTCAGCAGTCTGCAAACACTTTCTGTGCAGAGTCTCAAAACAGACGTTTTCAGCCCAATACCAGCATATGGAAGAAAGGGCGGTAAGCACAGGGAAATATCTGCTTCTAAATTCAAAACGCAGCTATCTAACAGAACAGTTGTCAATGTGTGCACTCAACTTCCAGAGTTAAACCCGTGTGTGGATTCAGCAGTCTGCAAACAATTGCTGTGTAGAGTCTTCAAACAGGCATTTTTAGCCCAATACCGGCATATGGAAGAAAGGGCAGAAAGCACAGGGAAATATCTGCTTCGAAATCCAAAACGCAGCTATCTAACAGAACGGTTGTCAATGTGTGCACTCAACTTCCAGAGTTAAACCCGTGTGTGGATTCAGCAGTCTGCAACCACTTGCTGTGCAGAGTCTCAAAACAGGCGTTTTCAGCTCAATACCGGCATGAGCAAGAAAGGCCAGAAAGCACAGGGAAATATCTGCTTCTAAATCCAAAACGCAGCTATCTAACAGAACGGTTGTCAATGTGTGCACTCAACTTCCAGAGTTAAACCCGTGTGTGGATTCAGCAGTCTGCAAACACTTGCTGTGCAGAGTCTCAAAACAGGCGTTTTCAGCCCAATACCGGCATATGGAAGAAAGGGCAGAAAGCACAGGGAAATATCTGCTTCTAAATCCAAAACGCAGCTATCTAACAGAACGGTTGTCAATGTGTGCACTCAACTTCCAGAGTTAAACCCGTGTGTTTCAGCAGTCTGCAAACACTTTCTGTGCAGAGTCTCAAAAAAGGCGTTTTAGCCCAATACCAGCATATGGAAGAAAGGGCAGAAAGCACAGGGAAATATCTGCTTCTAAATCGAAAACGGAGCTATCTAACAGAACGGTTGTCAATGTGTGCACTCAAATTCCAGAGTTAAACCCGTGTGTGGATTCAGCAGTCTGCAAACACTTTCTGTGCAGAGTCTCAAAACAGGCGTTTTCAGCCCAATACCGGCATTCGGAAGAAAGGGCAGTAAGCACAGGGAAATATCTGCTTCGAAATCCAAAAGGCAGCTATCTAACAGAACGGTTGTCAATGGGTCCACTGAACTTCCAGAGTTAAACCCGTGTGAGGATTCAGCAGACTGCAAACACTTTCTGTGCAGAGTCTCAAAACAGGCGTTTTCAGCCCAATACCGGCATATGGAAGAAAGGGCAGTAAGCACAGGGAAATATCTGCTTCTAAATTCAAAACGTAGCTATCTAACAGAACAGTTGTCAATGTGTGCACTCAACTTCCAGAGTTAAACCCGTGTGTGGATTCAGCAGTCTGCAAACAATTGCTGTGCAGAGTCTTCAAACAGGCATTTTTAGCCCAATACCGGCATATGGAAGAAAGGGCAGAAAGCACAGGGAAATATCTGCTTCGAAATCCAAAACGCAGCTATCTAACAGAACGGTTGTCAATGTGTGCACTCAACTTCCAGAGTTAAACCCGTGTGTGGATTCAGCAGTCTGCAACCACTTGCTGTGCAGAGTCTCAAAACAGGCGTTTTCAGCTCAATACCGGCATGAGCAAGAAAGGCCAGAAAGCACAGGGAAATATCTGCTTCTAAATCCAAAACGCAGCTATCTAACAGAACGGTTGTCAATGTGTGCACTCAACTTCCAGAGTAAAACCCGTGTGTGGATTCAGCAGTCTGCAAACACTTTCTGTGCAGAGTCTCAAAACAGGCGTTTTCAGCCCAATACCGGCATACGGAAAAAGGGCAGTAAGCACAGGGAAATATCTGCTTCGAAATCCAAAAGGCAGCTATCCAACAGAACGGTGTCAATGTGTCCACTGAACTTCCAGAGTTAAACCCGTGTGTGGATTCAGCAGTCTGCAAACACTTTCTGTGCAGAGTCTCAAAACAGGCGTTTTCAGCCCCATACCAGCATATGGAAGAAAGGGCAGTAAGCACAGGGAAATATCTGCTTCTAAATCCAAAACACAGCTATCTAACAGAACGGTTGTCAATGTGTACACTCAACTTCCAGAGTTAAACCCGTGTGTGGATTCAGCCATCTGCAAACACTTTCTGTGCAGAGTCTCAAAACAGGCGTTTTCAGCACAATACTGGCATATGGAAGAAAGGGCAGTAAGCACAGGGAAATATCTGCTTCTAAATCCAAAACGCAGCTATCTAACAGAACGGTTGTCAATGTGTGCACTCAACTTCCAGAGTTAAACCCGTGTGTGGATTCAGCGGTCTGCAACCACTTGCTGTGCAGAGTCTCAAAACAGGCATTTTCAGCCCAATACCGGCATTCGCAAGAAAGGGCAGAAAGCACAGGGAAATATCTGCTTCTAAATCCAAAACGCAGCTATCTAACAGAACGGTTGTCAATGTGTGCACTCAACTTCCAGAGTTAAACCCGTGTGTGGATTCAGCAGTCTGCAAACACTTTCTGTGCAGAGTCTCAAAACAGGCGTTTTAGCCCAATAGCGGCATATGGAAGAAAGGGCAGAAAGCACAGGGAAATATCTGCTTCTAAATCGAAAATGCAGCTATCTAACAGAACGGTTGTCAATGTGTGCACTCAAATTCCAGAGTTAAACCCGTGTGTGTATTCAGCAGTCTGCAAACACTTTCTGTGCAGAGTCTCAAAACAGGCGTTTTCAGCCCAATACCGGCATAAGGAAGAAAGGGCAGTAAGCAAAAGGAAATATCTGCTTCGAAATCCAAAAGCAGCTATCTAACAGAACGGTTGTCAATGTGTCCACTGAACTTCCAGAGTTAAACCCGTGTGTGGATTCATCAGTCTGCAAACACTTTCTGTGCAGAGTCTCAAAACAGGCGTTTTCAGCCCCATACCAGCATATGGAAGAAAGGGCAGTAAGCACAGGGAAATATCTGCTTCGAAATCCAAAACGCAGCTATCTAACAGAACGGTTGTCAATGTGTGCACTCAACTTCCAGAGTTAAACCCGTGTGTGGATTCAGCCATCTGCAAACACTTTCTGTGCAGAGTCTCAAAACAGGCGTTTTCAGTCCAATACCGGCATATGGAAGAAGGGACAGTAAGCACAGGGATATATCTGCTTTTAAATACAAAACGCAGCTATCTAACAGAACGGTTGTCAATATGTGCACTCAACTTCCAGAGTTAAACCCGTGTGAGGATTCAGCAGTCTGCAAACACTTTCTGTGCAGAGTCTCAAAACAGGCGTTTTCAGCCCAATACCGGCATATGGAAGAAAGGGCAGTAAGCACAGGGAAATATCTGCTTCTAAATTCAAAACGCAGCTATCTAACAGAACAGTTGTCAATGTGTGCACTCAACTTCCAGAGTTAAACCCGTGTGTGGATTCAGCAGTCTGCAAACAATTGCTGTGCAGAGTCTTCAAACAGGCATTTTTAGCCCAATACCGGCATATGGAAGAAAGGGAAGAAAGCACAGCGAAATATCTGCTTCGAAATCCAAAACGCAGCTATCTATCAGAACGGTTGTCAATGTGTGCACTCAACTCCCAGAGTTAAACCCGTGTGTGGATTCTGCAGTCTGCAACCACTTGCTGTGCAGAGTCTCAAAACAGGCGTTTTCAGCCCAATACCGGCATTCGCAAGAAAGGGCAGAAAGCACAGGGAAATATCTGCTTCTAAATCCAAAACGCAGCTATCTAACAGAACGGTTGTCAATGTGTGCACTCAACTTCCAGAGTTAAACCCGTGTGTGGATTCAGCAGTCTGCAAACACTTGCTGTGCAGAGTCTCAAAACAGGCGTTTTCAGCCCAATACCGGCATATGGAAGAAAGGGCAGAAAGCACAGGGAAATATCTGCTTCTAAATCCAAAACGCAGCTATCTAACAGAACGGTTGTCAATGTGTGCACTCAACTTCCAGAGTTAAACCCGTGTGTGGTTCCGCAGTCTGCAAACACTTTCTGTGCAGAGTCTCAAAAAAGGCGTTTTAGCCCAATACCAGCATATGGAAGAAAGGGCAGAAAGCACAGGGAAATATCTGCTTCTAAATCGAAAACGGAGCTATCTAACAGAACGGTTGTCAATGTGTGCACTCAAATTCCAGAGTTAAACCCGTGTGTGGATTCAGCAGTCTGCAAACACTTTCTGTGCAGAGTCTCAAAACAGGCGTTTTCAGCCCAATACCGGCATTCGGAAGAAAGGGCAGTAAGCACAGGGAAATATCTGCTTCGAAATCCAAAAGGCAGCTATCTAACAGAACGGTTGTCAATGTGTCCCCTGAACTTCCAGAGTTAACCCGTGTGTGGATTCAGCAGTCTGCAAACACTTTCTGTGCAGAGTCTCAAAACAGGCGTTTTCAGCCCCATACCAGCATATGGAAGAAAGGGCAGTACGCACAGGGAAATATCTGCTTCTAAATCCAAAACGCAGCTATCTAACAGAACGGTTGTCAATGTGTGCACTCAACTTCCAGAGTTAAACCCGTGTGTGGATTCAGCAGTCTGCAAACACTTTCTCTGCAGAGTCTCAAAACAGGCGTTTTCAACCCAATACCGGCATATGGAAGAAATGTCAGATAGCACCTGGAAACATCTGCTTCTAAATCCAAAATACAGCTATCTAACAGAATGGTTGTCAATGTGTGCACTGAACTTCCAGAGTTAAACCCGTGTGTGGATTCAGCAGTCTGCAAACACTTGCTGTGCAGAGTCTCAAAACAGGCGTTTTCACCCAATCCCGGCATATGGAAGAAAGGGCAGAAAGCACAGGGAAATATCTGCTTCTAAATCCAAAACGCAGCTATCTAACAGAACGGTTGTCAATGTGTGCACTCAACTTCCAGAGTTAAACCCGTGTGTGGATTCAGCAGCCTGCAAACACTTTCTGTGCAGAGTCTCAAAACAGGCTTTTTAGCACAATACCAGCATAAGGAAGAAAGGGCAGAAAGCACAGGGAAATATCTGCTTCTAAATCGAAAACGGAGATATCTAACAGAACGGTTGTCAATGTGTGCACTCAAATTCCAGAGTTAAACCCGTGTGTGGATTCAGCAGTCTGCAAACACTTTCTGTGCAGAGTCTCAAAACAGGCGTTTTCAGCCCAATACCGGCATACGGAAGAAAGGGCAGTAAGCACAGGGAAATATCTTCTTCGAAATCAAAAAGGCAGCTATCTAACAGAAAGGTTGTCAATGTGTCCACTGAACTTCCAGAGATAAACCCGTGTGTGGATTCAGCAGTCTGCAAACACTTTCTGTGCAGAGTCTCAAAACAGGCGTTTTCAGCCCCATACCAGCATATGGAAGAAAGGGCAGTAAGCACAGGGAAATATCTGCTTCTAAATCCAAAACGCAGCTATCTAACAGAACGGTTGTCACTCTGTGCACTAAACTTCCGGAGTTAAACCCGTGTGTGGATTCAGCCATCTGCAAACACTTTCTGTGCAGAGTCTCAAAACAGGCGTTTTCAGTCCAATACCGGCATATGGAAGAAAGGACAGTAAGCACAGGGATATATCTGCTTTTAAATCCAAAACGCAGCTATCTAACAGAACGGTTGTCAATGTGTGCACTCAAGTTCCAGAGTTAAACCCGTGTGAGGATTCAGCAGTCTGCAAACACTTTCTGTGCAGAGTCTCAAAACAGGCGTTTTCACCCCAATACCGGCATATGGAAGAAAGGGCAGTAAGCACAGGGAAATATCTGCTTCTAAATTCAAAACGCAGCTATCTAACAGAAAGTTTGTCAATGTGTGCCCTCAACTTCCAGAGTTAAACCCGTGTGTGGATTCAGCAGTCTGCAAACACTTGCTGTGCAGAGTGTTCAAACAGGCATTTTTAGCCCAATACCGGCATATGGAAGAAAGGGCAGAAAGCACAGGGAAATATCTGCTTCGAAATCCAAAACGCAGCTATCTAACAGAACGGTTGTCAATGTGTGCACTCAACTTCCAGAGTTAAACCCGTGTGTGGATTCAGCAGTCTGCAAACACTTGCTGTGCAGAGTCTCAAAACAGGCGTTTTCAGCCCAATACCGGCATATGGAAGAAAGGGCAGTAAGCACAGGGAAATATCTGCTTCTAAATTCAAAACGCAGCTATCTAACAGAAAGTTTGTCAATGTGTGCACTCAACTTCCAGAGTTAAACCCGTGTGTGGATTCAGCAGTCTGCAAACACTTGCTGTGCAGAGTGTTCAAACAGGCATTTTTAGCCCAATACCGGCATATGGAAGAAAGGGCAGAAAGCACAGGGAAATATCTGCTTCGAAATCCAAAACGCAGCTCTCTAACAGAACGGTTGTCAATGTGTGCACTCAACTTCCAGAGTTAAACCCGTGTGTGGATTCAGCAGTCTGCAACCACTTGCTGTGCTGAGTCTCAAAACAGGCGTTTTCAGCTCAATACCGGCATTCGCAAGAAAGGCCAGAAAGTACAGGGAAATATCTGCTTCTAAATCCAAAACGCAGCTATCTAACAGAACGGTTGTCAATGTGTGCACTCAACTTCCAGAGTTAAACCCGTGTGTGGATTCTGCAGTCTGCAACCACTTGCTGTGCAGAGTCTCAAAACAGGCGTTTTCAGCCCAATACCGGCATTCGCAAGAAAGGGCAGAAAGCACAGGGAAATATCTGCTTCTAAATCCAAAACGCAGCTATCTAACAGAACGGTTGTCAATGTGTGCACTCAACTTCCAGAGTTAAACCCGTGTGTGGATTCAGCAGTCTGCAAACACTTGCTGTGCAGAGTCTCAAAACAGGCGTTTTCAGCCCAATACCGGCATATGGAAGAAAGGGCAGAAAGCACAGGGAAATATCTGCTTCTAAATCCAAAACGCAGCTATCTAACAGAACGGTTGTCAATGTGTGCACTCAACTTCCAGAGTTAAACCCGTGTGTGGTTCCGCAGTCTGCAAACACTTTCTGTGCAGAGTCTCAAAAAAGGCGTTTTAGCCCAATACCAGCATATGGAAGAAAGGGTAGAAAGCACAGGGAAATATCTGCTTCTAAATCGAAAACGGAGCTATCCAACAGAACGGTTGTCAATGTGTGCACTCAAATTCCAGAGTTAAACCCGTGTGTGGATTCAGCAGTCTGCAAACACTTTCTGTGCAGAGTCTCAAAACAGGCGTTTTCAGCCCAATACCTGCATTCGGAAGAAAGGGCTGTAAGCACAGGGAAATATCTGCTTCGAAATCCAAAAGGCAGCTATCTAACAGAACGGTTGTCAATGTGTCCACTGAACTTCCAGAGTTAATCCGTGTGTGGATTCAGCAGTCTGCAAACACTTTCTGTGCAGAGTCTCAAAACAGGCGTTTTCAGCCCCATACCAGCATATGGAAGAAAGGGCAGTAAGCACAGGGAAATATCTGGTTCTAAATCCAAAACGCAGCTATCTAACAGAACGGTTGTCAATGTGTGCACTCAACTTCCAGAGTTAAACCCGTGTGTGGATTCAGCAGTCTGCAAACACTTTCTCTGCAGAGTCTCAAAACAGGCGTTTTCAACCCAATACCGGCATATGGAAGAAATGTCAGATAGCACAGGGAAACATCTGCTTCTAAATCCAAAATACAGCTATCTAACAGAATGGTTGTCAATGTGTGCACTGAACTTCCAGAGTTAAACCCGTGTGTGGATTCAGCAGTCTGCAAACACTTGCTGTGCAGAGTCTCAAAACAGACGTTTTCACCCAATACCGGCATATGGAAGAAAGGGCAGAAAGCACAGGGAAATATCTGCTTCTAAATCCAAAACGCAGCTATCTAACAGAACGGTTGTCAATGTGTGCACTCAACTTCCAGAGTTAAACCCGTGTGTGGATTCAGCAGCCTGCAAACACTTGCTGTGCAGAGTCTCAAAACAGGCGTTTTCAGCCCAATACCGGCATATGGAAGAAAGGGCAGAAAGCACAGGGAAATATCTGCTTCTAAATCCAAAACGCAGCTATCTAACAGAACGGTTGTCAATGTGTGCACTCAACTTCCAGAGTTAAACCCGTGTGTGGTTCCGCAGTCTGCAAACACTTTCTGTGCAGAGTCTCAAAAAAGGCGTTTTAGCCCAATACCAGCATATGGAAGAAAGGGCAGAAAGCACAGGGAAATATCTGCTTCTAAATCGAAAACGGAGCTATCTAACAGAACGGTTGTCAATGTGTGCACTCAACTTCCAGAGTTAAACCCGTGTGTGGATTCAGCAGTCTGCAAACACTTTCTGTGCAGAGTCTCAAAACAGGCGTTTTCAGCCCAATACCGGCATTCGGAAGAAAGGGCAGTAAGCACAGGGAAATATCTGCTTCGAAATCCAAAAGGCAGCTATCTAACAGAACGGTTGTCAATGTGTCCCCTGAACTTCCAGAGTTAACCCGTGTGTGGATTCAGCAGTCTGCAAACACTTTCTGTGCAGAGTCTCAAAACAGGCGTTTTCAGCCCCATACCAGCATATGGAAGAAAGGGCAGTAAGCACAGGGAAATATCTGCTTCTAAATCCAAAACGCAGCTATCTAACAGAACGGTTGTCAATGTGTGCACTCAACTTCCAGAGTTAAACCCGTGTGTGGATTCAGCAGTCTGCAAACACTTTCTCTGCAGAGTCTCAAAACAGGCGTTTTCAACCCAATACCGGCATATGGAAGAAATGTCAGATAGCACCTGGAAACATCTGCTTCTAAATCCAAAATACAGCTATCTAACAGAATGGTTGTCAATGTGTGCACTGAACTTCCAGAGTTAAACCCGTGTGTGGATTCAGCAGTCTGCAAACACTTGCTGTGCAGAGTCTCAAAACAGGCGTTTTCACCCAATACCGGCATATGGAAGAAAGGGCAGAAAGCACAGGGAAATATCTGCTTCGAAATCCAAAACGCAGCTATCTAACAGAACGGTTTTCAATGTGTGCACTCAACTTCCAGAGTTAAACCCGTGTGTGAATTCAGCAGCCTGCAAACACTTTCTGTGCAGAGTCTCAAAACAGGCTTTTTAGCACAATACCAGCATAAGGAAGAAAGGGCAGAAAGCACAGGGAAGTATCTGCTTCTAAATCGAAAACGGAGCTATCTAACAGAACGGTTGTCAATGTGTGCACTCAACTTCCAGAGTTAAACCCGTGTGTGGATTCAGCAGTCTGCAAACACTTTCTGTGCAGAGTCTCAAAACAGGCGTTTTCAGCCCAATACCGGCATACGGAAGAAAGGGCAGTAAGCACAGGGAAATATCTTCTTCGAAATCAAAAAGGCAGCTATCTAACAGAACGGTTGTCAATGTGTCCACTGAACTTCCAGAGATAAACCCGTGTGTGGATTCAGCAGTCTGCAAACACTTTCTGTGCAGAGTCTCAAAACAGGCGTTTTCAGCCCCATACCAGCATATGGAAGAAAGGGCAGTAAGCACAGGGAAATATCTGCTTCTAAATCCAAAACGCAGCTATCTAACAGAACGGTTGTCACTCTGTGCACTAAACTTCCGGAGTTAAACCCATGTGTGGATTCAGCCATCTGCAAACACTTTCTGTGCAGAGTCTCAAAACAGGCGTTTTCAGTCCAATACCGGCATATGGAAGAAAGGACAGTAAGCACAGGGATATATCTGCTTTTAAATCCAAAACGCAGCTATCTAACAGAACGGTTGTCAATGTGTGCACTCAACTTCCAGAGTTAAACCCGTGTGTGGATTCAGCAGTCTGCAAACACTTGCTGTGCAGAGTGTTCAAACAGGCATTTTTAGCCCAATACCGGCATATGGAAGAAAGGGCAGAAAGCACAGGGAAATATCTGCTTCGAAATCCAAAACGCAGCTATCTAACAGAACGGTTGTCAATGTGTGCACTCAACTTCCAGAGTTAAACCCGTGTGTGGATTCAGCAGTCTGCAAACACTTGCTGTGCAGAGTCTCAAAACAGGCGTTTTCAGCCCAATACCGGCATATGGAAGAAAGGGCAGTAAGCACAGGGAAATATCTGCTTCTAAATTCAAAACGCAGCTATCTAACAGAAAGTTTGTCAATGTGTGCACTCAACTTCCAGAGTTAAACCCGTGTGTGGATTCAGCAGTCTGCAAACACTTGCTGTGCAGAGTGTTCAAACAGGCATTTTTAGCCCAATACCGGCATATGGAAGAAAGGGCAGAAAGCACAGGGAAATATCTGCTTCGAAATCCAAAACGCAGCTCTCTAACAGAACGGTTGTCAATGTGTGCACTCAACTTCCAGAGTTAAACCCGTGTGTGGATTCAGCAGTCTGCAACCACTTGCTGTGCTGAGTCTCAAAACAGGCGTTTTCAGCTCAATACCGGCATTCGCAAGAAAGGCCAGAAAGTACAGGGAAATATCTGCTTCTAAATCCAAAACGCAGCTATCTAACAGAACGGTTGTCAATGTGTGCACTCAACTTCCAGAGTTAAACCCGTGTGTGGATTCTGCAGTCTGCAACCACTTGCTGTGCAGAGTCTCAAAACAGGCGTTTTCAGCCCAATACCGGCATTCGCAAGAAAGGGCAGAAAGCACAGGGAAATATCTGCTTCTAAATCCAAAACGCAGCTATCTTACAGAACGGTTGTCAATGTGTGCACTCAACTTCCAGAGTTAAACCCGTGTGTGGTTCCGCAGTCTGCAAACACTTTCTGTGCAGAGTCTCAAAAAAGGCGTTTTAGCCCAATACCAGCATATGGAAGAAAGGGTAGAAAGCACAGGGAAATATCTGCTTCTAAATCGAAAACGGAGCTATCTAACAGAACGGTTGTCAATGTGTGCACTCAAATTCCAGAGTTAAACCCGTGTGTGGATTCAGCAGTCTGCAAACACTTTCTGTGCAGAGTCTCAAAACAGGCGTTTTCAGCCCAATACCTGCATTCGGAAGAAAGGGCAGTAAGCACAGGGAAATATCTGCTTCGAAATCCAAAAGGCAGCTATCTAACAGAACGGTTGTCAATGTGTCCACTGAACTTCCAGAGTTAATCCGTGTGTGGATTCAGCAGTCTGCAAACACTTTCTGTGCAGAGTCTCAAAACAGGCGTTGTCAGCCCCATACCAGCTTATGGAAGAAAGGGCAGTAAGCACAGGGAAATATCTGGTTCTAAATCCAAAACGCAGCTATCTAACAGAACGGTTGTCAATGTGTGCACTCAACTTCCAGAGTTAAACCCGTGTGTGGATTCAGCAGTCTGCAAACACTTTCTCTGCAGAGTCTCAAAACAGGCGTTTTCAACCCAATACCGGCATATGGAAGAAATGTCAGATAGCACAGGGAAACATCTGCTTCTAAATCCAAAATACAGCTATCTAACAGAATGGTTGTCAATGTGTGCACTGAACTTCCAGAGTTAAACCCGTGTGTGGATTCAGCAGTCTGCAAACACTTGCTGTGCAGAGTCTCAAAACAGACGTTTTCACCCAATACCGGCATATGGAAGAAAGGGCAGAAAGCACAGGGAAATATCTGCTTCTAAATCCAAAACGCAGCTATCTAACAGAACGGTTGTCAATGTGTGCACTCAACTTCCAGAGTTAAACCCGTGTGTGGATTCAGCAGCCTGCAAACACTTTCTGTGCAGAGTCTCAAAACAGGCGTTTTAGCACAATACCAGCATATGGAAGAAAGGGCAGAAAGCACAGGGAAATATCTGCTTCTAAATCGAAAACGGAGCTATCTAACAGAACGGTTGTCAATGTGTGCACTCAACTTCCATCGTTAAACCCGTGTGGATTCAGCAGTCTGCAAACACTTTCTGTGCAGAGCCTCAAAACAGGCGTTTTCAGCCCCATACCAGCATATGGAAGAAAGGGCAGTAAGCACAGGGAAATATCTGCTTCTAAATTCAAAACGCAGCTATCTAACAGAACGGTTGTCACTGTGTGCACTCAACTTCCAGAGTTAAACCCGTGTGTGGATTCAGCCATCTGCAAACACTTTCTGTGCAGAGTCTCAAAACAGGCGTTTTCAGTCCAATACCGGCATATGGAAGAAAGGACAGTAAGCACAGGGATATATCTGCTTTTAAATCCAAAACGCAGCTATCTAACAGAACGGTTGTCAATGTGTGCACTCAACTTCCAGAGTTAAACCCGTGTGAGGATTCAGCAGTCTGCAAACACTTTCTGTGCAGAGTCTCAAAACAGGCGTTTTCACCCCAATACCGGCATATGGAAGAAAGGGCAGTAAGCACAGGGAAATATCTGCTTCTAAATTCAAAACGCAGCTATCTAACAGAAAGTTTATCAATGTGTGCACTCAACTTCCAGAGTTAAACCAGTGTGTGGATTCAGCAGTCTGCAAACACTTGCTGTCCAGAGTGTTCAAACAGGCATTTTTAGCCCAATACCGGCATATGGAAGAAAGGGCAGAAAGCACAGGGAAATATCTGCTTCGAAATCCAAAACGCAGCTATCTAACAGAACGGTTGTCAATGTGTGCACTCAACTTCCAGAGTTAAACCCGTGTGTGGATTCAGCAGTCTGCAAACACTTGCTGTGCAGAGTCTCAAAACAGGCGTTTTCAGCCCAATACCGGCCTATGGAAGAAAGGTCAGAAAGCACAGGGAAATATCTGCTTCTAAATCCAAAATGCAGCTATCTAACAGAACGGTTGTCAATGTGTGCACTAAACTTCCAGAGTTAAACCAGTGTGTGGATTCAGCAGTCTGCAAACACTTTCTGTGCAGAGTCTCAAAACAGGCGTTTTCAGTCCCATAGCGGCATATTGAAGAAAGGGCAGTAAGCACAGGGAAATATCTGATTTTAAATCCAAAACGCAGCTATCTAACAGAACGGTTGTCAATGTGTGCACTCGAGTCCCAGAGTTAAACCCGAGTGTGGATTCAGCAGTCTTCAAACACTTGCTGTGCAGAGTCTCAAAACAGGCGTTTTCAGCCCAATACCGTCATAAGGAAGAAAGGGCAGAAAGCACAGGGAAATATCTGCTTCTAAATCCAAAACGCAGCTATCTAACAGAACGGTTGTCATTGTGTGCACTCAACTTCCAGAGTTAAACCCGTGTGTGTTTTCAGCAGTCTGCAAACACTTTCTGTGCAGAGTCTCAAAACAGGCGTTTTCAGCCCAATACCGGCATATGGAGGAAAGGACAGTAAGCACAGGGATATATCTGCTTTTAAATCCAAAACGTAGCTATCTAACAGAACGGTTGTCAATGTGTGCACTCAAGTTCCAGAGTTAAACCCGTGTGAGGATTCAGCAGTCTGCAAACACTTTCTGTGCAGAGTCTCAAAACAGGCGTTTTCAGCCCAATACCGGCATATGGAAGAAAGGGCAGTAAGCACAGGGAAATATCTGCTTCTAAATCCAAAACGCAGCTATCTAACAGAACGGTTGTCATTGTGTGCACTCAACTTCCAGAGTTAAACCCGTGTGTGTTTTCAGCAGTCTGCAAACACTTTCTGGGCAGAGTCTCAAAACAGGCGTTTTCAGCCCAATACCGGCATATGGAGGAAAGGACAGTAAGCACAGGGATATATCTGCTTTTAAATCCAAAACGCAGCTATCTAACAGAACGGTTGTCAATGTGTGCACTCAAGTTCCAGCGTTAAACCCGTGTGAGGATTCAGCAGTCTGCAAACACTTTCTGTGCAGAGTCTCAAAACAGGCGTTTTCAGCCCAATACCGGCATATGGAAGAAAGGGCAGTAAGCACAGGGAAATATCTGCTTCTAAATCCAAAACGCAGCTATCTAACAGAACGGTTGTCATTGTGTGCACTCAACTTCCAGAGTTAAACCCGTGTGTGTTTTCAGCAGTCTGCAAACACTTTCTGGGCAGAGTCTCAAAACAGGCGTTTTCAGCCCAATACCGGCATATGGAGGAAAGGACAGTAAGCACAGGGATATATCTGCTTTTAAATCCAAAACGCAGCTATCTAACAGAACGGTTGTCAATGTGTGCACTCAAGTTCCAGAGTTAAAACCGTGTGAGGATTCAGCAGTCTGCAAACACTTTCTGTGCAGAGTCTCAAAACAGGCGTTTTCAGCCCAATACCGGCATATGGAAGAAAGGGCAGTAAGCACAGGGATATATCTGCTTCTAAATTCAAAACGCAGCTATCTAACAGAAAGGTTGTCAATGTGTGCAGTCAACTTCCAGAGTTAAACCCGTGCGTGGATTCAGCAGTCTGCAAACACTTTCTGAGCAGAGTCTCAAAACAGGTGTTTTCATCCCAATACCGGCATATGGAAGAAAGGGCAGTAACCACAGGGAAATATCTGCTTCTAAATTCAAAATGCAGCTATCTAACAGAACGGTTGTCAATGTGTGCACTCAACTTCCTGAGTTAAACCCGTGTGATGATTCAGCAGTCTGCAAACACTTTCTGTGCAGAGTCTCAAAACAGGCGTTTTCAGCCCAATACCGGCATATGGAAGAAAGGGCAGTAAGCACAGGGAAATATCTGCTTCTAAATCCAAAACGCAGCTATCTAACAGAACGGTTGTCATTGTGTGCACTCAACTTCCAGAGTTAAACCCGTGTGTGTTTTCAGCAGTCTGCAAACACTTTCTGGGCAGAGTCTCAAAACAGGCGTTTTCAGCCCAATACCGGCATATGGAGGAAAGGACAGTAAGCACAGGGATATATCTGCTTTTAAATCCAAAACGCAGCTATCTAACAGAACGGTTGTCAATGTGTGCACTCAAGTTCCAGAGTTAAACCCGTGTGAGGATTCAGCAGTCTGCAAACACTTTCTGTGCAGAGTCTCAAAACAGGCGTTTTCACCCCAATACCGGCATATGGAAGAAAGGGCAGTAAGCACAGGGAAATATCTGCTTCTAAATTCAAAACGCAGCTATCTAACAGAAAGTTTATCAATGTGTGCACTCAACTTCCAGAGTTAAACCAGTGTGTGGATTCAGCAGTCTGCAAACACTTGCTGTGCAGAGTGTTCAAACAGGCATTTTTAGCCCAATACCGGCATATGGAAGAAAGGGCAGAAAGCACAGGGAAATATCTGCTTCGAAATCCAAAACGCAGCTATCTAACAGAACGGTTGTCAATGTGTGCACTCAACTTCCTGAGTTAAACCCGTGTGATGATTCAGCAGTCTGCAAAAACTTTCTCTGCAGTGTCTCAAAACAGGCGTTTTCAGCCCAATACCGGCATATGGAAGAAAGGACAGTAAGCACAGGGATATATCTGCTTTTAAATCCAAAACGCAGCTATCTAACAGAACGGTTGTCAACGTGTGCACTCAAGTTCCAGAGTTAAACCCGTGTGAGGATTCAGCAGTCTGCAAACACTTTCTGTGCAGAGTCTCAAAACAGGCGTTTTCAGCCCAATACCGGCATATGGAAGAAAGGGCAGAAAGCACAGGGAAATATCTGCTTCTAAATCCAAAATGCAGCTATCTAACAGAACGGTTGTCAATGTGTGCACTCAACTTCCAGAGTAAAACCCGTGTGTGGATTCAGCAGTCTGCAAACACTTGCTGTGCAGAGTCTCTAAACAGGCGATTTCAGCCCAATACCGGCATACGGAATAAAGGGCAGAAAGCACAGGGAAATATCTGCTTCTAAATCCAAAACGCAGCTATCTAACGGAACGGTTGTCAATGTGTGTACTGAACTTCAAGAGTTAAACCCGTGTGTGGATTCAGCAGTCTGCAAACACTTGCTGTGCAGAGTCTCAAAACAGGCGTTTTCAGCCCAGTACCGGCATATGGAAGAAAGGGCAGAAAGCACAGGGGAATATCTGCTTCTAAATCCAAAACGCAGCTATCTAACAAAACGGTTGTCAAAGTGATCACTCAACTTCCAGAGTTAAACCCGTGTGTGGATTCAGCAGTCTGCAAACACTTTCTGTGCAGAGTCTCAAAACAGGCGTTTTCAGCCCAATACCGGCATATGGAAGAAAGGCCAGAAAGCACAGGGAAATATCTGCTTCTAAATCCAAAACGCAGCTATCTAACAGAACGGTTGTCAATGTGTGCACTCAACTTCCAGAGTTAAACCCGTGTGTGGATTCAGCAGTCTGCAAACACTTTCTGTGCAGAGACTCAAAACAGGCGTTTTCAGTACCATAGCGGCATATTGAAGAAAGGGCAGTAAGCACAGGGAAATATCTGCTTTTAAATCCAAAACGCAGCTATCTGACAGAACGGTTGTCAATGTGTGCACTCAACTTCCAGAGTTAAACCCGAGTGTGGATTCAGCAGTCTGCAAACACTTTTTGTGCAGAGTCTCAAAACAGGCGTTTTCAGCACAATACCGGCGTATGGAAGAAAGGGCAGTAAGCACAGGGAAATATCTGCTTCTAAATCCAAAACGCAGCTATCTAACAGAACGGTTGTCAATGTGTGTACTCAACTTCCAGAGTTAAACCCGTGTGTGGATTCAGCAGTCTGCAGACACTTTCTGTGCAGAGTCTCAAAACAGGCGTTTTCAGCCCAATACCAGCATACGGAAGAAACTGCAGTAAGTAGAGGAAATATCTGCTTCTGAATCCAAAATGCAGCTATCTAACAGAACGTTTGCAATGTGTGCACTCAACTTCCAGAATTAAACCCGTGTGTGGATTCAGCAGTCTGCAAACTCTTGCTGTGCAGAGTCTCAAAACAGGCGTTTTCAGCCCAATACCGGCATATGGAAGAAAGGGCAGAAAGCACAGGGAAATATCTGCTTCTAAATCCAAAATACAGCTATCTAACAGAACGGTTGTCAATGTGTGCACTCAGATTCCAGAGTTAAACCCGTGTGTGGATTCAGCAGTCTGCAAACACGTGCTGTGCAGGGTCTCAAAACAGGCGTTTTCAGCCCAATACCGGCATATGGAAGGAAGGGCCGAAAGCACAGGGAATTATCTGCTTCTAAATCCAAAACGCAGCTATCTAACAGAACGGTTGTCAATGTGTGCACTCAGCTTCCAGATTTAAACCCGTGTGTGGATTCAGCAGTCTGCAAACACTTGCTGTGCAGAGTTTCATAACAGGCGTTTTCACCCCAATACCGGCATATGGAAGAAAGGGCAGTAAGCACAGGGAAATATCTGCTTCTAAATCCAAAATGAAGCTATCTAACAGAACGGTTGTCAACGTGTGCACTCAACGACCAGAGATAAACCCGTGTGTTTATTCAGTAATCTGTAGACACTTTCTGTGCAGAGTGTCAAAACTGGCGTTATTAGCCCCATGCCGCCATATGGAAGAAACAGCAGTGAGCACACGGAAATATCTGCTACTAAATCCAAAACACAGCTATCTAACAGAACGGTTGTCAATGTGTGCACTCAACTTCCAGAGTTAAACCCGTGTGTGGATTCAGCAGTCTGCAAACACTTTCTTTGCAGAGTCTGAAAACAGGCGTTTTCAGCCCCATAGCAGCCTATGGAAGAAAGGGCAGTAAGCACAGGGAAATATCTGCTTCTAAATCCAAAACGCAGCTATCTAACAGAACGGTTGTCAATGTGTGCTCTCAACTTCCAGAGTTAAATCCGTGTGTGGATTCAGCCGTCTGCAAACGCTTTCTGTGCAGAGTCTCAAAACAGGCGTTTTCAGCCCAATACCGGCATATGGAAGAAAGGACAGTAAGCACAGGGATATATCTGCTTTTAAATCCAAAACGCAGCTATCTAACAGAACGGTTGTCAATGTGTGCACTCAAGTTCCAGAGTTAAACCCGTGTGAGGATTCAGCAGTCTGCAAACACTTTCTGTGCAGAGTCTCAAAACAGGCGTTTTCAGCCCAATACCGGCATATGGAAGAAAGGGCAGTAAGCACAGGGAAATATCTGCTTCTAAATTCAAAACGCAGCTATCTAACAGATCGGTTGTCAATGTGTGCACTCAACTTCCAGAGTTAAACCCGTGTGTGGATTCAACAGTCTGCAAACACTTTCTGTGCAGAGTCTCAAAACAGGCGTTTTCAGCCCAATACCGGCATACGGAAGAAAGGGCAGAAAGCACAGGGAAATATCTGCTTCTAAATCCAAAACGCAGCTATCTAACAGAACGGTTGTCAAAGTGTGCACTCGAGTTCCAGAGTTAAATCCGAGTGTGGATTCAGCAGTCTTCAAACACTTGCTGTGCAGAGTCTCAAAACAGGCGTTTTCAGCCCAATACCGTCATAAGGAAGAAAGGGCAGAAAGCACAGGGAAATATCTGCTTCTAAATCCAAAAGGCAGCTATCTAACAGAACGGTTGTCATTGTGTGCAATCAACTTCCAGAGTTAAACCCGTGTGTGTTTTCAGCAGTCTGCAAACACTTTCTGTGCAGAGTCTCAAAACAGGCGTTTTCAGCCCAATACCGGCATATGGAAGAAAGGGCAGTAAGCACAGGGAAATATCTGCTTTGAATTCCAAAACGCAGCTATCTAACAGAACGGTTGTCAATGTGTGCACTCAACTTCCAGAGTTAAACCCGTGTGTGGATTCAGCAGTCTGCAAACACTTTCTCTGCAGAGTCTCAAAACAGGCGTTTTCAGCCCCATACCAGCCTATGGAAGAAAGGGCAGTAAGCACAGGGAAATATCTGCTTCTAAATTCAAAACGCAGCTATCTAACAGAACGGTTGTCAATGTGTGCACCCAACTTCCAGAGTTAAACCCGTGTGTGGATTCAGCCGTCTGCAAACACTTTCTGTGCAGAGTCTCAAAACAGGCGTTTTCAGCCCAATACCGGCATATGGAAGAAAGGACAGTAAGCACAGGGATATATCTGCTTTAAATCCAAAACGCAGCTATCTAACAGAACGGTTGTCAATGTGTGCACTCAAGTTCCAGAGTTAAACCCGTGTGAGGATTCAGCAGTCTGCAAACACTTTCTGTGCAGAGTCTCAAAACAGGCGTTTTCAGCCCAATACCGGCATATGGAAGAAAGGGCAGTAAGCACAGGGAAATATCTGCTTCTAAAGTCAAACCGCAGCTATCTAACAGAAAGGTTGTCAATGTGTGCAGTCAACTTCCAGAGTTAAACCCGTGCGTGGATTCAGCAGTCTGCAAACACTTTCTGGGCAGAGTCTCAAAACAGGCGTTTTCAGCCCAATACCGTCATATGGAAGAAAGGGCAGTAACCACAGGGAAATATCTGCTTCTAAATCCAAAACGTAGCTATCTAACAGAACGGTTGTCAATGTGTGCACTCAACTTCCTGAGTTAAACTCGTGTGAGGATTCAGCAGTCTGCAAACACTTTCCGTACAGAGTCTCAAAACAGGCGTTTTCAGCCCAATACCGGCATATGGAAGAAAGGGCAGAAAGCACTGGGAAATATCTGCTTCTAAATTCAAAATGCAGCTATGTAACAGAGAGGTTGTCAATGTGTGCAGTCAACTTCCAGAGTTAAACCCGTGTGTGGATTCAGCAGTCTGCAAACACTTGCTGTGCAGAGTCTCATAACAGGCGTTTTCAGCCCAATACCGGCATATGGAAGAAAGGCCAGAAAGCACAGGGAAATATCTGCTTCTAAATCAAAAACGCAGCTATCTAACAGAACGGTTGTCAATGTGTGCACTCAACTTCCAGAGTTAAACCCGTGTGTGCATTCAGCAGTCTGCAAACACTTTCTGTGCAGAGTCTCAAACAGGCGTTTTCAGTCCCATAGCGGCATATTGAAGAAATGGCAGTAAGCACAGGGAAATATCTGCTTTTAAATCCAAAACGCAGCTATCTAACAGAACGGTTGTCAATGTAGGCACTCAACTTCCAGAGTTAAACCCGTGTGTGGATTCAGCAGTCTGCAAACACTTGCTGTGCAGAGTCTCAAAACAGGCGTTTTCACCCCAATACCGGCATATGGAAGAAAGGGCAGTAAGCACAGGGAAATATCTGCTTCTAAATCCAAAATGAAGCTATCTAACAGATCGGTTGTCAATGTGCGCACTCAACTTCCAGAGTTAAACCCGTGTGTGGATTCAGCAGTCTGCAAACACTTTCTGTGCAGAGTCTCAAAACAGGCGTTTTCAGCCCAATACCGGCATACGGAAGAAAGGGCAGAAAGCACAGGGAAATATCTGCTTCTAAATCCAAAACGCAGCTATCTAACAGAACGGTTGTCAATGTGTACACTCGAGTTCCAGAGTTAAACCCGAGTGTGGATTCAGCAGTCTTCAAACACTTGCTGTGCAGAGTCTCAAAACAGGCGTTTTCAGCCCAATACCGTCATAAGGAAGAAAGGGCAGAAAGCACAGGGAAATATCTGCTTCTAAATCCAAAACGCAGCTATCTAACAGAACGGTTGTCATTGTGTGCACTCAACTTCCAGAGTTAAACCCGTGTGTGGATTCAGCAGTCTGCAAACACTTTCTGTGCAGAGTCTCAAAGCAGGCGTTTTCAGTCCCATAGCAGCATATTGAAGAAAGGACAGTAAGCACAGGGAAATATCTGCTTTTAAATCCAAAACGCAGCTATCTAACAGAACGGTTGTCAATGTGTGCACTCAACTTCCAGAGTTAAACCCGAGTGTGGATTCAGCAGTCTGCAAACACTTTCTGTGCAGAGTCTCAAAACAGGCGTTTTCTGCACAATACCGGCATATGGAAGAAAGGGCAGTAAGCACAGGGAAATATCTGCTTCTAAATCCAAAACGCAGCTATCTAACAGAACGGTTGTCAATGTGGGCACTCAACTTCCAGAGTTAAACCCGTGTGTGGATTCAGCAGTCTGCAAACACTTGCTGTGCAGGGTCTCAAAACAGGCGTTTTCACCCCAATACCGGCATACGGAAGAAAGGGCAGAAAGAACAGGGAAATATCTGCTTCTAAATCCAAAACGCAGATATCTAACAGAACGGTTGTCAATGTGTTCACTCGAGTTCCGGAGTTAAACCCGAGTGTGGATTCAGCAGTCTGCAAACACTTTCTGTGCAGAGTCTCAAAACAGGTGTTTTCAGCCCAATACCGGCATAAGGAAGAAAGGGCAGTAAGCACAGGGAAATATCTGCTTCTAAATCCAAAACGCAGCTATCTTGCAGAACGGTTGTCAATGTGGGCACTCAACTTCCAGAGTTAAACCCGTGTGTGGATTCAGCAGTCTGCAAACACTTTTTGTGCAGAGTCTCAAAACAGGCGTTTTCAGCCCAATACCGGCATATGGAAGAAAGGACAGTAAGCACAGGGATATATCTGCTTTAAATCCAAAACGCAGCTATCTAACAGAACGGTTGTCAATGTGTGCACTCAAGTTCCAGAGTTAAACCCGTGTGAGGATTCAGCAGTCTGCAAACACTTTCTGTGCAGAGTCTCAAAACAGGCGTTTTCAGCCCAATACCGGCATATGGAAGAAAGGGCAGTAAGCACAGGGAAATATCTGCTTCTAAAGTCAAACCGCAGCTATCTAACAGAAAGGTTGTCAATGTGTGCAGTCAACTTCCAGAGTTAAACCCGTGCGTGGATTCAGCAGTCTGCAAACACTTTCTGGGCAGAGTCTCAAAACAGGCGTTTTCAGCCCAATACCGTCATATGGAAGAAAGGGCAGTAACCACAGGGAAATATCTGCTTCTAAATCCAAAACGTAGCTATCTAACAGAACGGTTGTCAATGTGTGCACTCAACTTCCTGAGTTAAACCCGTGTGAGGATTCAGCAGTCTGCAAACACTTTCCGTGCAGAGTCTCAAAACAGGCGTTTTCAGCCCAATACCGGCATATGGAAGAAAGGGCAGAAAGCACTGGGAAATATCTGCTTCTAAATTCAAAATGCAGCTATGTAACAGAGAGGTTGTCAATGTGTGCAGTCAACTTCCAGAGTTAACCCGTGTGTGGATTCAGCAGTCTGCAAACACTTGCTGTGCAGAGTCTCATAACAGGCGTTTTCAGCCCAATACCGGCATATGGAAGAAAGGCCAGAAAGCACAGGGAAATATCTGCTTCTAAATCAAAAACGCAGCTATCTAACAGAACGGTTGTCAATGTGTGCACTCAACTTCCAGAGTTAAACCCGTGTGTGCATTCAGCAGTCTGCAAACACTTTCTGTGCAGAGACTCAAAACAGGCGTTTTCAGTCCCATAGCGGCATATTGAAGAAATGGCAGTAAGCACAGGGAAATATCTGCTTTTAAATCCAAAACGCAGCTATCTAACAGAACGGTTGTCAATGTAGGCACTCAACTTCCAGAGTTAAACCCGTGTGTGGATTCAGCAGTCTGCAAACACTTGCTGTGCAGAGTCTCAAAACAGGCGTTTTCACCCCAATACCGGCATATGGAAGAAAGGGCAGTAAGCACAGGGAAATATCTGCTTCTAAATCCAAAATGAAGCTATCTAACAGATCGGTTGTCAATGTGCGCACTCAACTTCCAGAGTTAAACCCGTGTGTGGATTCAGCAGTCTGCAAACACTTTCTGTGCAGAGTCTCAAAACAGGCGTTTTCAGCCCAATACCGGCATACGGAAGAAAGGGCAGAAAGCACAGGGAAATATCTGCTTCTAAATCCAAAACGCAGCTATCTAACAGAACGGTTGTCAATGTGTGCACTCGAGTTCCAGAGTTAAACCCGAGTGTGGATTCAGCAGTCTTCAAACACTTGCTGTGCAGAGTCTCAAAACAGGCGTTTTCAGCCCAATACCGTCATAAGGAAGAAAGGGCAGAAAGCACAGGGAAATATCTGCTTCTAAATCCAAAACGCAGCTATCTAACAGAACGGTTGTCATTGTGTGCACTCAACTTCCAGAGTTAAACCCGTGTGTGGATTCAGCAGTCTGCAAACACTTTCTGTGCAGAGTCTCAAAGCAGGCGTTTTCAGTCCCATAGCAGCATATTGAAGAAAGGACAGTAAGCACAGGGAAATATCTGCTTTTAAATCCAAAACGCAGCTATCTAACAGAACGGTTGTCAATGTGTGCACTCAACTTCCAGAGTTAAACCCGAGTGTGGATTCAGCAGTCTGCAAACACTTTCTGTGCAGAGTCTCAAAACAGGCGTTTTCTGCACAATACCGGCATATGGAAGAAAGGGCAGTAAGCACAGGGAAATATCTGCTTCTAAATCCAAAACGCAGCTATCTAACAGAACGGTTGTCAATGTGGGCACTCAACTTCCAGAGTTAAACCCGTGTGTGGATTCAGCAGTCTGCAAACACTTGCTGTGCAGGGTCTCAAAACAGGCGTTTTCACCCCAATACCGGCATACGGAAGAAAGGGCAGAAAGCACAGGGAAATATCTGCTTCTAAATCCAAAACGCAGCTATCTGACAGAACGGTTGTCAATGTGTTCACTCGAGTTCCGGAGTTAAACCCGAGTGTGGATTCAGCAGTCTGCAAACACTTTCTGTGCAGAGTCTCAAAACAGGTGTTTTCAGCCCAATACCGGCATAAGGAAGAAAGGGCAGTAAGCACAGGGAAATATCTGCTTCTAAATCCAAAACGCAGCTATCTTGCAGAACGGTTGTCAATGTGGGCACTCAACTTCCAGAGTTAAACCCGTGTGTGGATTCAGCAGTCTGCAAACACTTTCTGTGCAGAGTCTCAAAACAGGCGTTTTCAGCCCAATACCGGCATATGGAAGAAAGGGCAGAAAGCACAGGGAAATATCTGCTTCTAAATCCAAAATGCAGCTATCTAACAGAACGGTTGTCAATGTGTGCACTCAACTTCCAGAGTTAAACCCGTGTGTGGATTCAGCAGTCTGCAAACACTTGCTGTGCAGAGTCTCTGAACAGGCGATTTCAGCCCAATACCGGCATACGGAATAAAGGTCAGAAAGCACAGGGAAATATCTGCTTCTAAATCCAAAACGCAGCTATCTAACAAAACGGTTGTCAAAGTGATCACTCAACTTCCAGAGTTAAACCCGTGTGTGGATTCAGCAGTCTGCAAACACTTTCTGTGCAGAGTCTCAAAACAGGCGTTTTCAGCCCAATACCGGCATATGGAAGAAAGGCCAGAAAGCACAGGGAAATATCTGCTTCTAAATCAAAAACGCAGCTATCTAACAGAACGGTTGTCAATGTGTGCACTCAACTTCCAGAGTTAAACCCGTGTTTGCATTCAGCAGTCTGCAAACACTTTTTGTGCAGAGTCTCAAAACAGGCGTTTTCAGCACAATACCAGCGTATGGAAGAAATGGCAGTAAGCACAGGGAAATATCTGCTTCTAAATCCAAAACGCAGCTATCTAACAGAACGGTTGTCAATGTGTGCACTCAAACTCCAGAGTTAAACCCGTGTGTGGATTCAGCAGTCTGCAAACACTTGCTGTGCAGAGTCTCAAAACAGGCGTTTTCACCCCAATACCAGCATACGGAAGAAAGCGCAGTAAGCACAGGGAAATATCTGCTTCTAAATCCAAAATGAAGCTATCTAACAGATCGGTTGTCAATGTGTGCACTCAACTTCCAGAGTTAAACCCGTGTGTGGATTCAGCACTCTGCAAACACTTTCTGTGCAGAGTCTCAAAACAGGCGTTTTCAGCCCAATACCGGCATACGGAAGAAAGGGCAGAAAGCACAGGGAAATATCTGCTTCTAAATCCAAAACGCAGCTATCTAACAGAACGGTTGTCAATGTGTGCACTCGAGTTCCAGAGTTAAACCCGAGTGTGGATTCAGCAGTCTTCAAACACTTGCTGTGCAGAGTCTCAAAACAGGCGTTTTCAGCCCAATACCGTCATAAGGAAGAAAGGGCAGAAAGCACAGGGAAATATCTGCTTCTAAATCCAAAACGCAGCTATCTAACAGAACGGTTGTCATTGTGTGCACTCAACTTCCAGAGTTAAACCCGTGTGTGTTTTCAGCAGTCTGCAAACACTTTCTGTGCAGAGTCTCAAAACAGGCGTTTTCAGCCCAATACCGGCATATGGAAGAAAGCGCAGTAAGCACAGGGAAATATCTGCTTTGAAATCCAAAACGCAGCTATCTAACAGAACGGTTGTCAATGTGTGCACTCAACTTCCAGAGTTAAACCCGTGTGTGGATTCAGCAGTCTGCAAACCCTTTCTGTGCAGAGTCTCAAAACAGGCGTTTTCAGCCCCATACCAGCCTATGGAAGAAAGGGCAGTAAGCACAGGGAAATATCTGCTTCTTAATACAAAACGCAGCTATCTAACAGAACGGTTGTCAATGTGTGCACTCAACTTCCAGAGTTAAACCCGAGTGTGGATTCAGCAGTCTGCAAACACTTTCTGTGCAGAGTCTCAAAACAGGCGTTTTCACCCCAATACCGGCATACGGAAGAAAGGGCAGAAAGCACAGGGAAATATCTGCTTCTAAATCCAAAACGCAGCTATCTAACAGAACGGTTGTCAATGTGTTCACTCGAGTTCCGGAGTTAAACCCGAGTGTGGATTCAGCAGTCTGCAAACACTTTCTGTGCAGAGTCTCAAAACAGGTGTTTTCAGCCCAATACCGGCATAAGGAAGAAAGGGCAGTAAGCACAGGGAAATATCTGCTTCTAAATCCAAAACGCAGCTATCTAACAGAACGGTTGTCAATGTGGGCACTCAACTTCCAGAGTTAAACCCGTGTGTGGATTCAGCAGTCTGCAAACACTTGCTGTGCAGAGTCTCAAAACATGTGTTTTCATCCCAATACCGGCATATGGAAGAAAGGGCAGTAAGCAAAGGGAAATATCTGCTTCTAAATCCAAAATGCAGCTATCTAACAGAACGGTTGTCAATGTGTGCACTCAACTTCCAGAGTTAAACCTGTGTGAGGATTCAGCAGTCTGCAAACACTTTCTGTGCAGAGTCTCAAAACAGGCGTTTTCAGCCCAATACCGGCATATGGAAGAAAGGGCAGAAAGCACAGGGAAATATCTGCTTCTAAATCCAAAACGCAGCTATCTAACAGAACGGTTGTCATTGTGTGCACTCAACTTCCAGAGTTAAACCCGTGTGTGTTTTCAGAAGTCTGCAAACACTTTCTGTGCAGAGTCTCAAAACAGGCGTTTTCAGCCCAATACCGGCATATGGAAGAAAGGGCAGTAAGCGCAGGGAAATATCTGCTTTGAAATCCAAAACGCAGCTATCTAACAGAACGGTTGTCAATGTGTGCACTCAACTTCCAGAGTTAAACCCGTGTGTGGATTCAGCAGTCTGCAAACACTTTCTTTGCAGAGTCTCAAAACAGGCGTTTTCAGACCCATACCAGCCTATGGAAGAAAGGGCAGTAAGCACAGGGAAATATCTGCTTCTAAATCCAAAACGCAGCTATCTAACAGAACGGTTGTCAATGTGTGCACTCAACTTCCAGAGTTAAACCCGTGTGAGGATTCAGCAGTCTGCAAACACTTGCTGTGCAGAGTCTCAAAACAGGCGTTTTCAGCCCAATACCGGCATATGGAAGAAAGGGCAGAAAGCACAGGGAAATATCTGCTTCTAAATCCAAAACGCAGCTATCTAACAGAACGGTTTTCATTGTGTGCACTCAACTTCCAGAGTTAAACCCGTGTGTGTTTTCAGCAGTCTGCAAACACTTTCTGTGCAGAGTCTCAAAACAGGCGTTTTCAGCCCAATACCGGCATATGGAAGAAAGGACAGTAAGCAAAGGGATATATCTGCTTTTAAATCCAAAACGCAGCTATCTAACAGAACGGTTGTCAATGTGTGCACTCAACTTCCAGAGTTAAACCCGAGTGTGGATTCAGCAGTCTGCAAACACTTTCTGTGCAGAGTCTCAAAACAGGTGTTTTCAGCCCAATACCGGCATATGGAAGAAAGGAGAGTAAGCACAGGGAAATATCTGCTTCTAAATCCAAAACGCAGCTATCTAACAGAACGGTTGTCAATGTGTGCACTCAACTTCCAGAGTTAAACCCGTGTGTGGATTCAGCAGTCTGCAAACACTTTCTGTGCAGAGTCTCAAAACAGGCGTTTTCTGCACAATACCGGCATATGGAAGAAAGGGCAGTAAGCACAGGGAAATATCTGCTTCTAAATCCAAAACGCAGCTATCTAACAGAACGGTTGTCAATGTGGGCACTCAACTTCCAGAGTTAAACCCGTGTGTGGATTCAGCAGTCTGCAAACACTTGCTGTCAGGGTCTCAAAACAGGCGTTTTCACCCCAATACCGGCATATGGAAGAAAGGGCAGTAAGCACAGGGAAATATCTGCTTCTAAATCCAAAATGAAGCTATCTAACAGATCGGTTGTCAATGTGTGCACTCAACTTCCAGAGTTAAACCCGTGTGTGGATTCAGCAGTCGGCAAACACTTGCTGTGCAGAGACTCAAAACAGGCGTTTTCAGCCCAATACCGGCATACGGAAGAAAGGGCAGAAAGCACAGGGAAATATCTGCTTCTAAATCCAAAACGCAGCTATCTAACAGAACGGTTGTCAATGTGTTCACTCGAGCTCCGGAGTTAAACCCGAGTGTGGATTCAGCAGTCTTCAAACACTTGCTGTGCAGAGCCTCAAAACAGGCGTTTTCAGCCCAATATCGTCATAAGGAAGAACGGTCAGAAAGCACAGGGAAATATCTGCTTCTAAATCCAAAACGCAGCTATCTAACAGAACGGTTGTCAATGTGTGCACTCAACTTCCAGAGTTAAACCCGTGTGAGGATTCAGCAGTCTGCAAACACTTGCTGTGCAGAGTCTCAAAACAGGCGTTTTCAGCCCAATACCGGCATATGGAAGAAAGGGCAGAAAGCACAGGGAAATATCTGCTTCTAAATCCAAAACGCAGCTATCTAACAGAACGGTTTTCATTGTGTGCACTCAACTTCCAGAGTTAAACCCGTGTGTGTTTTCAGCAGTCTGCAAACACTTTCTGTGCAGAGTCTCAAAACAGGCGTTTTCAGCCCAATACCGGCATATGGAAGAAAGGGCAGTAAGCACAGGGAAATATCTGCTTTGAAATCCAAAACGCAGCTATCTAACAGAACGGTTGTCAATGTGTGCACTCAACTTCCAGAGTTAAACCCGTGTGTGGATTCAGCAGTCTGCAAACACTTTCTTTGCAGAGTCTCAAAACAGGCGTTTTCATCCCCATACCAGCCTATGGAAGAAAGGGCAGTAAGCACAGGGAAATATCTGCTTCTAAATCCAAAACGCAGCTATCTAACAGAACGGTTGTCAATGTGTGCACTCAACTTCCAGAGTTAAACCCGTTTGTGGATTCAGCCGTCTGCAAACACTTTCTGTGCAGACTCTCAAAACAGGCGTTTTCAGCCCAATACCGGCATATGGAAGAAAGGACAGTAAGCACAGGGATATATCTGCTTTTAAATCCAAAACGCAGCTATCTAACAGAACGGTTGTCAATGTGTGCACTCAACTTCCAGAGTTAAACCCGAGTGTGGATTCAGCAGTCTGCAAACACTTTCTGTGCAGAGTCTCAAAACAGGTGTTTTCAGCCCAATACCGGCATATGGAAGAAAGGACAGTAAGCACAGGGAAATATATGCTTCTAAATGCAAAACGCAGCTATCTTACAGAACGGTTGTCAATGTGGGCACTCAACTTCCAGAGTTAAAACCGTTTGTGGATTCAGCAGTCTGCAAACACTTGCTGTGCAGAGTCTCAAAACAGGTGTTTTCATCCCAATACCGGCGTATGGAAGAAAGGGCAGTAAGCAAAGGGAAATATCTGCTTCTAAATCGAAAACGGAGCTATCTAACAGAACGGTTGTCAATGTGTGCACTCAACTTCCAGAGTTAAACCCGTGTGAGGATTCAGCAGTCTGCAAACACTTTCTGTGCAGAGTCTCAAAACAGGCGTTTTCATCCCAATACCGGCATATGGAAGAAAGGGCAGTAAGCACAGGGAAATATCTACTTCTAAATCCAAAACGCAGCTATCTAACAGAACGGTTGTCAATGTGTGCACTCAACTTCCAGAGTTAAACCCGTGTGTGGATTCAGCAGTCTGCAAACACTTTCTGTGCAGAGTCTCAAAACAGGCGTTTTCAGCCCCATACCAGCCTATGGAAGAAAGGGCAGTAAGCACAGGGAAATATCTGCTTCTAAATCCAAAACGCAGCTATCTAACAGAACGTTTGTCAATGTGTGCACTCAACTTCCAGAGTTAAACCCGTGTGTGGATTCAGCAGTCTGCAAACACTTTCTGTGCAGAGTCTCAAAACAGGCGTTTTCAGCCCAATACCGGCATATGGAAGAAAGGACAGTAAGCACAGGGATATATCTGCTTTTAATTCCAAAACGCAGCTATCTAACAGAACGGTTGTCAATGTGTGCACTCAAGTTCCAGAGTTAAACCCGTGTGAGGATTCAGCAGTCTGCAAACACTTTCTGTGCAGAGTCTCAAAACAGGCGTTTTCAGCCCAATACCGGCATATGGAAGAAAGGGCAGTAAGCACAGGGAAATATCTGCTTCTAAAGTCAAACCGCAGCTATCTAACAGAAAGGTTGTCAATGTGTGCAGTCAACTTCCAGAGTTAAACCCGTGCGTGGATTCAGCAGTCTGCAAACACTTTCTGTGCAGTGTCTCAAAACAGGTGTTTTCATCCCAATACCGGCATATGGAAGAAAGGGCAGTAAGCACAGGGAAATATCTGCTTCTAAATCCAAAACGCAGCTATCTAACAGAACGGTTGTCAATGTGTGCACTCAACTTCCAGAGTTAAACCCGTGTGAGGATTCAGCAGTCTGCAAACACTTTCTGTGCAGGGTCTCAAAACAGGCGTTTTCTGCACAATACCGGCATATGGAAGAAAGGGCAGTAAGCACAGGGAAATATCTGCTTCTAAATCCAAAACGCAGCTATCTAACAGAACGGTTGTCAATGTGGGCACTCAACTTCCAGAGTTAAACCCGTGTGTGGATTCAGCAGTCTGCAAACACTTTCTGTGCAGGGTCTCAAAACAGGCGTTTTCACCCCAATACCGGCATATGGAAGAAAGGGCAGTAAGCACAGGGAAATATCTGCTTCTAAATCCAAAATGAAGCTATCTAACAGATCGGTTGTCAATGTGTGCACTCAACTTCCAGAGTTAAACCCGTGTGTGGATTCAGCAGTCGGCAAACACTTGCTGTGCAGAGACTCAAAACAGGCGTTTTCAGCCCAATACCGGCATACGGAAGAAAGGGCAGAAAGCACAGGGAAATATCTGCTTCTAAATCCAAAACGCAGCTATCTAACAGAACGGTTGTCAATGTGTTCACTCGAGCTCCGGAGTTAAACCCGAGTGTGGATTCAGCAGTCTTCAAACACTTGCTGTGCAGAGCCTCAAAACAGGCGTTTTCAGCCCAATATCGTCATAAGGAAGAACGGTCAGAAAGCACAGGGAAATATCTGCTTCTAAATCCAAAACGCAGCTATCTAACAGAACGGTTGTCAATGTGTGCACTCAACTTCCAGAGTTAAACCCGTGTGAGGATTCAGCAGTCTGCAAACACTTGCTGTGCAGAGTCTCAAAACAGGCGTTTTCAGCCCAATACCGGCATATGGAAGAAAGGGCAGAAAGCACAGGGAAATATCTGCTTCTAAATCCAAAACGCAGCTATCTAACAGAACGGTTTTCATTGTGTGCACTCAACTTCCAGAGTTAAACCCGTGTGTGTTTTCAGCAGTCTGCAAACACTTTCTGTGCAGAGTCTCAAAACAGGCGTTTTCAGCCCAATACCGGCATATGGAAGAAAGGGCAGTAAGCACAGGGAAATATCTGCTTTGAAATCCAAAACGCAGCTATCTAACAGAACGGTTGTCAATGTGTGCACTCAACTTCCAGAGTTAAACCCGTGTGTGGATTCAGCAGTCTGCAAACACTTTCTTTGCAGAGTCTCAAAACAGGCGTTTTCAGCCCCATACCAGCCTATGGAAGAAAGGGCAGTAAGCACAGGGAAATATCTGCTTCTAAATCCAAAACGCAGCTATCTAACAGAACGGTTGTCAATGTGTGCACTCAACTTCCAGAGTTAAACCCGTTTGTGGATTCAGCCGTCTGCAAACACTTTCTGTGCAGACTCTCAAAACAGGCGTTTTCAGCCCAATACCGGCATATGGAAGAAAGGACAGTAAGCACAGGGATATATCTGCTTTTAAATCCAAAACGCAGCTATCTAACAGAACGGTTGTCAATGTGTGCACTCAACTTCCAGAGTTAAACCCGAGTGTGGATTCAGCAGTCTGCAAACACTTTCTGTGCAGAGTCTCAAAACAGGTGTTTTCAGCCCAATACCGGCATATGGAAGAAAGGACAGTAAGCACAGGGAAAAATATGCTTCTAAATCCAAAACGCAGCTATCTTACAGAACGGTTGTCAATGTGGGCACTCAACTTCCAGAGTTAAAACCGTTTGTGGATTCAGCAGTCTGCAAACACTTGCTGTGCAGAGTCTCAAAACAGGTGTTTTCATCCCAATACCGGCGTATGGAAGAAGGGCAGTAAGCAAAGGGAAATATCTGCTTCTAAATCCAAAATGCAGCTATCTAACAGAACGGTTGTCAATGTGTGCACTCAACTTCCAGAGTTAAACCCGTGTGAGGATTCAGCAGTCTGCAAACACTTTCTGTGCAGAGTCTCAAAACAGGCGTTTTCATCCCAATACCGGCATATGGAAGAAAGGGCAGTAAGCACAGGGAAATATCTACTTCTAAATCCAAAACGCAGCTATCTAACAGAACGGTTGTCAATGTGTGCACTCAACTTCCAGAGTTAAACCCGTGTGTGGATTCAGCAGTCTGCAAACACTTTCTGTGCAGAGTCTCAAAACAGGCGTTTTCAGTCCCATAGCGGCATATTGAAGAAAGGGCAGTAAGCACAGGGAAATATCTGCTTTTAAATCCAAAACGCAGCTATCTAACAGAACGGTTGTCAATGTGTGCACTCAACTTCCAGAGTTAAACCCGAGTGTGGATTCAGCAGTCTGCAAACACTTTCTGTGCAGAGTCTCAAAACAGGCGTTTTCTGCACAATACCGGCATATGGAAGAAAGGGCAGTAAGCACAGGGAAATATCTGCTTCTAAATCCAAAATGAAGCTATCTAACAGATCGGTTGTCAGTGTGTGCACTCAACTTCCAGAGTTAAACCCGTGTGTGGATTCAGCAGTCTGCAAACACTTTCTGTGCAGAGTCTCAAAACAGGCGTTTTCAGCCCAATACCGGCATATGGAAGAAAGGGCAGTAAGCACAGGGAAATATCTGCTTCTAAATCCAAAACGCAGCTATCTAACAGAACGGTTGTCAATGTGGGCACTCAACTTCCAGAGTTAAACCCGTGTGTGGATTCAGCAGTCTGCATACACTTGCTGTGCAGGGTCTCAAAACAGGCGTTTTCACCCCAATACCGGCATATGGAAGAAAGGGCAGTAAGCACAGGGAAATATCTGCTTCTAAATCCAAAATGAAGCTATCTAACAGATCGGTTGTCAATGTGTGCACTCAACTTCCACAGTTAAACCCGTGTGTGGATTCAGCAGTCGGCAAACGCTTGCTGTGCAGAGACTCAAAACAGGCGTTTTCAGCCCAATACCGGCATAGGGAAGAAACGGCAGAAAGCACAGGGAAATATCTGCTTCTAAATCCAAAACGCAGCTATCTAACAGAACGGTTGTCAATGTGTGCACTCAAGTTCCAGAGTTAAACCCGTGTGAGGATTCAGCAGTCTGCAAACACTTTCTGTGCAGAGTCTCAAAACAGGCGTTTTCAGCCCAATACCGGCATATGGAAGAAAGGGCAGTAAGCACAGGGAAATATCTGCTTCTAAAGTCAAACCGCAGCTATCTAACAGAAAGGTTGTCAATGTGTGCAGTCAACTTCCAGAGTTAAACCCGTGCGTGGATTCAGCAGTCTGCAAACACTTTCTGTGCAGTGTCTCAAAACAGGTGTTTTCATCCCAATACCGGCATATGGAAGAAAGGGCAGTAAGCACAGGGAAATATCTGCTTCTAAATCCAAAACGCAGCTATCTAACAGAACGGTTGTCAATGTGTGCACTCAACTTCCAGAGTTAAACCCGTGTGAGGATTCAGCAGTCTGCAAACACTTTCTGTGCAGACTCTCAAAACAGGCGTTTTCAGACCAGTACCGGCATATGGAAGAAAGGGCAGTAAGCACAGGGAAATATCTGCTTCTAAATTCAAACTGCAGCTATCTAACAGAAAGGTTGTCAATGTGTGCAGTCAACTTCCAGAGTTAAACCCGTGCATGGATTCAGCAGTCTGCAAACACTTTCTGTGCAGAGTCTCAAAACAGGCGTTTTCATCCCAATACCGGCATATGGAAGAAAGGGCAGTAAGCACAGGGAAATATGTACTTCTAAATCCAAAACGCAGCTATCTAACAGAACGGTTGTCAATGTGTGCACTCAACTTCCAGAGTTAAACCCGTGT
Source organism: Aotus nancymaae (assembly GCF_030222135.1). Taxonomy (NCBI): domain Eukaryota; kingdom Metazoa; phylum Chordata; class Mammalia; order Primates; family Aotidae; genus Aotus; species Aotus nancymaae. The sequence goes on from NW_026989024.1 coordinate 489,486, forward strand.
GTGGATTCAGCAGTCTGCAAACACTTTCTGTGCAGAGTCTCAAAACAGGCGTTTTCAGTCCCATAGCAGCATATTGAAGAAAGGACAGTAAGCACAGGGAAATATCTGCTTTTAAATCCAAAACGCAGCTATCTAACAGAACGGTTGTCAATGTGTGCACTCATCTTCCAGAGTTAAACCCGAGTGTGGATTCAGCAGTCTGCAAACACTTTCTGTGCAGGGTCTCAAAACAGGCGTTTTCTGCACAATACCGGCATATGGAAGAAAGGGCAGTAAGCACAGGGAAATATCTGCTTCTAAATCCAAAACGCAGCTATCTAACAGAACGGTTGTCAATGTGGGCACTCAACTTCCAGAGTTAAACCCGTGTGTGGATTCAGCAGTCTGCAAACACTTGCTGTGCAGGGTCTCAAAACAGGCGTTTTCACCCCAATACCGGCATATGGAAGAAAGGGCAGTAAGCACAGGGAAATATCTGCTTCTAAATCCAAAATGAAGCTATCTAACAGATCGGTTGTCAATGTGTGCACTCAACTTCCAGAGTTAAACCCGTGTGTGGATTCAGCAGTCGGCAAACACTTGCTGTGCAGAGACTCAAAACAGGCGTTTTCAGCCCAATACCGGCATACGGAAGAAAGGGCAGAAAGCACAGGGAAATATCTGCTTCTAAATCCAAAACGCAGCTATCTAACAGAACGGTTGTCAATGTGTTCACTCGAGCTCCGGAGTTAAACCCGAGTGTGGATTCAGCAGTCTTCAAACACTTGCTGTGCAGAGCCTCAAAACAGGCGTTTTCAGCCCAATATCGTCATAAGGAAGAACGGTCAGAAAGCACAGGGAAATATCTGCTTCTAAATCCAAAACGCAGCTATCTAACAGAACGGTTGTCAATGTGTGCACTCAACTTCCAGAGTTAAACCCGTGTGAGGATTCAGCAGTCTGCAAACACTTGCTGTGCAGAGTCTCAAAACAGGCGTTTTCAGCCCAATACCGGCATATGGAAGAAAGGGCAGAAAGCACAGGGAAATATCTGCTTCTAAATCCAAAACGCAGCTATCTAACAGAACGGTTTTCATTGTGTGCACTCAACTTCCAGAGTTAAACCCGTGTGTGTTTTCAGCAGTCTGCAAACACTTTCTGTGCAGAGTCTCAAAACAGGCGTTTTCAGCCCAATACCGGCATATGGAAGAAAGGGCAGTAAGCACAGGGAAATATCTGCTTTGAAATCCAAAACGCAGCTATCTAACAGAACGGTTGTCAATGTGTGCACTCAACTTCCAGAGTTAAACCCGTGTGTGGATTCAGCAGTCTGCAAACACTTTCTTTGCAGAGTCTCAAAACAGGCGTTTTCAGCCCCATACCAGCCTATGGAAGAAAGGGCAGTAAGCACAGGGAAATATCTGCTTCTAAATCCAAAACGCAGCTATCTAACAGAACGGTTGTCAATGTGTGCACTCAACTTCCAGAGTTAAACCCGTTTGTGGATTCAGCCGTCTGCAAACACTTTCTGTGCAGACTCTCAAAACAGGCGTTTTCAGCCCAATACCGGCATATGGAAGAAAGGACAGTAAGCACAGGGATATATCTGCTTTTAAATCCAAAACGCAGCTATCTAACAGAACGGTTGTCAATGTGTGCACTCAACTTCCAGAGTTAAACCCGAGTGTGGATTCAGCAGTCTGCAAACACTTTCTGTGCAGAGTCTCAAAACAGGTGTTTTCAGCCCAATACCGGCATATGGAAGAAAGGACAGTAAGCACAGGGAAAAATATGCTTCTAAATCCAAAACGCAGCTATCTTACAGAACGGTTGTCAATGTGGGCACTCAACTTCCAGAGTTAAAACCGTTTGTGGATTCAGCAGTCTGCAAACACTTGCTGTGCAGAGTCTCAAAACAGGTGTTTTCATCCCAATACCGGCGTATGGAAGAAGGGCAGTAAGCAAAGGGAAATATCTGCTTCTAAATCCAAAATGCAGCTATCTAACAGAACGGTTGTCAATGTGTGCACTCAACTTCCAGAGTTAAACCCGTGTGAGGATTCAGCAGTCTGCAAACACTTTCTGTGCAGAGTCTCAAAACAGGCGTTTTCATCCCAATACCGGCATATGGAAGAAAGGGCAGTAAGCACAGGGAAATATCTACTTCTAAATCCAAAACGCAGCTATCTAACAGAACGGTTGTCAATGTGTGCACTCAACTTCCAGAGTTAAACCCGTGTGTGGATTCAGCAGTCTGCAAACACTTTCTGTGCAGAGTCTCAAAACAGGCGTTTTCAGTCCCATAGCGGCATATTGAAGAAAGGGCAGTAAGCACAGGGAAATATCTGCTTTTAAATCCAAAACGCAGCTATCTAATAGAACGGTTGTCAATGTGTGCACTCAACTTCCAGAGTTAAACCCGAGTGTGGATTCAGCAGTCTGCAAACACTTTCTGTGCAGAGTCTCAAAACAGGCGTTTTCTGCACAATACCGGCATATGGAAGAAAGGGCAGTAAGCACAGGGAAATATCTGCTTCTAAATCCAAAATGAAGCTATCTAACAGATCGGTTGTCAGTGTGTGCACTCAACTTCCAGAGTTAAACCCGTGTGTGGATTCAGCAGTCTGCAAACACTTTCTGTGCAGAGTCTCAAAACAGGCGTTTTCAGCCCAATACCGGCATATGGAAGAAAGGGCAGTAAGCACAGGGAAATATCTGCTTCTAAATCCAAAACGCAGCTATCTAACAGAACGGTTGTCAATGTGGGCACTCAACTTCCAGAGTTAAACCCGTGTGTGGATTCAGCAGTCTGCATACACTTGCTGTGCAGGGTCTCAAAACAGGCGTTTTCACCCCAATACCGGCATATGGAAGAAAGGGCAGTAAGCACAGGGAAATATCTGCTTCTAAATCCAAAATGAAGCTATCTAACAGATCGGTTGTCAATGTGTGCACTCAACTTCCACAGTTAAACCCGTGTGTGGATTCAGCAGTCGGCAAACGCTTGCTGTGCAGAGACTCAAAACAGGCGTTTTCAGCCCAATACCGGCATAGGGAAGAAACGGCAGAAAGCACAGGGAAATATCTGCTTCTAAATCCAAAACGCAGCTATCTAACAGAACGGTTGTCAATGTGTGCACTCGAGTTCCAGAGTTAAACCCGAGTGTGGATTCAGCAGTCTTCAAACACTTGCTGTGCAGAGTCTCAAAACAGGCGTTTTCAGCCCAATACCGTCATAAGGAAGAAAGGGCAGAAAGCACAGGGAAATATCTGCTTCTAAATCCAAAACGCAGCTATCTAACAGAACGGTTGTCAATGTGTGCACTCAACTTCCAGAGTTAAACCCGTGTGAGGATTCAGCAGTCTGCAAACACTTGCTGTGCATAGTCTCAAAACAGGCGTTTTCAGCCCAATACCGGCATATGGAAGAAAGGGCAGAAAGCACAGGGAAATATCTGCTTCTAAATCCAAAACGCAGCTATCTAACAGAACGGTTGTCATTGTGTGCACTCAACTTCCAGAGTTAAACCCGTGTGTGTTTTCAGCAGTCTGCAAACACTTTCTGTGCATAGTCTCAAAACAGGCGTTTTCAGCCCAATACCGGCATATGGAAGAAAGGGCCGTAAGCACAGGGAAATATATGCTTTGAAATCCAAAACGCAGCTATCTAACAGAACGGTTGTCAATGTGTGCACTCAACTTCCAGAGTTAAACCCGTGTGTGGATTCAGCAGTCTGCAAACACTTTCTTTGCAGAGTCTCAAAACAGGCGTATTCAGACCCATACCAGCCTATGGAAGAAAGGGCAGTAAGCACAGGGAAATATCTGCTTCTAAATCCAAAACGCAGCTATCTAACAGAACGGTTGTCAATGTGTGCACTCAACTTCCAGAGTTAAACCCGTGTGTGGATTCAGCCGTCTGCAAAAACTTTCTGTGCAGAGTCTCAAAACAGGCGTTTTCAGCCCAATACTGGCATATGGAAGAAAGGACAGTAAGCACAGGGATATATCTGCTTTTAAATCCAAAACGCAGCTATCTAACAGAACGGTTGTCAACGAGTGCACTAAAGTTCCAGAGTTAAACCCGTGTGAGGACTCAGCAGTCTGCAAACACTTTCTGTGCAGAGTCTCAAAACAGGCGTTTTCAGTCCCATAGCGGCATATGGAAGAAAGGGCAGTAAGCACAGGGAAATATCTTCTTCTAAATCCAAAATGCAGCTATCTAACAGAAAGGTTGTCAATATGTGCAGTCAAGTTCCAGAGTTAAACCTGTGCGTGTTTTCAGCAGTCTGCAAACACTTTCTGTGCAGAGTCTCAAAACAGGTGTTTTCATCCCAATACCGGTATATGGAAGAAAGGGCAGTAAGCACAGGGAAATATCTGCTTCTAAATCCAAAAGGCAGCTATCTAACAGAACGGTTGTCAATGTGGGCACTCAACTTCCAGAGTTAAACCCGTGTGTGGATTCAGCCATCTGCAAACACTTTCTGTGCAGAGTCTCAAAACAGGCGTTTTCAGTCCAATACCGGCATATGGAAGAAAGTACAGTAAGCACAGGGAAATATCTGCTTCTAAATCCAAAACGCAGCTATCTAACAGAACGGTTGTCAATGTGTGCACTCAACTTCCAGAGTTAAACCCGTGTGTGGATTCAGCCGTCTGCAAAAACTTTCTGTGCAGAGTCTCAAAACAGGCGTTTTCAGCCCAATACTGGCATATGGAAGAAAGGACAGTAAGCACAGGGATATATCTGCTTTTAAATCCAAAACGCAGCTATCTAACAGAACGGTTGTCAACGAGTGCACTAAAGTTCCAGAGTTAAACCCGTGTGAGGATTCAGCAGTCTGCAAACACTTTCTGTGCAGAGTCTCAAAACAGGCGTTTTCAGTCCCATAGCGGCATATGGAAGAAAGGGCAGTAAGCACAGGGAAATATCTTCTTCTAAATCCAAAATGCAGCTATCTAACAGAAAGGTTGTCAATATGTGCAGTCAAGTTCCAGAGTTAAACCTGTGCGTGTTTTCAGCAGTCTGCAAACACTTTCTGTGCAGAGTCTCAAAACAGGTGTTTTCATCCCAATACCGGTATATGGAAGAAAGGGCAGTAAGCACAGGGAAATATCTGCTTCTAAATCCAAAAGGCAGCTATCTAACAGAACGGTTGTCAATGTGGGCACTCAACTTCGAGAGTTAAACCCGTGTGTGGATTCAGCAGTCTGCAAACACTTGATGTGCAGTGTATCAAAACAGGCGTTTTCAGCCCAATACCGGCATATGGAAGAAAGGGCAGAAAGCACAGGGAATTATCTGCTTGTAAATTCAAAACGCAGCTATCTAACAGAAACGTTGTCAATGTGTGCAGTCAACTTCCAGAGTTAAACAAGTGTGTGGATTCAGAAGTCTGCAAACACTTGCTGTGCAGAGTCTCAAAACAGTCGTTTTCAGCCCAATACCGGCATATGGAAGAAAGGGCAGTAAGCACAGGGAAATATCTGCTTCTAAATCCAAAACGCAGCTATCTAACAGAACGTTTGTCAATGTGTGCACTCAACTTCCAGAGTTAAAACCGTTTGTGGATTCAGCAGTCTGCAAACTCTTGCTGTGCAGAGTCTCAAAACAGGCGTTTTCAGCCCAATACCGGCATATGGAAGAAAGGGCAGAAAGCACAGGGAAATATCTGCTTCTAAATCCAAAATGCAGCTATCTAACAGAACGGTTGTCAATGTATGCACTCAACTTCCAGAGTAAAAGCCGTGTGTGGATTCAGCAGTCTGCAAACACTTGCTGTGCAGAGTTTCTAAACAGGCGATTTCAGCCCAATACCGTCATACGGAATAAAGGGCAGAAAGCACAGGGAAATATCTGCTTCTAAATCCAAAACACAGCTATCTAACGGAACGGTTGTCAATGTGTGTACTGAACTTCCAGAGTTAAACCCGTGTGTCGATTCAGCAGTCTGCAAACACTTGCTGTGCAGAGTCTCAAAACAGGCGTTTTCAGCCCAATACCGGCATATGGAAGAAAGGGCAGTAAGCACAGGGAAATATCTGCTTTGAAATCCAAAACGCAGCTATCTAACAGAACGGTTGTCAATGTGTGCACTCAACTTCCAGAGTTAAACCCGTGTGTTGATTCAGCAGTCTGCAAACACTTTCTTTGCAGAGTATCAAAACAGGCGTTTTCAGCCCCATACCAGCCTATGGAAGAAAGGGCAGTAAGCACAGGGAAATATCTGCTTCTAAATCCAAAACGCAGCTATCTAACAGAACGGTTGTCAATGTGTGCACTCAACTTCCAGAGTTAAACCCGTGTGTGGATTCAGCCGTCTGCAAACACTTTCTGTGCAGACTCTCAAAACAGGCGTTTTCAGCCCATTACCGGCATATGGAAGAAAGGACAGTAAGCACAGGGATATATCTGCTTTTAAATCCAAAACGCAGCTATCTAACAGAACGGTTGTCAATGTGTGCACTCAACTTCCAGAGTTAAACCCGAGTGTGGATTCAGCAGTCTGCAAACACTTTCTGTGCAGAGTCTCAAAACAGGTGTTTTCAGCCCAATACCGGCATATGGAAGAAAGGACAGTAAGCACAGGGAAATATATGCTTCTAAATCCAAAACGCAGCTATCTTACAGAACGGTTGTCAATGTGGGCACTCAACTTCCAGAGTTAAAACCGTTTGTGGATTCAGCAGTCTGCAAACACTTGCTGTGCAGAGTCTCAAAACAGGTGTTTTCATCCCAATACCGGCGTATGGAAGAAAGGGCAGTAAGCAAAGGGAAATATCTGCTTCTAAATCCAAAATGCAGCTATCTAACAGAACGGTTGTCAATGTGTGCACTCAACTTCCAGAGTTAAACCCGTGTGAGGATTCAGCAGTCTGCAAACACTTTCTGTGCAGAGTCTCAAAACAGGCGTTTTCATCCCAATACCGGCATATGGAAGAAAGGGCAGTAAGCACAGGGAAATATCTACTTCTAAATCCAAAACGCAGCTATCTAACAGAACGGTTGTCAATGTGTGCACTCAACTTCCAGAGTTAAACCCGTGTGTGGATTCAGCAGTCTGCAAACACTTTCTGTGCAGAGTCTCAAAACAGGCGTTTTCAGTCCCATAGCGGCATATTGAAGAAAGGGGAGTAAGCACAGGGAAATATCTGCTTCTAAAGTCAAAACCCAGCTATCTAACAGAAAGGTTGTCAATGTGTGCAGTCAACTTCCAGAGTTAAACCCGTGCGTGGATTCAGCAGTCTGCAAACACTTTCTGTGCAGTGTCTCAAAACAGGTGTTTTCATCCCAATACCGGCATATGGAAGAAAGGGCAGTAAGCACAGGGAAATATCTGCTTCTAAATCCAAAACGCAGCTATCTAACAGAACGGTTGTCAATGTGTGCACTCAACTTCCAGAGTTAAACCCGTGTGAGGATTCAGCAGTCTGCAAACACTTTCTGTGCAGACTCTCAAAACAGGCGTTTTCAGACCAGTACCGGCATATGGAAGAAAGGGCAGTAAGCACAGGGAAATATCTGCTTCTAAATTCAAAATGCAGCTATCTAACAGAAAGGTTGTCAATGTGTGCAGTCAACTTCCAGAGTTAAACCCGTGTGTGGATTCAGCAGTCTGCAAACACTTTCTGTGCAGAGTCTCAAAACAGGCGTTTTCATCCCAATACCGGCATATGGAAGAAAGGGCAGTAAGCACAGGGAAATATGTACTTCTAAATCCAAAACGCAGCTATCTAACAGAACGGTTGTCAATGTGTGCACTCAACTTCGAGATTTAAACCCGTGTGTGGATTCAGCAGTCTGCAAACACTTTCTGTGCAGAGTCTCAAAACAGGCGTTTTCAGTCCCATAGCAGCATATTGAAGAAAGGACAGTAAGCACAGGGAAATATCTGCTTTTAAATCCAAAACGCAGCTATCTAACAGAACGGTTGTCAATGTGTGCACTCAACTTCCAGAGTTAAACCCGAGTGTGGATTCAGCAGTCTGCAAACATTTTCTGTGCAGGGTCTCAAAACAGGCGTTTTCACCCCAATACCGGCATATGGATGAAAGGGCAGTAACCACAGGGAAATATCTGCTTCTAAATCCAAAATGAAGCTATCTAACAGATCGGTTGTCAATGTGTGCACTCAACTTCCAGAGTTAAACCCGTGTGTGGATTCAGCAGTCGGCAAACACTTGCAGTGCAGAGACTCAAAACAGGCGTTTTCAGCCCAATATCGGCATACGGAAGAAAGGGCAGAAAGCACAGGGAAATATCTGCTTCTAAATCCAAAACGCAGCTATCTAACAGAAAGGTTGTCAATATGTGCAGTCAAGTTCCAGAGTTAAACCTGTGCGTGGTTTCAGCAGTCTACAAACACTTTCTGTGCAGAGTCTCAAAACAGGTGTTTTCATCCCAGTACCGGTATATGGAAGAAAGGGCAGTAAGCACAGGGAAATATCTGCTTCTAAATCCAAAACGCAGCTATCTAACAGAACGGTTGTCAATGTGTGCACTCAACTTCCAGAGTTAAACCCGTGTGTGGATTCAGCCATCTGCAAACACTTTCTGTGCGGAGTCTCAAAACAGGCGTTTTCAGCACAATACCGGCGTATGGAAGAAAGGGCAGGAAGCACAGGGAAATATCTGCTTCTAAATCCAAAACCCAGCTATCTAACAGAACGGTTGTCAATGTGGGCACTCAACTTCCAGAGTTAAACCCGTGTGTGGATTCAGCAGTCTGCAAACACTTGATGTGCAGTGTATCAAAACAGGCGTTTTCAGCCCAATACCGGCATATGGAAGAAAGGGCAGAAAGCACAGGGAATTATCTGCTTCTAAATCCAAATCGCAGCTATCTAACAGAACGGTTGTCAATGTGTGCTCTCAACTTCCAGAGTTAAACCCGTGTGAGGATTCAGCAGTCTGCAAACACTTTCTGTGCAGAGTCTCAAAACAGGCGTTTTCAGCCCAATACCGGCATATGGAAGAAAGGGCAGTAAGCACAGGGAAATATCTGTTTGTAAATTCAAAACGCAGCTATCTAACAGAAAGGCTGTCAATGTGTGCAGTCAACTTCCAGAGTTAAACAAGTGTGTGGATTCAGCAGTCTGCAAACACTTGCTGCGCAGAGTCTCAAAACAGGCGTTTTCAGCCCAATACCGGCATATGGAAGAAAGGGCAGTAAGCACAGGGAAATATCTGCTTCTAAATCCAAAACGCAGCTATCTAACAGAACGTTTGTCAATGTGTGCACTCAACTTCCAGAGTTAAAACCGTTTGTGGATTCAGCAGTCTGCAAACTCTTGCTGTGCAGAGTCTCAAAACAGGCGTTTTCAGCCCAATACCGTCATAAGGAAGAAAGGGCAGAAAGCACAGGGAAATATCTGCTTCTAAATCCAAAACGCAGCTATCTAACAGAACGGTTGTCAATGTGTGCACTCAACTTCCAGAGTTAAACCCGTGTGAGGATTCAGCAGTCTGCAAACACTTGCTGTGCACAGTCTCAAAACAGGCGTTTTCAACCCAATACCGGCATATGGAAGAAAGGGCAGAAAGCACAGGGAAATATCTGCTTCTAAATCCAAAACGCAGCTATCTAACAGAACGGTTGTCATTGTGTGCACTCAACTTCCAGAGTTAAACCCGTGTGTGTTTTCAGCAGTCTGCAAACACATTCTGTGCATAGTCTCAAAACAGGCGTTTTCAGCCCAATACCGGCATATGGAAGAAAGGGCAGTAAGCACAGGGAAATATCTGCTTTGAAATCCAAAACGCAGGTATCTAACAGAACGGTTGTCAATGTGTGCACTCAACTTCCAGAGTTAAACCCGTGTGTGAATTCAGCAGTCTGCAAACACTTTCTTTGCAGAGTCTCAAAACAGGCGTTTTCAGACCCATACCAGCCTATGGAAGAAAGGGCAGTAAGCACAGGGAAATATCTGCTTCTAAATCCAAAACGCAGCTATCTAACAGAACGGTTGTCAATGTGTGCACTCAACTTCCAGAGTTAAACCCGTGTGTGGATTCAGCCGTCTGCAAAAACTTTCTGTGCAGAGTCTCAAAACAGGCGTTTTCAGCCCAATACCGGCATATGGAAGAAAGGACAGTAAGCACAGGGATATATCTGCTTTTAAATCCAAAACGCAGCTATCTAACAGAACGGTTGTCAACGTGTGCACTCAAGTTCCAGAGTTAAACCCGTGTGAGGATTCAGCAGTCTGCAAACACTTTCTGTGCAGAGTCTCAAAACAGGCGTTTTCAGTCCCATAGCGGCATACGGAAGAAAGGGCAGTAAGCACAGGGAAATATCTTCTTCTAAATCCAAAACGCAGCTATCTAACAGAAAGGTTGTCAATATGTGCAGTCAAGTTCCAGAGTTAAACCTGTGCGTGGTTTCAGCAGTCTACAAACACTTTCTGTGCAGAGTCTCAAAACAGGTGTTTTCATCCCAGTACCGGTATATGGAAGAAAGGGCAGTAAGCACAGGGAAATATCTGCTTCTAAATCCAAAACGCAGCTATCTAACAGAACGGTTGTCAATGTGTGCACTCAACTTCCAGAGTTAAACCCGTGTGTGGATTCAGCCATCTGCAAACACTTTCTGTGCGGAGTCTCAAAACAGGCGTTTTCAGCACAATACCGGCGTATGGAAGAAAGGGCAGGAAGCACAGAGAAATATCTGCTTCTAAATCCAAAACCCAGCTATCTAACAGAACGGTTGTCAATGTGGGCACTCAACTTCCAGAGTTAAACCCGTGTGTGGATTCAGCAGTCTGCAAACACTTGATGTGCAGTGTATCAAAACAGGCGTTTTCAGCCCAATACCGGCATATGGAAGAAAGGGCAGAAAGCACAGGGAATTATCTGCTTCTAAATCCAAATCGCAGCTATCTAACAGAACGGTTGTCAATGTGTGCTCTCAACTTCCAGAGTTAAACCCGTGTGAGGATTCAGCAGTCTGCAAACACTTTCTGTGCAGAGTCTCAAAACAGGCGTTTTCAGCCCAATACCGGCATATGGAAGAAAGGGCAGTAAGCACAGGGAAATATCTGCTTGTAAATTCAAAACGCAGCTATCTAACAGAAAGGCTGTCAATGTGTGCAGTCAACTTCCAGAGTTAAACAAGTGTGTGGATTCAGCAGTCTGCAAACACTTGTTGCGCAGAGTCTCAAAACAGGCGTTTTCAGCCCAATACCGGCATATGGAAGAAAGGGCAGTAAGCACAGGGAAATATCTGCTTCTAAATCCAAAACGCAGCTATCTAACAGAACGTTTGTCAATGTGTGCACTCAACTTCCAGAGTTAAAACCGTTTGTGGATTCAGCAGTCTGCAAACTCTTGCTGTGCAGAGTCTCAAAACAGGCGTTTTCAGCCCAATACCGGCATATGGAAGAAAGGGCAGAAAGCACAGGGAAATATCTGCTTCTAAATCCAAAATGCAGCTATCTAACAGAACGGTTGTCAATGTGTGCACTCAACTTCCAGAGTAAAACCCGTGTGTGGATTCAGCAGTCTGTAAACACTTGCTGTGCAGAGTCTCTAAACAGGCGATTTCAGCCCAATACCGGCATACGGAATAAAGGGCAGAAAGCACAGGGAAATATCTGCTTCTAAATCCAAAACGCAGCTATCTAACGGAACGGTTGTCAATGTGTGTACTGAACTTCCAGAGTTAAACCCGTGTGTCGATTCAGCAGTCTGCAAACACTTGCTGTGCAGAGTCTCAAAACAGGCGTTTTCAGCCCAGTACCTGCATATGGAAGAAAGGGCAGAAAGCACAGGGGAATATCTGCTTCTAAATCCAAAACGCAGCTATCTAACAAAACGGTTGTCAAAGTGATCACTCAACTTCCAGAGTTAAACCCGTGTGTGGATTCAGCAGTCTGCAAACACTTTCTGTGCAGAGTCTCAAAACAGGCGTTTTCAGCCCAATACCGGCATATGGAAGAAAGGCCAGAAAGCACAGGGAAATATCTGCTTCTAAATCGAAAACGCAGCTATCTAACAGAACGGTTGTCAATGTGTGCACTCAACTTCCAGAGTTAAACCAGTGTGTGGATTCAGCAGTCTGCAAACACTTTCTGTGCAGAGACTCAAAACAGGCGTTTTCAGTACCATAGCGGCATATTGAAGAAAGGGCAGTAAGCACAGGGAAATATCTGCTTTTTAATCCAAAACGCAGCTATCTGACAGAACGGTTGTCAATGTGTGCACTCAACTTCCAGAGTTAAACCCGAGTGTGGATTCAGCAGTCTGCAAACACTTTTTGTGCAGAGTCTCAAAACAGGCGTTTTCAGCACAATACCGGCGTATGGAAGAAAGGGCAGTAAGCACAGGGAAATATCTGCTTCTAAATCCAAAACGCAGCTATCTAACAGAACGGTTGTCAATGTGTGCAGTCAACTTCCAGAGTTAAACCCGTGTGTGGATTCAGCAGTCTGCAGACACTTTCTGTGCAGAGTCTCAAAACAGGCGTTTTCAGCCCAATACCAGCATACGGAAGAAACTGCAGTAAGCACAAGAAATATCTGCTTCCAAATATAAAACGCAGCTATCTAACCGAACGGTTGTCAATGTGTGCACTCAACTTCCAGAGTTAAACCCGTGTGTGGATTCAGCAGTGTGCAGACACTTTCTCTGCAGAGTCTCAAAACAGGCGTTTTCAGAGCAATACCGGCAGATGGAAGAAACAGCAGTAAGTAGAGGAAATATCTGCTTCTAATTCCAAAACGCAGCTATCTAACAGAACGTTTGCAATGTGTGCACTCAACTTCCAGAGTTAAACCCGTGTGTGGATTCAGCAGTCTGCAAACTCTTGCTGTGCAGAGTCTCAAAACAGGCGTTTTCAGCCCAATATCGGCATATGGAAGAAAGGGCAGAAAGCACAGGGAAATATCTGCTTCTAAATCCAAAACGCAGCTATCTAACAGAACGGTTGTCAATGTGTGCACTCAGATTCCAGAGTTAAACCCGTGTGTGGATTCAGCAGTCTGCAAACACATGCTGTGCAGGGTCTCAAAACAGGCGTTTTCAGCCCAATACCGGCATATGGAAGAAAGGGCCGAAAGCACAGGGAATTATCTGCTTCTAAATCCAAAACGCAGCTATCTAACAGAACGGTTGTCAATGTGTGCACTCAGCTTCCAGATTTAAACCCGTGTGTGGATTCAGCAGTCTGCAAACACTTGCTGTGCAGAGTTTCAAAACAGGCGTTTTCACCCCAATACCGGCATATGGAAGAAAGGGCAGTAAGCACAGGGAAATATCTGCTTCTAAATCCAAAATGAAGCTATCTAACAGAACGGTTGTCAACGTGTGCACTCAACGTCCAGAGATAAACCCGTGTGTGTATTCAGTAATCTGTAGACACTTTCTGTGCAGTGTGTCAAAACTGGCGTTATTAGCCCCATGCCGCCATATGGAAGAAACAGCAGTGAGCACACGGAAATATCTGCTTCTAAATCCAAAACACAGCTATCTAACACAACGGTTGTCAATGTGTGCACTCAACTTCCAGAGTTAAACCTGTGCGTGGATTCAGCAGTCTGCAAACACTTTCTGTGCAGAGTCTCAAAACAGGTGCTTTCATCACAATACCGGCATATGGAAGAAAGGACAGTAAGCACAGGGAAATATCTGCTTCTAAATCCAAAACGCAGCTATCTAACAGAACGGTTGTCAATGTGTGCACTGAACTTCCAGAGATAAACCCGTGTGTGAATTCAGCAGTCTGCAAACACTTGCTGTGCAGAGTCTCATAACAAGCGTTTTCAGCCCAATACCGGCATATGGAAGAAAGGCCAGAAAGCACAGGGAAATATCTGCTTCTAAATCGAAAACGCAGCTATCTAACAGAACGGTTGTCAATGTGTGCACTCAACTTCCAGAGTTAAACCAGTGTGTGGATTCAGCAGTCTGCAAACACTTTCTGTGCAGAGTCTCAAAACAGGCGTTTTCAGGTCCATAGCGGCATATTGAAGAAAGGGCAGTACGCACAGGGTAATATCTGCTTTTAAATCCAAAACGAAGCTATCTAACAGAACGGTTGTCAATGTGTTCACTCAACTTCCAGAGTTAAACCCGAGTGTGGATTCAGCAGTCTGCAAACACTTTCTGTGCAGAGTCTCAAAACAGGCGTTTTCAGCCCAATACCGGCATAAGGAAGAAAGGGCAGTAAGCACAGGGAAATATCTGCTTCTAAAGCCAAAACGCAGCTATCTAACAGAATGGTTGTCAATGTGGGCACTCAACTGCCAGAGTTAAACCAGTGTGTGGATTCAGCAGTCTGCAAACACTTGCTGTGCAGAGTCTCAAAACAGGCGTTTTCACCCCTATACCGGCATATGGAAGAAAGGGCAGTAAGCACAGGGAAATATCTGCTTCTAAATCCAAAATGAAGCTATCTAACAGATCGGTTGTCATTGTGTGCACTCAACTTCCAGAGTTAAACCCGTGTGTGTATTCAGCAGTCGGCAAACACTTGCTGTGCAGAGTCTCAAAACAGACGTTTTCAGCCCAATACCGGCATATGGAAGAAAGGGCAGTAAGCACAGGGAAATATCTGCTTTGAAATCCAAAACGCAGCTATCTAACAGAACGGTTGTCAATGTGTGCACTCAACTTCCAGAGTTAAACCCGTGTGTGGATTCAGCAGTCTGCAGACCCTCTCTGTGCAGAGTCTCAAAACAGGCGTTTTCAGCACAGTACCGGCATATGGAAGAAAGGGCAGTAAGCACAGGGAAATATCTGCTTCTAAATCCAAAACGCAGCAATCTAAGAGAACGGTTGTCAATGTGTGCACTCAACATCCAGAGTTAAACCTGTGTGTGGATTCAGCAATCTGCAGACACGTTCTGTGCGGAGCCTCAAAGCAGGCGTTTTCAGCACAGTACCGGCATATTTAAGAAAAAGCGGTAAGCACAGGGAAATATCTGCTTCTAAATCCAAAATACAGCTATCTACCAGAACGGTTGTCAATGTGTGCACTCAAATATCAGAGCTGAACCCGTGTGTGGTTTCAGCAGTCTGTAGACACTTTCTGTTCAGAGTCTCAAAACAGGCGTTTTCAGCCCAATACCGGCATATGGAAGAAAAAGCAGTAAGCACAGGGAAATATCTGCTTCTAAATCCAAAACGCAGCTATCTAGAAGAACGGTTGTCAATGTGTGCACTCAACTTCCAGAGTTAAAACCGTGTGTGGATTCAACTGTCTGCAGACACTTTCTGGGCAGAGACTCAAAACAGGCGTTTTCATCCCAATACCGGCATTTTGAAGAAACACCAGTAAACACAGGGAAATACCTGCTTCTAAACCCAAAAAGGCAGCTATCTAACAGAACAGTTGTCAATGTGTGCACTCAACTTCCAGATGTAAACCCGTGTATGGATTCAGCAGTGTGCAGACACTTTCTGTGCAGAGTCTCAAAACAGGCGTTTTCAGCACAATACCTGCATATGGAAGAAATTGCAGTAAGCACAGGGAAATATCTGCTTCTAAATACAAAACGCAGCTATCTAACATAACGTTTGTCAATGTGTGCACTCAACTTCCAGAGTTAAACCCGTGTGTGGATTCAGCATTGTGCAGACATTTTCTGTGCAGTGTCTCAAAACAGGCATTTTCAGCCCAATACTGGCAATTTGGAAGAAACAGCAGTAAGTACAGGGAAATATCTGCTTCTTAATCCAAAACGCAGGTATGTAACAGAACGGTTGTCAATGTGTGCACTCAACTTCCAGGGGTAAACCCGTGTGTGGATTCAGCAGTGTGCAGACACTTTCTGGGCAGAGTCTCAAAACAGGCCTTGTAAGCCCAATACCGGCATATGGAAGAAAGGGCAGTAAGCACAGGGAAATATCTGCTTCTAAATCCAAAACGTAGCTATCTAACAGAACGGTTGTCTATGTGCACTCAACTTCCAGAGATAAACCCGTGTGTGGATTCAGCGGTGTGAAGACAATTTATGTGCCGTGTCTCCAAACTCGCGTTTTCAGCCCAATACCGGAATATGGAAGAAACAACAGTAAGCACAGGGAAATATCTGCTTCTAAATCCAAAACTCAGCTATCTTACAGAACGGTTGTCAATGTGTGCACTCAACTTCCAGAGTTAAACCCGTGTGTTGATTCAGCAGTCTGCAGACACTTTCTGTGCAGATTCTCAAAACAGGCGTTTTCAGCCCAATACCGGCATAAGGAAGAAACAGCAGTAATCACAAAGAAATATCTGCTTCTAAATCCAAAACGCAGCTATCTAACAGAACGGTTGTCAATGTATGCACTCAACTTTCAGAGTTAAACCAGTGTGTGGATTCAGCAGTCTGCAGACACTTTCTGTGCAGAGTCTCAAAATAGGTGTTTTCAGCCCAATACCGACATATGGAAGAAACAGCAGTAAGCACCGGGAAATATCTGCTTCTAAATCCAAAACACAGCTATCTAACAGAACGTTTGTCTATGTGTGCACTCAGCTTCCAGAATTAAACCCGTGTGTGGTTTCAGCAGTCTGCAGACACTTTCTGTGCAGAGTCTCAAAACAGGGGTTTTCAGACAAATAATGGCATTCGGAAGAAACAGCAGTAAGCACAGGGAAATATCTGCTTCTAAATCCAAAACGCAGCTATCTAACAGAACGGTTGTCTATGTGTGCACTCAACTTCCTGAATTAAACCCGTGTGTGGATTCAGCAGTCTGTAGACACTTTCTCTGCAGAGTCTCAAAACAGGCGTTTTCAGACCAAAAACGGCATTCGGAAGAAACTGCAGTAAGCACAGAGAAATATCTGCTTCTAAATCCAAAACTCAGCTATCTTACAGAACGGTTGTCAATGTGTGCACTCAACTTCCAGAGTTAAACCAGTGTGTGGATTCAGCAGTCTGCAGACACGTTCTATGCAGAGTCTCAAAACAGGCGTTTTCAGCCCAATACCGGCATATGGAAGAAACAGTAGTAAGCACACGGAAATAATGGCTTCTAATCCCAAAACGCAGCTATCTAACACAACGGTTGTCAATGTGTGCACTCAACTTCCAGAGTTAAACCCGTGTGTGGATTCAGCAGTGTGCAGACACTTTCTGTGCAGAGTCTCAAAACAGGCATTTTCAGCCCAATACCGGCATATGGAAGAAATTGCAGTAAGCACAGGGAAATATCTGCTTCTAAATACAAAACGCAGCTATCTAACAGAACGGTTGTAAATGTGTGCACTCAACTTCCAGAGTTATACCCGTGTGTGGATTCAGCATTGTGCAGACATTTTCTGTGCAGAGTCTCAAAACAGGCATTTTCAGCCCAATACTGGCAATATCGAAGAAACAGCAGTAAGCACAGGGAAATATCTGCTTCTTTATCCAAAGCGCAGGTATCTAACAGAACGGTTGTCAATGTGTGCACTCAACTTCCATGGCTAAACCCGTGTGAGGATTCAGCAGTGTGCAGACACTTTCTGGGCAGAGTCCCAAAACAGGCGATGTAAGCCCAATACCGGCATATGGAAGAAACAGCAGTAAGCACAGGGAAATATGTGCTTCTAAAACCAAACCGCACCTATCTAACACAATGGTTGTCAATGTGTGCACTCAACTTCCAGAGTTAAACCCGTGTGTGGATTCAGCAGTCTGCAGACACTTTCTGTGCAGAGTCTCAAAGCCGTCGTTTTCAGCAAAAAACCGGCACAAGGAAAAAACAGCAGCAAGCCCAGAGAAATATCTGCTCCTAAATCCAAAACACAGCTATCTAACAGAACGGTTATCAATGTGTGCACTCAACTTCCAGAGTTAAACCCGTGTGTGGATTCAGCAGTCTGCAGACACGTTCTGTGCAGAGTCTCCAAACTCGCGTTTTCAGCCCAATACCAGAATATGGATGAAACAACAGTAAGCACAGTGAAATATCTCCTTCTAAATCCGAAACTCAGCTATCTTACAGAACGGTTGTCAATATGTGCACTCAACTTCCAGAGTTAAACCCGTGTGTGGATTCAGCAGTCTGCAGACACTTTCTGTGCAGAGTCTCAAAACAGGCGTTTTCATCCCAATACCGACATATGGAAGAAACAGCAGTAAGCACACGGAAATATCGGCTTCTAAACCCAAAACGCAGCTATCTAACAGAACGGTTGTCTATGTGTGCACTCAACTTCCAGAATTAAACCCGTGTGTGGTTTCAGCAGTCTGTAGACACTTTCTGTGCAGAGTCTCAAAACAGGCGTTTTCAGACCAATAACGGCATTCGGAAGAAACTGCAGTAAGCACAGGGAAATATCTGCTTCTATATCCAAAATTCAGCTCTCTAACAGAACGGTTGTCAATGTGTGCACTCAACCTCCAGAGTTAAACCCGTGTGTGGATTCAGCAGTCTGCAGACACGTTCTGTGCAGAGTCTCAAAACAGGCGTTTTCAGCTCCATACCGGATTATGGAAGAAACAGAAGTAAGCACACGGAATTATCGGCTTCTAAACCCAAAACGCAGCTATCTAACAGAACGGTTGTCAATGTGTGCACTCAACTTCCAGAGTTAAACCCGTGTGAGGATTAAGCAGTCTGCAGACACTTTCTGTGCAGAGTCTCAAAACAGGCGTTTTCAGCCCAATACCGACATATGGAAGAAACAGCAGTAAGCACACGGAAATATCGGCTTCTAAAACCAAAACGCAGCTATCTAACAGAACGGTTGTCTATCTGTGCACTCAACTTCCAGAAATAAACCCGTGTGTGGTTTCAGCAGTCTGTAGACACTTTCTGTGCAGAGTCTCAAAACAGGCGTTTTCATACCAATAACGGCATTCGGAAGAAACTGCAGTAAGCACTGGGAAATATCTGCTTCTATATCCAAAACTCAGCTCTCTAACAGAACGGTTGTCAATGTGTGCACTCAACCTCCAGAGTTAAACCCGTGTGTGGATTCAGCAGTCTGCAGACACGTTCTGTGCAGGGTCTCAAAACAGGAGTTTTCAGCCCAATACCGGCATAAGGAAGAAACAGCAGTAAGCCCAGGGAAATATCTGCTTCTAAATCCAAAACGCAGCTATCTAACAGAACGGTTGTCAATGTGTGCACTCAACTTACAGAGTTCAACCCGTGTGTGGATTCAGCAGTCTGCAGACACTTTCTGTGCAGATTCTCAAAAGAGGCGTTTTCAGCCCAATACCGACATATGGAAGAAACAGCAGTAAGCACACGGAAATATCGGCTTATAAACCCAAAACGCAGCTATCTAACAGAACGGTTATCTATGTGTGCACTCAACATCCAGAATTAAACCCGTGTGTGGATTCAGCAGTCTGTAGACACTTACTCTGCAGAGTCTCAAAACAGGCGTTTTCAGACCAATAACAGCATTCGGAAGAAACTGCAGTAAGCACAGGGAAATATCTGTTTCTAAATCCAAAACTCAGCTATCTAACAGAACGGTTGTCAATGTGTGCACTCAACTTCCAGAGTTAAACCCGTGTGTGGATTCAGCCATCTGCAAACTCTTTCTGTGCAGAGTCTCAAAACAGGCGTTTTCAGTCCAATACCGGCGTATGGAAGAAAGGACAGTAAGCACAGGGATATATCTGCTTTTAAATCCAAAACGCCGCTATCTAACAGAACGGTTGTCAATGTGTGCACTCAACTTCCAGAGTTAAACCCGTGTGTGGATTCAGCAGTCTGCAGACACTTTCTGTGCAGAGTCTCAAAACAGGCGTTTTCAGCCCAAGTCCGGCATATGGAAGAAACAGCAGTAAGCACAGCGAAATGTTTCCTTCTGAATCCAAAACGCAGCTATGTACCAGAACGGAAGTCAATGGGTGCACTCAACTTCAAGAGTTCAACCCGTGTGTGGATTCAGCAGTCTGCAGACAGTTGCTGTGCAGAGTCTCAAATCAGGCATTTTCATCCCAATACGGGCATAAGGAAGAAACAGCAGTAAGCACAGGTAAATATCTGCTTCTAAATCCAAAACGCCGCTATCTAACAGAACGGTTGTCAATGTGTGCACTCAACTTCCAGAGTTCAACCCGTGAGTGGATTCAGCAGTCTGCAGACAGTTTCTGTGCAGAGTCTCAAAACAGGCGTTTTCATCCGAATACGGGCTTAAGGAAGAAACAGCAGTAAGCACTGGGAAATATCTTCTTCTAAATCCAAAACGCAGCTATGTAACAGAACGGTTGTCAACGTGTGCACTCAACTTCCAGAGTTAAACCCGTGTGTGTATTCAACAGTCTGTAGACACTTTCTCTGCAGAGTATCAGAACAGGCGTTCACAGCCCAATACCGGCATTTGGAAGAAACAGAAGAAAGCACAGGGCAATATCTGCTTCTAAACCCAAAACGCAGCTATCTAACAGTACAGTTGTCAATGTGTACACTCAACTTCCAGAGTTAAACCCGTGTGTGGATTCAGCAGTCAGCAGACACTTTCTGTGCAGAGTCTCAAAACAGGTGTTTTCAGCCCAATACCGGTATATGGAAGAAACAGCAGTAAGCACAGGGAAATATCTGCTTCTAAATCCAAAACGCAGCTCTCTAACAGAACGGTTTTCAATGTGTGCACTCAACTTCCAGAGTTAATCTCGTGTGTGGATTCAGCAGTCTGCAGACACTTTCTGTGCAGAGTCTCAAAACAGGCGTTTTCAGCCCAATACCGGCATATGGAAGTAACAGCAGTAAGCACACGTTAATATCGGCTTCTAAACCCAAAACGCAGCTATCTAACAGTTCGGTTGTCAATGTGTGCACTCAACTTCCAGAGTTCAACCCGTGTGAGGATTAAGCAGTCTGCAGACACTTTCTGTGCAGAGTCTCAAAACAGGCGTTTTCAGCCCAATACCGGCATATGTAAGAAACAGCAGTAAGCACAGCGAAATATATGCTTCTGTATCCAAAACGCAGCTATGTACCAGAACGGAAGTCAATGGGTGCACTCAACTTCCAGAGTTCAACCCGTGTGTGGATTCAGCAGTCTGCAGACAGTTTCTGTGCAGAGTCTCAAAACAGGCGTTTTCATCCCAATACGGGCATAAGGAGGAAACAGCAGTAAGCACTGGGAAATATCTGCTTCTATATCCAAAATGCAGCTATCTAACAGAACGGTTTTCAATGTGTGCACTTAACTTGCAGAGTTAAACTCGTGTGTTTATTCAGAAGTCTGCAGACACTTTCTGTGCAGAGTCTCAAAAGAGTCGTTTACAACCCAGTACCGGCATATGGAAGAAACAGAAGTAAGCACAGGGAAATATCTGCTTCTAAACCCAAAACGCAGCTATCTAACAGAACAGTTTTAAATTTGTACACTCAACTTCCAGAGTTAAATGCGTGTGTGGATTCAGCTGTCTGCAGACACTTTCTGTCCAGAGTCTCAAAACAGGCGGTTTCAGAACAATACCGGCATATGGAAGAAACAGCAGTAAGGACAGGGAAATATCTGCTTCTAAATCCAAAACTCAGCTATCTACCAGAACGGTTTTCAATGTGTGCATTCAACTTCCAAAGTGAAACCCTTGTGTATATTCAGCAGTCTGCAGACACTTTTTGTGCAGAGACTCTAAACAGGCGATTTCAGCCTAATACCGGCATAAGGAAGAAACAGCAGTAAGCACAGGGAAATATCTGTTTCTAAATCCAAAACGCAGCTATCTAGCAGAACGGTTGTCAATGTGTGCGCTCAACTTCCAGAGTTAAACCCGTGTGTGGATTCAGCAGTCTGCAGACACATTCTGTGCAGAGTCTCAAAACAGGCGTTTTCAGCCCAATACCGACATATGGAAGAAACAGCAGTAAGCAGACGGAAATATCGGCTTCTAAACTCAAAACGCAGCTATCTAACAGAACGGTTGTCTCTGTGTGTTCACTCAACTTCCAGAACTTAACCCGTTTGTGGATTAAGCAGTCTGTAGACACTTTCTTTGCAAAGTCTCAAAACTGGCGTTTTCAGACCAATAACGGCATTCGGAAAAAACTGCAGTAAGCACACGGAAATATCGGCTTCTAAACCCAAAACGCAGCTATCTAACAGAACGTTTGTCTATGTGTGCACTCAACTTCCAGAGTTAAACCCGTGTGTGGATTCAGCAGTCTGTAGACACTTTCTGTGCAGAGTCTCAAAACAGGCGTTTTCAGACCAATACTGGCATATGGAAGAAACAGCAGTAAGCACAGGGAAATATCTGCTTCTAAATCCAAAACGCAGCTATCTAACAGAACGGTTGTCAATGTGTGCCCTCAACTTCTAGAGTGAAATCCGTGTGTGGATTCAGCAGTCTGCAGACACCTTTTGTTCAGAGTCTTAAAACAGGCCTTTTCAGAACAATAAAGGCATATGGAAGAAACAGGAGTAAGCACAGGGAAATATCTGCTTCTAAAATCAATACGGAGCTATCTAACACAACGGTTGTCAATGTGTGCACTCAACTTCCAGAGTTAAACCCGTGTGTGGATTCAGCAGTCTGCAGACACTTTCTGTGCAGAGTCTCAAAACAGGCGTTTTCAGCCCATTTCCGGCATATGGAGGAAACAGCAGTAAGCACAGAGAAATATCTGCTTCTAAATCCAAAATGCAGCTATCTAACAGTACGGTTGTCAATGTGTGCTCTCAACTTCCGGAGTTGAGTGTGTGGCTGTACAGATACTTCTCTGTACATCCTATGGTCCCATTCACTCGGGAATATCCCAACGCAGCTCCTAGAAAGAACGTGTTTCTGACTTGCTGAATCTCAACATAGATTCAACTCTCTTAGGTGAACGAATGCACAGCAGAGCAGCTTCAAGGAAACGTTTCTCCTGAGTTTTAGACGAAGGCATACTGCTGTTTCTTACGTACGCCAGCAGTGGGCTGGAAATGCCAGTTTCGGGATTCTGCACAGTAAGTGTTTGCAAACCTCTGATTCCACACGTGAGTTTTACTCTGTCAGTTGAATGCACACAATGACAACCATTCAGTTAGATAGCTCCGTGTTGGTTTCAGAAGCAAATATTTCTCTGTACAGCCTATGGTCCCATTCACTCGGGCATATCCCAACGCAGCTACTGGAAGAAACGTGTTTCCGACTCGCTGAATCTCAACATAGATTCATCTCTTTTAGGTGAACGAACGCACAGCAGAGCAGTTTCAAGGAAACGTTTCTCCTGAGTTTTAGACGAAGTCATACTGCTGTTTCATACCTATGCCGGCACTGGGATGGAAATGCCGGCTTTGGCATTCTGCACAGAAAGGGTTTTCAAACCGCTGAATCCACACGTGAGTTTAACTCTGTCAATTGAATGCACCCATTGACAAACAGTCAGTTAGATAGCTCCATTTTGGTTTTAGAAGCAGATATTTCTCTGTACAGCCTAAGGTCCCATTCACTCAGGAATGTCCCAATGCAGGTCCTAGAAGAAACGTGTTTCTGACTCGCTGAATCTCAATATCGATTCAACTCTCTTAGGTGAACGGACGTACAGTAGAGCAGTTTCAAGGAAACGTTTCTCCTAAATTTTAGACGAAGTCATACTGCCGTTTCATCCGTATGCCGGCAGTGGGATGGAAATGCCAGTTTTGGGATTCTGCACAGAAAGGGTTTGCAAACCTCTGATTCCACACGTGAGTTTTACTCTGTCAGTTGAATGCACCCATTGACAACCATTCAGTTAGATAGCTCCGTTTTGGTTTTAGAAGTAGATATTTCTCTGTACAGCCTATGGTCCCATTCATTCGGGAATGTCCCAACGCACCTCTTGGAAGAAACGTGTTTCTGACTCGCTGAATCTCAACATAGATTCAACTCTCTTAGGTAAACAAACGCATATCAGAGCAGTTTCAAGGAAACGTTCCTCCTGAGATTTAGACGAAGCCATACTGCTGTTTCGTACGTACGCTTGCAGTGGACTGTAAATGCCGTTTCAGGATTCTGCACAGAAAGTGTTTGCAATCTGCTGAATCCACACCTGACTTTAACTCTGTCAGTTGAATGTACACAATGACAACCATTCAGTTAGATAGCTCCGTTTTGGTTTTAGAAGCAGATATTTCTCTGTACAGCCTATGGTCCCATTCACTCGGGAATATCCCAGCTCAGCACCTAGAAGAAACGTCTTTCTGACTCGCTGTATCTCAACATAGATTCAACTCTCTTAGTTGAACGAACGCACAGCAGAGGAGTTTCAAGGAAACGTTTCTCCTGAGTATTAGACGAAGTCTTACTGCTGTTTCGTAGAAATGCCGGCATTGGCCTGTAAATGCCGATTTTGGGATTCATCACAGAAAGGATTGGCAAAGCGCTGAATCCACACGTGAGTATAACTCTGTGAGTTGAATGCACACATGAACAACCATTCAGTTAGATAGCTCCGTTTTGGTTTTAGAAGTTGATATTTCTCTGTATAGCCTATGGTCCCATTCACTCGGGCATATCCCAACGCAGCTACTGGAAGAAACGTGTTTCTGACTCGCTGAATCTCAACATAGATTTAACTCTCTTAGTTGAACGAAAGCACAGCAGAGCAGTTTCAAGGAAACGTTTCTCCTGAGTTTTAGACGAAGTCGTGCTGCTGTTTCGTACGTATGCCGGCACTGGGATGGAAATGCCGATTTCGGCATTCAGCACAGAAAGGGTTTTGAAACCGCTGAATCCAGCCGTGAGTTTAACTCCATCAGTTGAATGCAAACATTGACAACCATTCAGTTAGATAGCTCCGTTTTATTTTTAGAAGCAGATATTTCTCTGTACAACCTATGGTCCCATTCACTCGGGAATATCCCAACGCAGCTCCGAGAAGAAACGAGTTTCTGACTCGCTGAATCCCAACATAGATTCAATTCTCCTAGGTGAACGAACGCACAGCAGAGCAGTTTCAAGGAGACGTTTCTCCTGAGTTTTAGACGAAGTTTACTGCTATTTCATACGTATGCCGGCATTGGGCTTGAAATGCCGGTTTTGGGATTCTGCACAGAAAGGGTTTGCAAAGCGCTGAATCCACACATGAGTTTAACTCTGTCAGTTGAATGCACACTTGGAGAACCATTCAGTTAGATAGCTCCGTTTTGGTTTAAGAAGCAAATATTTCTCTGTCCAGGCCATGGTCCCATTCACTCGGGATTATCCCAACGCAGCTCCTAGAAGAAACGTGTTTCTAAGTCGCTGAATCTGAACATAGATTCATCTCTCTTAGGTGAACTAATGATCAGCAGAGCAATTTCAAGAAAACTTATGTCCTGAGTTTTAGACGTAATTTACTGCTGTTTCGTACGTATGCCGGCATTGGGCTGGAAATGCCGGTTTTGCGATTCTGCACAGAAAGGGTTTGCAATCCGCTGAATCCACACGTGAGTTTAACTCTGTCAGTTGAATGAACACATTGATTAAAATTCAGTTAAAAAGCTCCGTTTTGGTTTTAGAGGCAAATATTTCTCTGTACAGACTATGGTCCCATTCACT
The DNA here is from genome assembly GCF_030222135.1 of Aotus nancymaae. NCBI lineage: Eukaryota > Metazoa > Chordata > Mammalia > Primates > Aotidae > Aotus > Aotus nancymaae. The sequence goes on from NW_026989024.1 coordinate 514,854, forward strand.
CGGGAATATCCCAACGCAGCTCCTAGAAGAAACGTGTTTCTGACTCGCTGAATCTCAACATAGATTCAACTCTCTTAGGTGAATGAACGCACAGCAGAGCAGTTTCAAGGAAACGTTTCTCCTCAGTTTTACACGAAGTTTATTGCTGTCACATTCGTATGCCCCCCTTGGGGTGGAAATGCCGGTTTTGGGATTCTGCACAGAAAGGGTTTGCAAACTGCTGAATCCACACGTGAGTTTAACTCTGTCAGTTGAATGAACACATTGACAACCATTCAGTTAGAAAGCTCCGTTTTGGTTTTAGAAGCAGATATTTCTCTGTATAGCCTATGGTCCCATTCACTCGGGAATATCCCAACGCAGCTCCTAGAAGAAACGTGATTCTGACTCGCTGAATTTCAACATAGATTCAACTCTCTTAGGTGAATGAACGCACAGCAGAGCAGTTTCTAGGGAACGTTTCTCCTGAGTTTTAGATGAAGTTTACTGCTGTTTCGTACGAATGCCAGCATTTGGATGGAAATGCCGGTTTTGGGATTTTGCACAGAAAGGGTTTGCAAATCGCTAAATCCACCCGTGAGGTTAACTCCATCAGTTGAATGCACAGATTGACAACCATTCAGTTAGATAGCTCCGTTTTGTTTTAGAGGCAGATATTTCTCTATACAACCTATGGTCTCATTCACTCGGGAATATCCCAACGCACCTCCTAGAAGAAACGTGTTTCTGACTCGCTGAATCTCAACATAGATTCAACTCTCTTAGGTGAACGAAAGCACAGCAGAGCATTTTCAAAAAAACGTATCTCCTGAGTTTTAGACGATGTCATACTGCCGTTTCGTACGTATGCTGCCATAGGGCTGGAAATGCCGGTTTTAGGATTCTGAACAGAAAGGGATTGCAAAGTGCTGAATCCACACATGAGTTTACCTCTGTCAGTTGAGTGGACACGTTGACAACCATTCAGTAAGAAAGCTCCATTTTGGTTTTAGAGGCAGATATTTCTCTGTACAGCCTATGGTCCATTCACTCGGGAATATCCCAACGTAGCTCCTAGAAGAAACGTGTTTCTGACTCGCTGAATCTAAACATAGATTCAACTCTCTTAGGTGAACAAACGCACTGTAGAGCAGTTTCAAGTAAACGTTTCTGCTGAGTTTTAGACGAAGTTTACTGCTGTTTCGTACGTATGCCGGCATTGGGCTGTAAATGCCGGTTTTGAGATTCAGCACGGAAAGGATTTGCAAATGCTGAATCCACACGTGAGTTTAACTCCGTCAGTTGAATGCACACATTGACAACCATTCATTTAGATAGTTCCGTTTTGGTTTTAGAAGCAGATATTTCTCTGTACAGCCTATGGTCCCATTCACTCGGGAATATCCCAACGCAGCTCCTAGAAGAAACGTGTTTCTGACTCGCTGAATCTCAACATAGATTCAATTCTCTTACGTGAACTGACGCACAGCAGAGCAGTTTCAAGGAAACGTTTCTCAGGAGTTTTAGACGAAGTTTACTGCTGTTTCATACGTATGCTGGCATTGGGCAGGAAATGCCGGTTTTGGGATTCTCCACAGAAAGGGTTTGCAAACCTCTGAATCCACACGTGACTTTGTCTCTGTCAGTGGAAAGCACACATTGACAACCATTCATTTAGATAGCTCCGTTTTGGTCTTAGAAGCAGATATTTCTCTGTACACCTTATGGTCCCATTCACTCGGGAATATCCCAACGCAGCTCCTAGGAGAAACGTGATTCTGACTCGCTGAATCTCAACATAGATTCAACTCTCGTCAGTGAACGAAAGCACAGCAGAGCAGTTTTAAGGAAACGTTTCTCCTGAGTTTTAGATGAAGTTTACTGCTGTTTCGTACGAATGCCAGCATTTGGATGGAAATGCCGGTTTTGGGATTCTGCACAGAAAGGGTTTGCAAACCGCTGAATCCACCCGTGAGTTTAACTCCATCAGTTGAATGCACACATTGACAACCATTCAGTTAGATAGCTCCGTTTTGGTTTTAGAGGCAGATATTTCTCTATACAGCCTATGGTCCCATTGACTCGGGAATATCCCAACGCACCTCCTAGAAGAAACGTGTTTCTGCATCGCTGAATCTCAACATAGATTCAACTCTCTTAGGTGAATGAAAGCACAGCAGAGCAATTTCAAAAAAACGTATCTCCTGAGTTTTAGAGGATGTCATACTGCCGTTTCGTACGTATGCCGCCAAAGGGCTGGTAATGCCGGATTTAGGATTCAGCACAAAAAGGGTTTGCAAAGCGCTGAATCCACACATGAGTTTAACTCTGTCAGTTGAGTGGATACGTTGACAACCATTCAGTTAGAAAGCTCCGTTTTTTTTTTAGAAGCAGATATTTCTCTGTACAGCCTATGGTCCCATTCACTCAGGAATATCCCAACGCAGCTCCTGGAAGAAACGTGTTTCTCGCTCGCTGAATCTCAACATAGTTTCAACTCTCTTTGGTGAACGAACGCACAGCCGAGCAGTTTCAAAGAAACGTTTCTCCGGAGTTTCAGACGAAGTTTACTGCTGTTTCGTACGTATGACGGCATTGGGCTGGAAATGCCGGTTTTGGGATTCTGCACAGAACGGGTTTGCCAACCGCTGAATCCACACGTGAGTTTGACTCTGTCAGTGGAATGCACACATTGACAACGATTCAGTTAGATAGCTCCGTTTTGGTTTTAGAAGCAGATATTTCTCTGTACAGCCTATGGTATCATTCACTAAGGAATATCCCAACGCAGCTCCTAGAAGAAACGTGTTTCTGACTCGCTGAATCTCAACATAGATTCAACTCTCTTAGGTGAACGAACGCACTGTAGAGCAGTTTCAAGGAAACGTTTCTCCTGAGTTTTAGACGAAGTTTACTTCTGTTTCGTACGTATGCCGGCATTGGGCTGTAAATGCCGCTTTTGAGATTCTGCACGGAAACGATTTGCAAATGCTGAATCCACACGTGAGTTTAACTCCGTCAGTTGAATGCACACATTGACAACCATTCAGTTAGATAGCTCCGTTTTGGTTTTAGAAGCAGATATTTCTCTGTACAGCCTATGGTCCCATTCACTCGGGAATATCCCAATGCAGCTCCTAGAAGAAACGTGTTTCTTACTCGCTGAATCTCAACATAGATTCAACTCTCTTAGGTGAACGAACGTACAGCAGAGCAGTTTCAAGGAAACGTTTCTCCTGAGGTTTAGACGAAGTTTACTGCTGTTTCGTACGTATGACGGCATTGGGCTGGAAATGCAGGTTTTGGGATTCTGCACAGAAAGGTTTGCAAACCGCTGAATCCACACGTGAGTTTAACTCCATCAGTTGAATACACACATTGTAAACCATTCAGTTAGGTAGCTCCGTTTTGGTTTTAGAAGCAGATATTTCTCTGTACAACCTGTGGTCCCATTCACTCGGTAATATCCCAACGCCACTCCTGGAAGAAACGTGTTTCTGACTCGCTGAATCTCAACATGGATTCAACTCTCTTAGGTGAACGAACGCACACCAGAGCAGTTTCAAGGAAACGTTTCTCCTGAGTTTTAGACGAAGTTTACTGCTGTTTCATACGTATGCCGGCATTGGGCTGGATATGCCGGCTTTTGGATTCTACACAGAAACTGTTTGCAAACCGCTGAATCCACATGTGAGTTTATCTCCGTCAGTTGAATGCACACATTGAAAACCATACAGTTAGAGAGCTCCGTTTTGGTTTTAGAAGCAGATATTTCTCTGTACAGACTGTGGTCCCATTCACATGGGAATATCCCAACGCAGTTCTTAGAAGAAACGTGTTTCTGACTCGCTGAATCTCAACATATATTCAATTCTCTTACGTGAACTGACGCACAGCAGAGCAGTTTCAAGGAAACGTTTCTCCTGAGTTTTAGACGAAGTCTTACTGCTGTTTCATACGCATGCCGGCATTGGGCTAGAAATGCCAGTTTTAGGATTCTGCACTGAAAGGGTTTCCAAAGCACTGAATCCACAAGTGAGTTTAACTCTGTCAGTTGAATGCACACATTGACAACCATTCAGTTAGATAGCTCCGTTTTGGTTTTAGAAGCAGATATTTCTCTGTACAGCCTATGGTCCCATTCACTCGGGAATATCCCAATGCAGCTCCTAGAAGAAACGTGTTTCTGACTCGCTGAATCTCAACATAGATTTAACTCTCTTAGGTGAACGAACGCACAGCAGAGCAGTTTCAAGGAATCGTTTCTCCTGAGTTTTAGACGAAGTTTACTGCTGTTTCGTACGTATGCCGGGATTGGGGTGGAAATGCAGGTTTTGGGATTCTGCACAGAAAGGTTTGCAAACCGCTGAATCCAAACGTGAGTTTAACTCCGTCAGTCGAATGCACACATTGACAACCACTCAGTTAGAAAGCTCCATTTTGGTTACAGAAGCGGATATTTCTCTGTACAGCCTATGGTCCCATTCACTCAGGAATATCCCAACGCAGCTCCTAGAAGAAACGTGTTTCTGACTCGCTGAATCTCAACAAAGATTCAACTCTCGTAGGTGAATGAACGCACAGCAGAGCAGTTTCAAGGAATCGTTTCTCCTGAGTTTTAGACGAAGTTTACTGCTGTTTCGTATGTATGCCGGCATTGGGCTGGAAATGCCGGTTTTGGGATTCTGCACAGAAAGGGTTTGCAAACCGCTGAATCCACTCGTGAGTTTAACTCCGTCAGTTGAATGCACATATTGACAACCATTCCTTTAGATACCTGCGTTTTGGTTATAGAAGCGGATATTTCTCTTTGCAGCCTATGGTCCCATTCACTCGGGACTATCCCAACGCAGGTCCTAGAAGAAACGTGTTTCTGACTCACTGAATCTCAACATAGATTCAACTCTCTTACGTGAATGAACGCACAGCAGAGCAGTTTCTAGAGAACGTTTCTCCTGAGTTTTAGATGAAGTTTACTGCTGTTTCGTACGAATGCCAGCATTTGGATGGAAATTCCGGTTTTGGGATTTTGCACAGAAAGGGTTTGCAAATCGCTATATCCACCCGTGAGGTTAACTCCATCAGTTGAATGCACAGATTGACAACCATTCAGTTAGATAGCTCCGTTTTGTTTTAGAGGCAGATATTTCTCTATACAGCCTATGGTCCCATTCACTCAGGAATATCCCAACGCACCTCCTAGAAGAAACGTTTTTCTGACTCGCTGAATCTCAACATATATTCAACTCTCTTAGGTGAACGAAAGCACAGCAGAGCATTTTCAAAAAAACGTATCTCCTGAGTTTTAGACGATGTCATACTGCCGTTTCGTACGTATGCTGCCGTAGGGCTGGAAATGCTGGTTTTAGGATTCTGAACAGAAAGGGATTGCAAAGTGCTGAATCCACACATGAGTTTACCTCTGTCAGTTGAGTGGACACGTTGACAACCATTCAGTAAGAAAGCTCCGTTTTGGTTTTAGAGGCAGATATTTCTCTGTACAGCCTATGGTCCATTCACTCGGGAATATCCCAACGTAGCTCCTAGAAGAAACGTGTTTCTGACTCGCTGAATCTAAACATAGATTCAACTCTCTTAGGTGAACGAACGCCCTGTAGAGCTGTTTCAAGTAAACGTTTCTGCTGAGTTTTAGACGAAGTTTACTGCTGTTTCGTATATATGCTGGCATTGGGCTGTAAATGCCGGTTTTGAGATTCAGCACGGAAAGGATTTGCAAATGCTGATTCCACACGTGAGTTTAACTCCATCAGTTGAATGCAGACATTGACAACCATTCATTTAGATAGTTCCGTTTTGGTTTTAGAAGCAGATATTTCTCTGTACAGCCTATGGTCCCATTCACTCGGGAATATCCCAACGCAGCTCCTAGAAGAAACGTGTTTCTGACTCGCTGAATCTCAACATAGATTCAATTCTCTTACGTGAACTGACGCACAGCAGAGTAGTTTCAAGGAAACGTTTCTCAGGAGTTTTAGACGAAGTTTACTGCTGTTTCATACGTATGCCGGCATTGGACAGGAAATGCCGGTTTTGGGATTCTCCACAGAAAGGGTTTGCAAACCTCTGAATCCACACGTGACTTTGTCTCTGTCAGTTGAAAGCACACATTGACAACCATTCATTTAGATAGCTCCGTTTTGGTCTTAGAAGCAGATATTTCTCTGTACACCTAATGGTCCCATTCACTCGGGAATATCCCAACGCAGCTCCTAAAAGAAACGTGATTCTGACTCGCTGAATCTCAACATAGATTCAACTCCCGTCAGTGAACGAAAGCACAGCAGAGCAGTTTTAAGGAAACGTTTCTCCTGAGTTTTAGATGAAGTTTACTGCTGTTTCGTACGAATGCCAGCATTTGGATGGAAATGCCGGTTTTGGGATTCTGCACAGAAAGGGTTTGCAAACCGCTGAATCCACCCGTGAGTTTAACTCCATCAGTTGAATGCACACATTGACAACCATTCAGTTAGATAGCTCCGTTTTGGTTTTAGAGGCAGATATTTCTCTATACAGCCTATGGTCCCATTGACTCGGGAATATCCCAACGCACCTCCTAGAAGAAACGTGTTTGTGACTCGCTGAATCTCAACATACATTCAACTCTCTTTGGTGAACGAAAGCACAGCAGAGCAATTTCAAAAAAACGTATCTCCTGAATTTTAGACGATGTCATACTGCCGTTTCGTACGTATGCCGCCAAAGGGCTGGTAATGCCGGATTTAGGATTCAGCACAAAAAGGGTTTGCAAAGCGCTGAATCCACACATGAGTTTAACTCTGTCAGTTGAGTGGATACGTTGACAACCATTCAGTTAGAAAGCTCCGTTTTTTTTTTTAGATGCTGATATTTCTCTGTACAGCCTATGGTCCCATTCACTCAGGAATATCCCAACGCAGCTCCTGAAAGAAACGTGTTTCTCGCTCGCTGAATCTCAACATAGATTCAACTCTCTTAGGTGAACGAACGCACAGCAGAGCAGTTTCAAGGAAACGTTTCTCCTGAGTTTTAGACGAAGTTTACTGCTGTTTCGTACGTATGCCGGCATTGGGCTGGAAATGCAGGTTTTGGGATTCTGCACAGAAAGGTTTGCAAACCGCTGAATCCACTCGTGAGTTTCACTCCGTCAGTTGAATGCACATATTGACAACCATTCCTTTAGATAGCTGCGTTTTGGTTATAGAAGCGGATATTTCTCTTTTCAGCCTGTGGTCCCATTCACTCGGGACTATCCCAACGCAGGTCTTGGAAGAAACGTTTTTCTGACTCACTGAATCTCAACATAGATTCAACTCTCTTAGGTGAATGAACGCACTGCAGAGCAGTTTCAAGGAAACGTTTCTCCTGAGTTTTAGACGAAGTTTACTGCTGTTTCGTACGTATCCCGGCATTGGGCTGCAAATGCCGGTTTTGGGATTCTGTATAGAAATGCTTTGCAAACCGCTGAATCCACACGTGAGTTTACCTCCATCAGTTGAATACACACATTGTAAACCATTCAGTTAGGTAGCTCCGTTTTGGTTTTAGAAGCAGATATTTCTCTGTACAGCCTGTGGTCCCATTCACTCGGTAATATCCCAATGCCACTCCTGGAAGAAACGTGTTTCTGACTCGCTGAATCTCAACATGGATTCAACTCTCTTAGGTGAACGAACGCACACCAGAGCAGTTTCAAGGAAAGGTTTCTCCTGAGTTTTAGACGAAGTTTACTGCTGTTTCATACGTATGCCGGCATTGGGCTGGATATGCCGGTTTTTGGATTCTGCACAGAAAGTGTTTGCAAACCGCTGAATCCACATGTGAGTTTATCTCCGTCAGTTGAATGCACACATTGAAAACCATACAGATAGAGAGCTCCGTTTTGGTTTTAGAAGCAGATATTTCTCTGTACAGACTGTGGTCCCATTCACATGGGAATATCCAAACGCAATTCTTAGAAGAAACGTGTTTCTGACTCGCTGAATCTCAACATAGATTCAATTCTCTTACGTGAACTGACGCACAGCAGAGCAGTTTCAAGGAAACGTTTCTCCTGAGTTTTAGACGAAGTCTTACTGCTGTTTCATACGCATGCTGGCATTGGGCTGGAAATGCCAGTTTTAGGATTCTGCACTGAAAGGGTTTCCAAAGCACTGAATCCACAAGTGAGTTTAACTCTGTCAGTTGAATGCACACATTGACAACCATTCAGTTAGATAGCTCCGTTTTGGTTTTAGAAGCAGATATTTCTCTGTACAGCCTATGGTCCCATTCACTCGGGAATATCCCAATGCAGCTCCTAGAAGAAACGTGTTTCTGACTCGCTGAATCTCAACATAGATTCAACTCTCTTAGGTGAACGAACGCATAGCAGAGCAGTTTCAAGGAAACGTTTCTCCTGAGTTTTAGACGAAGTTTACTGCTGTTTCGTACGTATGCCGGCATTGGGCTGGAAATGCAGGTTTTGGGATTCTGCACAGAAAGGTTTGCAAACCGCTGAATCCACTCGTGAGTTTAACTCCGTCAGTTGAATGCACATATTGACAACCATTCCTTTAGATAGCTGCGTTTTGGTTATAGAAGCGGATATTTCTCTTTGCAGCCTGTGGTCCCATTCACTCGGGACTATCCCAACGCAGGTCCTAGAAGAAACGTGTTTCTGACTCACTGAATCTCAACATAGATTCAACTCTCTTAGGTGAATGAACGCACTGCAGAGCAGTTTCAAGGAAACGTTTCTCCTGAGTTTTAGACGAAGTTTACTGCTGTTTCGTACGTATCCCGGCATTGGGCTGCAAATGCCGGTTTTGGGATTCTGTATAGAAATGCTTTGCAAACCGCTGAATACACACGTGAGTTTAACTCCATCAGTTGAATGCACACATTGTAAACCATTCAGTTAGGTAGCTCCGTTTTGGTTTTAGAAGCAGATATTTCTCTGTACAGCCTGTGGTCCCATTCAATCGGTAATATCCCAACGCCACTCCTGGAAGAAACGTGTTTCTGACTCGCTGAATCTCAACATGGATTCAACTCTCTTAGGTGAACGAACGCACACCAGAGCAGTTTCAAGGAAACGTTTCTCCTGAGTTTTAGACGAAGTTTACTGCTGTTTCATACGTATGCCGGCATTGGACTGGATATGCCGGTTTTTGGATTCTGCACAGAAAGTGTTTGCAAACCGCTGAATCCACATGTGAGTTTATCTCCGTCAGTTGAATGCACACATTGAAAACCATACAGTTAGAGAGCTCCGTTTTGGTTTTAGAAGCAGATATTTCTCTGTACAGCCTGTGGTCCCATTCACATGGGAATATCACAACGCAGCTCTTAGAAGAAACGTGTTTCTGACTCGGTGAATCTCAACATAGATTCAATTCTCTTACGTGAACTGACGCACAGCAGAGCAGTTTCAAGGAAACGTTTCTCCTGAGTTTTAGACGAAGTCTTACTGCTGTTTCATACGCATGCCGGCATTGGGCTGGAAATGCCAGTTTTAGGATTCTGCACTGAAAGGGTTTCCAAAGCACTGAATCCACAAGTGAGTTTAACTCTGTCAGTTGAATGCACACATTGACAACCATTCAGTTAGATAGCTCCGTTTTGGTTTTAGAAGCAGATATTTCTCTGTACAGCCTCTGGTCCCATTCACACGGGAATATCCCAACGCAGCTCCTAGAAGAAACGTGTTTCTGACTTGCTGAATCTCAATATAGATTCAACTCTCCTAGGTGAATGAACGCATAGCAGAGCAGTTTCAAGGAAACCTTTCTCCTGAGTTTTAGACGAAGTCTTACTGCTGTTTCATACGTATGCCGGCATTGGGCTGGAAATGCCAGTTTTGGGATTCTGCACTGAAAGGGTTTGCAAACCGCTGAATCCACACGTGAGTTTAACTCTGTCATTTCAATGAACACATTGACTAAAATTCAGATAGAAAGCTCCGTTTTGATTTTAGAGGCAAATATTTCTCTGTACAACCTGTGGTCCCATTCACTCGGGAATATCCCAACGCAGATCCTGGAAGAAACGTGTTTCTGACTCGCTGAATCTCAACATACATTCAACTCTCTTAGGTGAATGAACGCACAGCAGAGCAGTTTCAAGGAAACGTTTCTCCTCAGTTTTACACGAAGTTTATTGCTGTCACATACGTATGCCGGCCTTGGGCTAGAAATGCTGGTTTTGTGATTCTGCACAGAAAGGGTTTGCAAACCGCTGAATTCACACGTGAGTTTAACTCTGTCAGTTGAATGAACACATTGACAACCATTCAGTTAGAAAGCTCCGTTTTGGTTTTAGAAGCAGATATTTCTCTGTACAGCCTATGGTCCCATTCACTCGGGAATATCCCAACGCAGCTCCTAGAAGAAACGTGATTCTGACTCGCTGAATTTCAACATAGATTCAACTCTCTTAGGTGAATGAACGCACAGCAGAGCAGTTTCTAGGGAACGTTTCTCCTGAGTTTTAGATGAAGTTTACTGCTGTTTCGTACGAATGCCAGCATTTGGATGGAAATGCCGGTTTGGGGATTTTGCATAGAAAGGGTTTGCAAATCGCTAAATCCACCCGTGAGGTTAACTCCATCAGTTGAATGCACAGATTGACAACCATTCAGTTAGATAGCTCCGTTTTGTTTTAGAGGCAGATATTTCTCTATACAGCCTATGGTCCCATTCACTCGGGAATATCCCAACGCACCTCCTAGAAGAAACGTGTTTCTGACTCGCTGAATCTCAACATAGATTCAACTCTCTTAGGTGAACGAAAGCACAGCAGAGCATTTTCAAAAAAACGTATCTCCTGAGTTTTAGACGATGTCATACTGCCGTTTCGTACGTATGCTGCCGTAGGGCTGGAAATGCTGGTTTTAGGATTCTGAACAGAAAGGGATTGCAAAGTGCTGAATCCACACATGAGTTTACCTCTGTCAGTTGAGTGGACACGTTGACAACCATTCAGTAAGAAAGCTCCGTTTTGGTTTTAGAGGCAGATATTTCTCTGTACAGCCTATGGTCCATTCATTCGGGAATATCCCAACGTAGCTCCTAGAAGAAACGTGTTTCTGACTCGCTGAATCTAAACATAGATTCAACTCTCTTAGGTGAACGAACGCACTGTAGAGCAGTTTCAAGTAAACGTTTCTGCTGAGTTTTAGACGAAGTTTACTGCTGTTTCGTACGTATGCCGGCATTGGGCTGTAAATGCCTGTTTTGAGATTCAGCACGGAAAGGATTTGCAAATGCGGAATCCACACGTGAGTTTAACTCCGTCAGTTGAATGCACACATTGACAACCATTCATTTAGATAGTTCCATTTTGGTTTTAGAAGCAGATATTTCTCTGTACAGCCTATGGTCCCATTCACTCGGGAATATCCCAACGCAGCTCCTAGAAGAAACGTGTTTCTGACTCGCTGAATCTCAACATAGATTCAATTCTCTTACGTGAACTGACGCACAGCAGAGCAGTTTCAAGGAAACGATTCTCAGGAGTTTTAGACGAAGTTTACTGCTGTTTCATACGTATGCCGGCATTGGGCAGGAAATGCCGGTTTTGGGATTCTCCACAGAAAGGGTTTGCAAACCTCTGAATCCACCCGTGACTTTGTCTCTGTCAGTTGAAAGCACACATTGACAACCATTCATTTAGATAGCTCCGTTTTGGTCTTAGAAGCAGATATTTCTCTGTACACCTTGTGGTCCCATTCACTCGGGAATATCCCAACGCAGCTCCTAGAAGAAACGTGATTCTGACTCGCTGAATCTCAACATAGATTCAACTCCCGTCAGTGAACGAAAGCACAGCAGAGCAGTTTTAAGGAAATGTTTCTCCTGAGTTTTAGATGAAGTTTACTGCTGTTTCGTACGAATGCCAGCATTTGGATGGAAATGCCGGTTTTGGGATTCTGCACAGAAAGGGTTTGCAAACCGCTGAATCCACCCGTGAGTTTAACTCCATCAGTTGAAGGCACACATTGACAACCATTCAGTTAGATAGCTCCGTTTTGGTTTTAGAGGCAGATATTTCTCTATACAGCCTATGGTCCCAATGACTCGGGAATATCCCAACGCACCTCCTAGAAGAAACGTGTTTCTGCATCACTGAATCTCAACATAGATTCAACTCTCTTAGGTGAACGAAAGCACAGCAGAGCAATTTCAAAAAAACGTATCTCCTGAGTTTTAGACGATGTCATACTGCCGTTTCGTACGTATGCCGCCAAAGGGCTGGTAATACCGGATTTAGGATTCAGCACAAAAAGGGTTTGCAAAGCGCTGAATCGACACATGCGTTTAACTCTGTCAGTTGAGTGGACACGTTGACAACCATTCAGTTAGAAAGCTCCGTTTTTTTTTTTAGAAGCAGATAATTCTCTGTACAGCCTATGGTCCCATTCACTCAGGAATATCCCAACGCAGCTCCTGGAAGAAACGTGTTTCTCGCTTGCTGAATCTCAACATAGATTCAACTCTCTTAGGTGAACGAACGCACAGCCGAGCAGTTTCAAAGAAACGTTTCTCCTGAGTTTCAGACGAAGTTTACTGCTGTTTCGTACGTATGACGGCATTGGGCTGGAAATGCCGGTTTTGGGATTCTGCACAGAACGGGTTTGCCAACCGCTGAATCCACACGTGAGTTTGACTCTGTCAGTTGAATGAACACATTGACAACCATTCAGTTAGAGAGCTCCGTTTTGGTTTTAGAAGCAGATATTTCTCTGTACAGCCTATGGTCCCTTTCAGTCAGGAATATCCCAACGCAACTCCTAGAAGAAACGTGTTTCTGACTCTCTGAATCTCAACATAGATTCAACACTCGCTAGTGAACGAACGCACAGCAGAGCCGTTTCAAGGAAACGTTTCTCCTGAATTTTAGACGAAGTTTTCTGCTGTTTCGTACGTATGCCGGCATTGGGCTGGAAATGCCGGTTTTGGGATTCTGCACAGAAAGCTTTGCAAACCGCTAAATTCACAGGTGAGTTTAACTGTGTCAGTTGAAAGCACACATTGACAACCATTCCGTTAGGTTGCTCCGTTTTGGTTTTAGAAACAGATATTTCTCTGTACAGCCTATTGTCCCATTCACTCGGGAATATCCCAACGCAGCTCCTGGAAGAAACGTGTTTCTAACACGCTGAATCTCAACATAGATTCTACTCTCTTAGGTGAACGAACGCACAGCCGAGCAGTTTCAAGGAAACGTTTCTCCTGAGTTTTAGACGAAGTTTACTGCTGTGTCGTACGTATGCCAGCATTGGCCTGGAAATGCCGGTTTTGGGATTCTGCACAGAAAGGGTTTGCAAACCGCTGAATCCACATGTGAGTTTAACTCCGTCAGTTGAATGCACACATTGACAACCATTCAGTTAGATAGCTCCGTTTTGGTTTTAGAAGCAGATATTTCTCTGTACAGCCTATGGTACCATTCATTAAGGAATATCCCAACGCAGCTCCTAGAAGAAACGTGTTTCTGACTCGCTGAATCTCAACATAGATTCAACTCTCTTAGGTGAACGAACGCACTGTAGAGAAGTTTCAAGGAAACGTTTCTCCTGAGTTTTAGACGAAGTTTACTGCTGTTTCGTACGTATGCCGACATTGGGCTGGAAATGCCGGTTTTGGGATTCTGCACAGAAAGGGTTTGCAAACCGCTGAATCCACTCGTGAGTTTAACTCCGTCAGTTGAATGCACATATTGACAACCATTCCTTTAGATAGCTGCGTTTTGGTTATAGAAGCGGATATTTCTCTTTGCAGCCTGTGGTCCCATTCACTCGGGACTATCCCAACGCAGGTCCTAGAAGAAACGTGTTTCTGACTCACTGAATCTCAACATAGATTCAACTCTCTTAGGTGAATGAATGCACTGCAGAGCAGTTTCAAGGAAACGTTTCTCCTGAGTTTTAGACGAAGTTTACTGCTGTTTCGTACGTATCCCGGCATTGGGCTGCAAATGCCGGTTTTGGGATTCTGTATAGAAATGCTTTGCAAACCGCTGAATCCACACGTGAGTTTAACTCCATCAGTTCAATACACACATTGTAAACCATTCAGTTAGGTAGCTCCGTTTTGGTTTTAGAAGCAGATATTTCTCTGTACAGCCTATGGTCCCATTCACTCGGGAATATCCCAATGCAGCTCCTAGAAGAAACGTGTTTCTGACTCGCTGAATCTCAACATAGATTCAACTCTCTTAGGTGAAAGAACGCACAGCAGAGCAGTTTCAAGGAAAGGTTTCTCCTGAGTTTTAGACGAAGTTTACTGCTGTTTCAAACGTATGCCGGCATTGGGCTGGATATGCCGGTTTTTGGATTCTGCACAGAAAGTGTTTGCAAACCGCTGAATCCACATGTGAGTTTATCTCCGTCAGTTGAATGCACACATTGAAAACCATACGGTTAGAGAGCTCCGTTTTGGTTTTAGAAGCAGATATTTCTCTGTACAGACTGTGGTCCCATTCACATGGGAATATCCCAACGCAGTTCTTAGAAGAAACGTGTTTCTGACTCGCTGAATCTCAACATAGATTCAATTCTCTTACGTGAACTGACGCACAGCAGAGCAGTTTCAAGGAAACGTTTCTCCTGAGTTTTAGACGAAGTCTTACTGCTGTTTCATACGCATGCCGGCATTGGGCTGGAAATGCCAGTTTTAGGATTCTGCACTGAAAGGATTTCCAAAGCACTGAATCCACAAGTGAGTTTAACTCTGTCAGTTGAATGCACACATTGACAACCATTCAGTTAGATAGCTCCGTTTTGGTTTTAGAAGCAGATATTTCTCTGTACAGCCTATGGTCCCATTCACTCGGGAATATCCCAATGCAGCTCCTAGAAGAAACGTGTTTCTGACTCGCTGAATCTCAACATAGATTCAACTCTCTTAGGTGAACGAACGCACAGCAGAGCAGTTTCAAGGAAACGTTTCTCCTGAGTTTTAGACGAAGTTTACTGCTGTTTCGTACGTATGTCGGCATTGGGCTGGAAATGCAGGTTTTGGGATTCTGCACAGAAAGGTTTGCAAACCGCTGAATCCACTCGTGAGTTTAACTCCGTCAGTTGAATGCACATATTGAAAACCATTCCTTTAGATAGCTGCGTTTTGGTTATAGAAGCGGATATTTCTCTTTGCAGCCTGTGGTCCCATTCACTCGGGACTATCCCAACGCAGGTCCTAGAAGAAACGTGTTTCTGACTCACTGAATCTCAACATAGATTCAACTCTCTTAGGTGAATGAACGCACTGCAGAGCAGTTTCAAGGAAACGTTTCTCCTGAGTTTTAGACGAAGTTTACTGCTGTTTCGTACGTATGCCGGCATTGGGCTGCAAATGCCGGTTTTGGGATTCTGTATAGAAATGCTTTGCAAACCGCTGAATCCACACGTGAGTTTAACTCCATCAGTTGAATACACACATTGCAAACCATTCAGTTAGGTAGCTCCGTTTTGGTTTTAGAAGCAGATATTTCTCTGTACAGCCTGTGGTCCCATTCACTCGGTAATATCCCAACGCCACTCCTGGAAGAAACGTGTTTCTGACTCGCTGAATCTCAACATGGATTCAACTCTCTTAGGTGAACGAACGCACACCAGAGCAGTTTCAAGGAAAGGTTTCTCCTGAGTTTTAGACGAAGTTTACTGCTGTTTCATACGTATGCCGGCATTGGGCTGGATATGCCGGTTTTTGGATTCTGCACAGAAAGTGTTTGCAAACCGCTGAATCCACATGTGAGTTTATCTCCGTCAGTTGAATGCACACATTGAAAACCATACAGTTAGAGAGCTCCGTTTTGGTTTTAGAAGCAGATATTTCTCTATACAGCCTGTGGTCCCATTCACATGGGAATATCCCAACGCAGCTCTTAGAAGAAACGTGTTTCTGACTCGCTGAATCTCAACATAGATTCAATTCTCTTACGTGAACTGACGCACAGCAGAGCAGTTTCAAGGAAACGTTTCTCCTGAGTTTTAGACGAAGTCTTACTGCTGTTTCATACGCATGCCGGCATTGGGCTGGAAATACCAGTTTTAGGATTCTGCACTGAAAGGGTTTCCAAAGCACTGAATCCACAAGTGAGTTTAACTCTGTCAGTTGAATGCACACATTGACAACCATTCAGTTAGATAGCTCCGTTTTGGTCTTAGAAGCAGATATTTCTCTGTACACCTTATGGTCCCATTCACTCGGGAATATCCCAACGCAGCTCCTAGAAGAAACGTGATTCTGACTCGCTGAATCTCAACATAGATTCAACTCCCGTCAGTGAACGAAAGCACAGCAGAGCAGTTTTAAGGAAACGTTTCTCCTGAGTTTTAGATGAAGTTTACTGCTGTTTCGTACGAATGGCAGCATTTGGATGGAAATGCCGGTTTTGGGATTCTGCACAGAAAGGGTTTGCAAACCGCTGAATCCACCCGTGAGTTTAACTCCATCAGTTGAATGCACACATTGACAACCATTCAGTTAGATAGCTCCGTTTTGGTTTTAGAGGCAGATATCTCTCTATACAGCCTATGGTCCCATTGACTCGGGAATATCCCAACGCACCTCCTAGAAGAAACGTGTTTCTGCATCGCTGAATCTCAACATAGATTCAACTCTCTTAGGTGAACGAAAGCACAGCAGAGCAATTTCAAAAAAACGTATCTCCTGAGTTTTAGACGATGTCATACTGCCGTTTCGTACGTATGCCGCCAAAGGGCTGGTAATGCCGGATTTAGGATTCAGCACAAAAAGGGTTTGCAAAGCGCTGAATCCACACATGAGTTTAACTCTGTCAGTTGAGTGGACACGTTGACAACCATTCAGTTAGAAAGCTCCGTTTTTTTTTTAGAAGCAGATATTTCTCTGTACAGCCTATGGTCCCATTCACTCAGGAATATCCCAACGCAGCTCCTGGAAGAAACGTGTTTCTCGCTCGCTGAATCTCAACATAGATTCAACTCTCTTAGGTGAACGAACGCACAGCCGAGCAGTTTCAAAGAAACGTTTCTACTGAGTTTCAGACGAAGTTTACTGCTGTTTCGTACGTATGACGGCATTGGGCTGGAAATGCCGGTTTTGGGATTCTGCACAGAACGGGTTTGCCAACCGCTGAATCCACACGTGAGTTTAACTCTGTCAGTTCAATGCACACATTGACAGACATTCAGTTAGGTAGCTCCGTTTCGGTTTTAGAAGCAGATATTTCTCTGTACAGCCTATGGTCCCATTCACTCGGGAATATCCCAACGCAGCTCCTAGAAGAAACGTGTTTCTGTCTTGCTGAATCTCAATATGGATTCAACTCTCCTAGGTGAATGAACGCATAGCAGAGCAGATCAAGGAAAACTTTCTCCTGAGTTGTAGACGAAGTCTTACTGCTGTTTCATACGTATGCCGGCATTGGGCTGGAAATGCCAGTTTTGGGATTCTGCACTGAAAGGGTTTGCAAAGCTCTGAATCCACACATGAGTTTAACTCTGTCAGTTGAATGCACACATTGACTACCATTCAGTTAGAAAGCTCCGTTTTGGTTTTAGAGGCAAATATTTCTCTGTACAGCCTATGGTCCCATTCACTCGGGAATATCCCAACGCAGATCGTAGAAGAAATGAGTTTCTGACTCGCTGAATCTCAACATAGATTCAACTCTCATAGGTGAACGAACGCACAGCAGAGCAGTTTCAAGGAAACATTTCTCCTCAGTTTTACACGAAGTTTATTGCTGTCATGTACGTATGCCGGCCTTGGGATGGAAATGCCGGTTTTGGGATTCTGCACAGAAAGGGTTTTCAAACCGCTGAATCCACACGTGAGTTTCACTCTGTCAGTTTAATGAACACATTGACAACCATTCAGTTAGAAAGCTCCGTTTTGGTTTTAGAAGCAGATATTTCTCTGTACAGCCTATGGTCCCTTTCACTCAGGAATATCCCAACGCAGCTCCTAGAAGAAACGTGTTTCTGACTCGGTGAATCTCAACATAGATTCAACTCTCGTTAGTGAACAAACGCACAGCAGAGCAGTTTCAAGGAAACGTTTCTCCTGAATTTTAGACGAAGTTTAGAGCTGCTTCGTACGTATGCCGGCATTGTCCTGGAAATGCCGGTTTTGGGATTCTGCACAGAAAGGTTTGCAAACCGCTAAATCCACAGGTGAGTTTAACTGTGTCAGTTGAAAGCACACATTGACAACCATTCCGTTAGGTTGCTCCGTTTTGGTTTTCGAAACAGATATTTCTCTGTACAGCCTATTGTCCCATTCACTCGGGAAAATCCCAACGCAGCTCCTAGAAGAAACGTGTTTCTGACTCGCTGAATCTCAACATAGATTCAACTCTCTTTGGTGAACGAACCCACAGCAGAGCAGTTTCAAGGAAACGTTTCTCCTGAGTTTTAGACGAAGTCTTACTGCTGTTTCATACGCATGCCGGCATTGGTCTGGAAATGCCAGGTTTAGGATTCTGCACTGAAAGGGTTTCCAAAGCATTGAATCCACAGGTGAGTTTAACTCTGTCAGTTGAATGCACACATTGACCACCATTCAGTTAGATAGCTCCGTTTTGGTTTTAGAAGCAGATATTTCTCTGTACAGCCTCTGGTCCCATTCACTAAGGAATATCCCAACGCAGCCCCTAGAAGAAACGTGTAGCAGAGCAGTTTCAAGGAAACCATTCTCCTGAGTTTTAGACGAAGTCTTACTGCTGTTTCATACGTAAGAACACATTGACTAAAATTCAGTTAGAAAGCTCCGTTTTGGTTTTAGAGGCAAATATTTCTCTGTACAGCCTATGGTCCCATTCACTCGGGAATATCCCAACGAAGATCCTGGAAGAAACGTGTTTCTGACTCGCTGAATCTCAACATACATTCAACTCTCTTAGGTGAATGAACGCACAGCAGAGCAGTTTCAAGGAAACGTTTCTCCTCAGTTTTACACGAAGTTTATTGCTGTCACATACGTATGCCGGCCTTGGGCTAGAAATGCTGGTTTTGTGATTCTGCACAGAAAGGGTTTGCAAACCGCTGAATTCACACGTGAGTTTAACTCTGTCAGTTGAATGAACACATTGACAACCATTCAGTTAGAAAGCTCCGTTTTGGTTTTAGAAGCAGATATTTCTCTGTACAGCCTATGGTCCCATTCACTCGGGAATATCCCAACGCAGCTCCTAGAAGAAACGTGATTCTGACTCGCTGAATTTCAACATAGATTCAACTCTCTTAGGTGAATGAACGCACAGCAGAGCAGTTTCTAGGGAACGTTTCTCCTGAGTTTTAGATGAAGTTTACTGCTGTTTCGAACGAATGCCAGCATTTGGATGGAAATGCCGGT
Organism: Aotus nancymaae; assembly: GCF_030222135.1. NCBI lineage: Eukaryota > Metazoa > Chordata > Mammalia > Primates > Aotidae > Aotus > Aotus nancymaae. The sequence goes on from NW_026989024.1 coordinate 534,152, forward strand.
TTTGGGATTTTGCACAGAAAGGGTTTGCAAATCGCTAAATCCACCCGTGAGGTTAACTCCATTAGTTGAATGCACAGATTGACAACCATTCAGTTAGATAGCTCCGTTTTGTTTTAGAGGCAGATATTTCTCTATACAGCCTATGGTCCCATTCACTCGGGAATATCCCAACGCACCTCCTAGAAGAAACGTGTTTCTGACTCGCTGAATCTCAACATAGATTCAACTCTCTTAGGTGAACGAAAGCACAGCAGAGCATTTTCAAAAAAACGTATCTCCTGAGATTTAGACGATGTCATACTGCCGTTTCGTACGTATGCTGCCATAGGGCTGGAAATGCTGGTTTTAGGATTCTGAACAGAAAGGGATTGCAAAGTGCTGAATCCACACATGAGTTTACCTCTGTCAGTTGAGTGGACACGTTGACAACCATTCAGTAAGAAAGCTCCGTTTTGGTTTTAGAGGCAGATATTTCTCTGTACAGCCTATGGTCCATTCACTCGGGAATATCCCAACGTAGCTCCTAGAAGAAACGTGTTTCTGACTCGCTGAATCTAAACATAGATTCAACTCTCTTAGGTGAACGAACGCACTGTAGAGCTGTTTCAAGTAAACGTTTCTGCTCAGTTTTAGACGAAGTTTACTGCTGTTTCGTACGTATGCCGGCATTGGGCTGTAAATGCCGGTTTTGAGATTCAGCACGGAAAGGATTTGCAAATGCTGAATCCACACGTGAGTTTAACTCCATCAGTTGAATGCACACATTGACAACCATTCATTTAGATAGTTCCGTTTTGGTTTTAGAAGCAGATATTTCTCTGTACAGCCTATGGTCCCATTCACTCGGGAATATCCCAACACAGCTCCTAGAAGAAACGTGTTTCTGACTCGCTGAATCTCAACATAGATTCAATTCTCTTACGTGAACTGACGCACAGCAGAGCAGTTTCAAGGAAACGTTTCTCAGGAGTTTTAGACGAAGTTTACTGCTGTTTCATACGTATGCCGGCATTGGGCAGGAAATGCCGGTTTTGGGATTCTCCACAGAAAGGGTTTGCAAACCTCTGAATCCACACGTGGCTTTTTCTCTGTCAGTTGAAAGCACACATTGACAACCATTCATTTAGATAGCTCCGTTTTGGTCTTAGAAGCAGATATTTCTCTGTACACCTTATGGTCCCATTCACTCGGGAATATCCCAACGCAGCTCCTAGAAGAAACGTGATTCTGACTCGCTGAATCTCAACATAGATTCAACTCCCGTCAGTGAACGAAAGCACAGCAGAGCAGTTTTAAGGAAACGTTTCTCCTGAGTTTTAGATGAAGTTTACTGCTGTTTCGTACGAATGCCAGCATTTGGATGGAAATGCCGGTTTTGGGATTCTGCACAGAAAGGGTTAGCAAACCGCTGAATCCACCCATGAGTTTAACTCCATCAGTTGAATGCACACATTGACAACCATTCAGTTAGATAGCTCCGTTTTGGTTTTAGAGGCAGATATTTCTCTATACAGCCTATGGTCCCATTGACTCGGGAATATCCCAACGCACCTCCTAGAAGAAACGTGTTTCTGCATCGCTGAATCTCAACATAGATTCAACCCTCTTAGGTGAACGAAAGCACAGCAGAGCAATTTCAAAAAAACGTATCTCCTGAGTTTTAGACGATGTCATACTGCCGTTTCGTACGTATGCCGCCAAAGGGCTGGTAATGCCGGATTTAGGATTCAGCACAAAAAGGGTTTGCAAAGCGCTGAATCCACACATGAGTTTAACTCTGTCAGTTGAGTGGACACGTTGACAACCATTCAGTTAGAAAGCTCCGTTTTTTTTTTAGAAGCAGATATTTCTCTGTACAGCCTATGGTCCCATTCACTCAGGAATATCCCAACGCAGCTCCTGGAAGAAACGTGTTTCTCGCTCGCTGAATCACAACATAGATTCAACTCTCTTAGGTGAACGAACGCACAGCCGAGCAGTTTCAAAGAAACGTTTCTACTGAGTTTCAGACGAAGTTTACTGCTGTTTCGTACGTATGACGGCATTGGGCTGGAAATGCCGGTTTTGGGATTCTGCACAGAACGGGTTTGCCAACCGCTGAATCCACACGTGAGTTTAACTCCGTCAGTTCAATGCACACATTGACAGCCATTCAGTTAGGTAGCTCCGTTTCGGTTTTAGAAGCAGATATTTCTCTGTACAGCCTATGGTCCCATTCACTCGGGAATATCCCAACGCAGCTCCTAGAAGAAACGTGTTTCTGTCTTGCTGAATCTCAATATAGATTCAACTCTCCTAGGTGAATGAACGCATAGCAGAGCAGATCAAGGAAAACTTTCTCCTGAGTTGTAGACGAAGTCTTACTGCTGTTTCATACGTATGCCGGCATTGGGCTGGAAATGCCAGTTTTGGGATTCTGCACTGAAAGGGTTTGCAAAGCTCTGAATCCACACATGAGTTTAACTCTGTCAGTTGAATGCACACATTGACTACCATTCAGTTAGAAAGCTCCGTTTTGGTTTTAGAGGCAAATATTTCTCTGTACAGCCTATGGTCCCATTCACTCGGGAATATCCCAACGCAGATCGTAGAAGAAATGAGTTTCTGACTCGCTGAATCTCAACATAGATTCAACTCTCATAGGTGAACGAACGCACAGCAGAGCAGTTTCAAGGAAACATTTCTCCTCAGTTTTACACGAAGTTTATTGCTGTCATGTACGTATGCCGGCCTTGGGATGGAAATGCCGGTTTTGGGATTCTGCACAGAAAGGGTTTTCAAACCGCTGAATCCACACGTGAGTTTCACTCTGTCAGTTTAATGAACACATTGACAACCATTCAGTTAGAAAGCTCCGTTTTGGTTTTAGAAGCAGATATTTCTCTGTACAGCCTATGGTCCCTTTCACTCAGGAATATCCCAACGCAGCTCCTAGAAGAAACATGTTTCTGACTCGGTGAATCTCAACATAGATTCAACTCTCGTTAGTGAACAAACGCACAGCAGAGCAGTTTCAAGGAAACGTTTCTCCTGAATTTTAGACGAAGTTTAGAGCTGCTTCGTACGTATGCCGGCATTGTCCTGGAAATGCCGGTTTTGGGATTCTGCACAGAAAGGTTTGCAAACCGCTAAATCCACAGGTGAGTTTAACTGTGTCAGTTGAAAGCACACATTGACAACCATTCCGTTAGGTTGCTCCGTTTTGGTTTTCGAAACAGATATTTCTCTGTACAGCCTATTGTCCCATTCACTCGGGGAAATCCCAACGCAGCTCCTAGAAAAAACGTGTTTCTGACTCGCTGAATCTCAACATAGATTCAACTCTCTTTGGTGAACGAACCCACAGCAGAGCAGTTTCAAGGAAACGTTTCTCCTGAGTTTTAGACGAAGTCTTACTGCTGTTTCATACGCATGCCGGCATTAGGCTGGAAATGCCAGGTTTAGGATTCTGCACTGAAAGGGTTTCCAAAGCATTGAATCCACAGGTGAGTTTAACTCTGTCAGTTGAATGCACACATTGACCACCATTCAGTTAGATAGCTCCGTTTTGGTTTTAGAAGCAGATATTTCTCTGTACAGCCTCTGGTCCCATTCACTAAGGAATATCCCAACGCAGCCCCTAGAAGAAACGTGTTTCTGTCTTGCTGAATCTCAATATAGATTCAACTCTCCTAGGTGAATGAACGCATAGCAGAGCAGTTTCAAGGAAACCTTTCTCCTGAGTTTTAGACGAAGTCTTACTGCTGTTTCATACGTATGCCGGCATTGGGCTGGAAATGCCAGTTTTGGGATTCTGCACTGAAAGGGTTTGCAAACCGCTGAATCCACACGTGAGTTTAACTCTGTCAGTTGAATGAACACATTGACTAAAATTCAGTTAGAAAGCTCCGTTTTGGTTTTAGAGGCAAATATTTCTCTGTACAGCCTATGGTCCCATTCACTCGGGAATATCCCAACGAAGATCCTGGAAGAAACGTGTTTCTGACTCGCTGAATCTCAACATACATTCAACTCTCTTAGGTGAATGAACGCACAGCAGAGCAGTTTCAAGGAAACGTTTCTCCTCAGTTTTACACGAAGTTTATTGCTGTCACATACGTATGCCGGCCTTGGGCTAGAAATGCTGGTTTTGTGATTCTGCACAGAAAGGGTTTGCAAACCGCTGAATTCACACGTGAGTTTAACTCTGTCAGTTGAATGAACACATTGACAACCATTCAGTTAGAAAGCTCCGTTTTGGTTTTAGAAGCAGATATTTCTCTGTACAGCCTATGGTCCCATTCACTCGGGAATATCCCAACGCAGCTCCTAGAAGAAACGTGATTCTGACTCGCTGAATCTCAATATAGATTCAACTCTCTTAGGTGAATGAACGCACAGCAGAGCAGTTTTAAGGAAACGTTTCTCCTGAGTTTTAGATGAAGTTTACTGCTGTTTCGTACGAATGCCAGCATTTGGATGGAAATGCCGGTTTTGGGATTTTGCACAGAAAGGGTTTGCAAATCGCTAAATCCACCCGTGAGGTTAACTCCATCAGTTGAATGCACAGATTGACAACCATTCAGTTAGATAGCTCCGTTTTGTTTTAGAGGCAGATATTTCTCTATACAACCTATGGTCTCATTCACTCGGGAATATCCCAACGCACCTCCTAGAAGAAACGTGTTTCTGACTCGCTGAATCTCAACATAGATTCAACTCTCTTAGGTGAACGAACGCACAGCAGAGCAGTTTCAAGGAAACGTTTCTCCTGAGTTTTAGACGAAGTTTACTGCTGTTTCGTACGTATGTCGGCATTGGGCTGGAAATGCAGGTTTTGGGATTCTGCACAGAAAGGTTTGCAAACCGCTGAATCCACTCGTGAGTTTAACTCCGTCAGTTGAATGCACATATTGAAAACCATTCCTTTAGATAGCTGCGTTTTGGTTATAGAAGCGGATATTTCTCTTTGCAGCCTGTGGTCCCATTCACTCGGGACTATCCCAACGCAGGTCCTAGAAGAAACGTGTTTCTGACTCACTGAATCTCAACATAGATTCAACTCTCTTAGGTGAATGAACGCACTGCAGAGCAGTTTCAAGGAAACGTTTCTCCTGAGTTTTAGACGAAGTTTACTGCTGTTTCGTACGTATGCCGGCATTGGGCTGCAAATGCCGGTTTTGGGATTCTGTATAGAAATGCTTTGCAAACCGCTGAATCCACACGTGAGTTTAACTCCATCAGTTGAATACACACATTGCAAACCATTCAGTTAGGTAGCTCCGTTTTGGTTTTAGAAGCAGATATTTCTCTGTACAGCCTGTGGTCCCATTCACTCGGTAATATCCCAACGCCACTCCTGGAAGAAACGTGTTTCTGACTCGCTGAATCTCAACATGGATTCAACTCTCTTAGGTGAACGAACGCACACCAGAGCAGTTTCAAGGAAAGGTTTCTCCTGAGTTTTAGACGAAGTTTACTGCTGTTTCATACGTATGCCGGCATTGGGCTGGATATGCCGGTTTTTGGATTCTGCACAGAAAGTGTTTGCAAACCGCTGAATCCACATGTGAGTTTATCTCCGTCAGTTGAATGCACACATTGAAAACCATACAGTTAGAGAGCTCCGTTTTGGTTTTAGAAGCAGATATTTCTCTATACAGCCTGTGGTCCCATTCACATGGGAATATCCCAACGCAGCTCTTAGAAGAAACGTGTTTCTGACTCGCTGAATCTCAACATAGATTCAATTCTCTTACGTGAACTGACGCACAGCAGAGCAGTTTCAAGGAAACGTTTCTCCTGAGTTTTAGACGAAGTCTTACTGCTGTTTCATACGCATGCCGGCATTGGGCTGGAAATACCAGTTTTAGGATTCTGCACTGAAAGGGTTTCCAAAGCACTGAATCCACAAGTGAGTTTAACTCTGTCAGTTGAATGCACACATTGACAACCATTCAGTTAGATAGCTCCGTTTTGGTCTTAGAAGCAGATATTTCTCTGTACACCTTATGGTCCCATTCACTCGGGAATATCCCAACGCAGCTCCTAGAAGAAACGTGATTCTGACTCGCTGAATCTCAACATAGATTCAACTCCCGTCAGTGAACGAAAGCACAGCAGAGCAGTTTTAAGGAAACGTTTCTCCTGAGTTTTAGATGAAGTTTACTGCTGTTTCGTACGAATGGCAGCATTTGGATGGAAATGCCGGTTTTGGGATTCTGCACAGAAAGGGTTTGCAAACCGCTGAATCCACCCGTGAGTTTAACTCCATCAGTTGAATGCACACATTGACAACCATTCAGTTAGATAGCTCCGTTTTGGTTTTAGAGGCAGATATCTCTCTATACAGCCTATGGTCCCATTGACTCGGGAATATCCCAACGCACCTCCTAGAAGAAACGTGTTTCTGCATCGCTGAATCTCAACATAGATTCAACTCTCTTAGGTGAACGAAAGCACAGCAGAGCAATTTCAAAAAAACGTATCTCCTGAGTTTTAGACGATGTCATACTGCCGTTTCGTACGTATGCCGCCAAAGGGCTGGTAATGCCGGATTTAGGATTCAGCACAAAAAGGGTTTGCAAAGCGCTGAATCCACACATGAGTTTAACTCTGTCAGTTGAGTGGACACGTTGACAACCATTCAGTTAGAAAGCTCCGTTTTTTTTTTAGAAGCAGATATTTCTCTGTACAGCCTATGGTCCCATTCACTCAGGAATATCCCAACGCAGCTCCTGGAAGAAACGTGTTTCTCGCTCGCTGAATCTCAACATAGATTCAACTCTCTTAGGTGAACGAACGCACAGCCGAGCAGTTTCAAAGAAACGTTTCTACTGAGTTTCAGACGAAGTTTACTGCTGTTTCGTACGTATGACGGCATTGGGCTGGAAATGCCGGTTTTGGGATTCTGCACAGAACGGGTTTGCCAACCGCTGAATCCACACGTGAGTTTAACTCTGTCAGTTCAATGCACACATTGACAGACATTCAGTTAGGTAGCTCCGTTTCGGTTTTAGAAGCAGATATTTCTCTGTACAGCCTATGGTCCCATTCACTCGGGAATATCCCAACGCAGCTCCTAGAAGAAACGTGTTTCTGTCTTGCTGAATCTCAATATGGATTCAACTCTCCTAGGTGAATGAACGCATAGCAGAGCAGATCAAGGAAAACTTTCTCCTGAGTTGTAGACGAAGTCTTACTGCTGTTTCATACGTATGCCGGCATTGGGCTGGAAATGCCAGTTTTGGGATTCTGCACTGAAAGGGTTTGCAAAGCTCTGAATCCACACATGAGTTTAACTCTGTCAGTTGAATGCACACATTGACTACCATTCAGTTAGAAAGCTCCGTTTTGGTTTTAGAGGCAAATATTTCTCTGTACAGCCTATGGTCCCATTCACTCGGGAATATCCCAACGCAGATCGTAGAAGAAATGAGTTTCTGACTCGCTGAATCTCAACATAGATTCAACTCTCATAGGTGAACGAACGCACAGCAGAGCAGTTTCAAGGAAACATTTCTCCTCAGTTTTACACGAAGTTTATTGCTGTCATGTACGTATGCCGGCCTTGGGATGGAAATGCCGGTTTTGGGATTCTGCACAGAAAGGGTTTTCAAACCGCTGAATCCACACGTGAGTTTCACTCTGTCAGTTTAATGAACACATTGACAACCATTCAGTTAGAAAGCTCCGTTTTGGTTTTAGAAGCAGATATTTCTCTGTACAGCCTATGGTCCCTTTCACTCAGGAATATCCCAACGCAGCTCCTAGAAGAAACGTGTTTCTGACTCGGTGAATCTCAACATAGATTCAACTCTCGTTAGTGAACAAACGCACAGCAGAGCAGTTTCAAGGAAACGTTTCTCCTGAATTTTAGACGAAGTTTAGAGCTGCTTCGTACGTATGCCGGCATTGTCCTGGAAATGCCGGTTTTGGGATTCTGCACAGAAAGGTTTGCAAACCGCTAAATCCACAGGTGAGTTTAACTGTGTCAGTTGAAAGCACACATTGACAACCATTCCGTTAGGTTGCTCCGTTTTGGTTTTCGAAACAGATATTTCTCTGTACAGCCTATTGTCCCATTCACTCGGGAAAATCCCAACGCAGCTCCTAGAAGAAACGTGTTTCTGACTCGCTGAATCTCAACATAGATTCAACTCTCTTTGGTGAACGAACCCACAGCAGAGCAGTTTCAAGGAAACGTTTCTCCTGAGTTTTAGACGAAGTCTTACTGCTGTTTCATACGCATGCCGGCATTGGTCTGGAAATGCCAGGTTTAGGATTCTGCACTGAAAGGGTTTCCAAAGCATTGAATCCACAGGTGAGTTTAACTCTGTCAGTTGAATGCACACATTGACCACCATTCAGTTAGATAGCTCCGTTTTGGTTTTAGAAGCAGATATTTCTCTGTACAGCCTCTGGTCCCATTCACTAAGGAATATCCCAACGCAGCCCCTAGAAGAAACGTGTAGCAGAGCAGTTTCAAGGAAACCATTCTCCTGAGTTTTAGACGAAGTCTTACTGCTGTTTCATACGTAAGAACACATTGACTAAAATTCAGTTAGAAAGCTCCGTTTTGGTTTTAGAGGCAAATATTTCTCTGTACAGCCTATGGTCCCATTCACTCGGGAATATCCCAACGAAGATCCTGGAAGAAACGTGTTTCTGACTCGCTGAATCTCAACATACATTCAACTCTCTTAGGTGAATGAACGCACAGCAGAGCAGTTTCAAGGAAACGTTTCTCCTCAGTTTTACACGAAGTTTATTGCTGTCACATACGTATGCCGGCCTTGGGCTAGAAATGCTGGTTTTGTGATTCTGCACAGAAAGGGTTTGCAAACCGCTGAATTCACACGTGAGTTTAACTCTGTCAGTTGAATGAACACATTGACAACCATTCAGTTAGAAAGCTCCGTTTTGGTTTTAGAAGCAGATATTTCTCTGTACAGCCTATGGTCCCATTCACTCGGGAATATCCCAACGCAGCTCCTAGAAGAAACGTGATTCTGACTCGCTGAATTTCAACATAGATTCAACTCTCTTAGGTGAATGAACGCACAGCAGAGCAGTTTCTAGGGAACGTTTCTCCTGAGTTTTAGATGAAGTTTACTGCTGTTTCGAACGAATGCCAGCATTTGGATGGAAATGCCGGTTTTGGGATTTTGCACAGAAAGGGTTTGCAAATCGCTAAATCCACCCGTGAGGTTAACTCCATTAGTTGAATGCACAGATTGACAACCATTCAGTTAGATAGCTCCGTTTTGTTTTAGAGGCAGATATTTCTCTATACAGCCTATGGTCCCATTCACTCGGGAATATCCCAACGCACCTCCTAGAAGAAACGTGTTTCTGACTCGCTGAATCTCAACATAGATTCAACTCTCTTAGGTGAACGAAAGCACAGCAGAGCATTTTCAAAAAAACGTATCTCCTGAGATTTAGACGATGTCATACTGCCGTTTCGTACGTATGCTGCCATAGGGCTGGAAATGCTGGTTTTAGGATTCTGAACAGAAAGGGATTGCAAAGTGCTGAATCCACACATGAGTTTACCTCTGTCAGTTGAGTGGACACGTTGACAACCATTCAGTAAGAAAGCTCCGTTTTGGTTTTAGAGGCAGATATTTCTCTGTACAGCCTATGGTCCATTCACTCGGGAATATCCCAACGTAGCTCCTAGAAGAAACGTGTTTCTGACTCGCTGAATCTAAACATAGATTCAACTCTCTTAGGTGAACGAACGCACTGTAGAGCTGTTTCAAGTAAACGTTTCTGCTCAGTTTTAGACGAAGTTTACTGCTGTTTCGTACGTATGCCGGCATTGGGCTGTAAATGCCGGTTTTGAGATTCAGCACGGAAAGGATTTGCAAATGCTGAATCCACACGTGAGTTTAACTCCATCAGTTGAATGCACACATTGACAACCATTCATTTAGATAGTTCCGTTTTGGTTTTAGAAGCAGATATTTCTCTGTACAGCCTATGGTCCCATTCACTCGGGAATATCCCAACACAGCTCCTAGAAGAAACGTGTTTCTGACTCGCTGAATCTCAACATAGATTCAATTCTCTTACGTGAACTGACGCACAGCAGAGCAGTTTCAAGGAAACGTTTCTCAGGAGTTTTAGACGAAGTTTACTGCTGTTTCATACGTATGCCGGCATTGGGCAGGAAATGCCGGTTTTGGGATTCTCCACAGAAAGGGTTTGCAAACCTCTGAATCCACACGTGGCTTTTTCTCTGTCAGTTGAAAGCACACATTGACAACCATTCATTTAGATAGCTCCGTTTTGGTCTTAGAAGCAGATATTTCTCTGTACACCTTATGGTCCCATTCACTCGGGAATATCCCAACGCAGCTCCTAGAAGAAACGTGATTCTGACTCGCTGAATCTCAACATAGATTCAACTCCCGTCAGTGAACGAAAGCACAGCAGAGCAGTTTTAAGGAAACGTTTCTCCTGAGTTTTAGATGAAGTTTACTGCTGTTTCGTACGAATGCCAGCATTTGGATGGAAATGCCGGTTTTGGGATTCTGCACAGAAAGGGTTAGCAAACCGCTGAATCCACCCATGAGTTTAACTCCATCAGTTGAATGCACACATTGACAACCATTCAGTTAGATAGCTCCGTTTTGGTTTTAGAGGCAGATATTTCTCTATACAGCCTATGGTCCCATTGACTCGGGAATATCCCAACGCACCTCCTAGAAGAAACGTGTTTCTGCATCGCTGAATCTCAACATAGATTCAACCCTCTTAGGTGAACGAAAGCACAGCAGAGCAATTTCAAAAAAACGTATCTCCTGAGTTTTAGACGATGTCATACTGCCGTTTCGTACGTATGCCGCCAAAGGGCTGGTAATGCCGGATTTAGGATTCAGCACAAAAAGGGTTTGCAAAGCGCTGAATCCACACATGAGTTTAACTCTGTCAGTTGAGTGGACACGTTGACAACCATTCAGTTAGAAAGCTCCGTTTTTTTTTTAGAAGCAGATATTTCTCTGTACAGCCTATGGTCCCATTCACTCAGGAATATCCCAACGCAGCTCCTGGAAGAAACGTGTTTCTCGCTCGCTGAATCACAACATAGATTCAACTCTCTTAGGTGAACGAACGCACAGCCGAGCAGTTTCAAAGAAACGTTTCTACTGAGTTTCAGACGAAGTTTACTGCTGTTTCGTACGTATGACGGCATTGGGCTGGAAATGCCGGTTTTGGGATTCTGCACAGAACGGGTTTGCCAACCGCTGAATCCACACGTGAGTTTAACTCCGTCAGTTCAATGCACACATTGACAGCCATTCAGTTAGGTAGCTCCGTTTCGGTTTTAGAAGCAGATATTTCTCTGTACAGCCTATGGTCCCATTCACTCGGGAATATCCCAACGCAGCTCCTAGAAGAAACGTGTTTCTGTCTTGCTGAATCTCAATATAGATTCAACTCTCCTAGGTGAATGAACGCATAGCAGAGCAGATCAAGGAAAACTTTCTCCTGAGTTGTAGACGAAGTCTTACTGCTGTTTCATACGTATGCCGGCATTGGGCTGGAAATGCCAGTTTTGGGATTCTGCACTGAAAGGGTTTGCAAAGCTCTGAATCCACACATGAGTTTAACTCTGTCAGTTGAATGCACACATTGACTACCATTCAGTTAGAAAGCTCCGTTTTGGTTTTAGAGGCAAATATTTCTCTGTACAGCCTATGGTCCCATTCACTCGGGAATATCCCAACGCAGATCGTAGAAGAAATGAGTTTCTGACTCGCTGAATCTCAACATAGATTCAACTCTCATAGGTGAACGAACGCACAGCAGAGCAGTTTCAAGGAAACATTTCTCCTCAGTTTTACACGAAGTTTATTGCTGTCATGTACGTATGCCGGCCTTGGGATGGAAATGCCGGTTTTGGGATTCTGCACAGAAAGGGTTTTCAAACCGCTGAATCCACACGTGAGTTTCACTCTGTCAGTTTAATGAACACATTGACAACCATTCAGTTAGAAAGCTCCGTTTTGGTTTTAGAAGCAGATATTTCTCTGTACAGCCTATGGTCCCTTTCACTCAGGAATATCCCAACGCAGCTCCTAGAAGAAACATGTTTCTGACTCGGTGAATCTCAACATAGATTCAACTCTCGTTAGTGAACAAACGCACAGCAGAGCAGTTTCAAGGAAACGTTTCTCCTGAATTTTAGACGAAGTTTAGAGCTGCTTCGTACGTATGCCGGCATTGTCCTGGAAATGCCGGTTTTGGGATTCTGCACAGAAAGGTTTGCAAACCGCTAAATCCACAGGTGAGTTTAACTGTGTCAGTTGAAAGCACACATTGACAACCATTCCGTTAGGTTGCTCCGTTTTGGTTTTCGAAACAGATATTTCTCTGTACAGCCTATTGTCCCATTCACTCGGGGAAATCCCAACGCAGCTCCTAGAAGAAACGTGTTTCTGACTCGCTGAATCTCAACATAGATTCAACTCTCTTTGGTGAACGAACCCACAGCAGAGCAGTTTCAAGGAAACGTTTCTCCTGAGTTTTAGACGAAGTCTTACTGCTGTTTCATACGCATGCCGGCATTAGGCTGGAAATGCCAGGTTTAGGATTCTGCACTGAAAGGGTTTCCAAAGCATTGAATCCACAGGTGAGTTTAACTCTGTCAGTTGAATGCACACATTGACCACCATTCAGTTAGATAGCTCCGTTTTGGTTTTAGAAGCAGATATTTCTCTGTACAGCCTCTGGTCCCATTCACTAAGGAATATCCCAACGCAGCCCCTAGAAGAAACGTGTTTCTGTCTTGCTGAATCTCAATATAGATTCAACTCTCCTAGGTGAATGAACGCATAGCAGAGCAGTTTCAAGGAAACCTTTCTCCTGAGTTTTAGACGAAGTCTTACTGCTGTTTCATACGTATGCCGGCATTGGGCTGGAAATGCCAGTTTTGGGATTCTGCACTGAAAGGGTTTGCAAACCGCTGAATCCACACGTGAGTTTAACTCTGTCAGTTGAATGAACACATTGACTAAAATTCAGTTAGAAAGCTCCGTTTTGGTTTTAGAGGCAAATATTTCTCTGTACAGCCTATGGTCCCATTCACTCGGGAATATCCCAACGAAGATCCTGGAAGAAACGTGTTTCTGACTCGCTGAATCTCAACATACATTCAACTCTCTTAGGTGAATGAACGCACAGCAGAGCAGTTTCAAGGAAACGTTTCTCCTCAGTTTTACACGAAGTTTATTGCTGTCACATACGTATGCCGGCCTTGGGCTAGAAATGCTGGTTTTGTGATTCTGCACAGAAAGGGTTTGCAAACCGCTGAATTCACACGTGAGTTTAACTCTGTCAGTTGAATGAACACATTGACAACCATTCAGTTAGAAAGCTCCGTTTTGGTTTTAGAAGCAGATATTTCTCTGTACAGCCTATGGTCCCATTCACTCGGGAATATCCCAACGCAGCTCCTAGAAGAAACGTGATTCTGACTCGCTGAATCTCAACATAGATTCAACTCTCTTAGGTGAATGAACGCACAGCAGAGCAGTTTTAAGGAAACGTTTCTCCTGAGTTTTAGATGAAGTTTACTGCTGTTTCGTACGAATGCCAGCATTTGGATGGAAATGCCGGTTTTGGGATTTTGCACAGAAAGGGTTTGCAAATCGCTAAATCCACCCGTGAGGTTAACTCCATCAGTTGAATGCACAGATTGACAACCATTCAGTTAGATAGCTCCGTTTTGTTTTAGAGGCAGATATTTCTCTATACAGCCTATGGTCCCATTCACTCGGGAATATCCCAACGCACCTCCTAGAAGAAACGTGTTTCTGACTCGCTGAATCTCAACATAGATTCAACTCTCTTAGGTGAACGAAAGCACAGCAGAGCATTTTCAAAAAAACGTATCTCCTGAGATTTAGACGATGTCATACTGCCGTTTCGTACGTATGCTGCCATAGGGCTGGAAATGCTGGTTTTAGGATTCTGAACAGAAAGGGATTGCAAAGTGCTGAATCCACACATGAGTTTACCTCTGTCAGTTGAGTGGACACGTTGACAACCATTCAGTAAGAAAGCTCCGTTTTGGTTTTAGAGGCAGATATTTCTCTGTACAGCCTATGGTCCATTCACTCGGGAATATCCCAACGTAGCTCCTAGAAGAAACGTGTTTCTGACTCGCTGAATCTAAACATAGATTCAACTCTCTTAGGTGAACGAACGCACTGTAGAGCTGTTTCAAGTAAACGTTTCTGCTGAGTTTTAGACGAAGTTTACTGCTGTTTCGTACGTATGCCGGCATTGGGCTGTAAATGCCGGTTTTGAGATTCAGCACGGAAAGGATTTGCAAATGCTGAATCCACACGTGAGTTTAACTCCATCAGTTGAATGCACACATTGACAACCATTCATTTAGATAGTTCCGTTTTGGTTTTAGAAGCAGATATTTCTCTGTACAGCCTATGGTCCCATTCACTCGGGAATATCCCAACACAGCTCCTAGAAGAAACGTGTTTCTGACTCGCTGAATCTCAACATAGATTCAATTCTCTTACGTGAACTGACGCACAGCAGAGCAGTTTCAAGGAAACGTTTCTCAGGAGTTTTAGACGAAGTTTACTGCTGTTTCATACGTATGCCGGCATTGGGCAGGAAATGCCGGTTTTGGGATTCTCCACAGAAAGGGTTTGCAAACCTCTGAATCCACACGTGACTTTGTCTCTGTCAGTTGAAAGCACACATTGACAACCATTCATTTAGATAGCTCCGTTTTGGTCTTAGAAGCAGATATTTCTCTGTACACCTTATGGTCCCATTCACTCGGGAATATCCCAACGCAGCTCCTAGAAGAAACGTGATTCTGACTCGCTGAATCTCAACATAGATTCAACTCCCGTCAGTGAACGAAAGCACAGCAGAGCAGTTTTAAGGAAACGTTTCTCCTGAGTTTTAGATGAAGTTTACTGCTGTTTCGTACGAATGCCAGCATTTGGATGGAAATGCCGGTTTTGGGATTCTGCACAGAAAGGGTTAGCAAACCGCTGAATCCACCCGTGAGTTTAACTCCATCAGTTGAATGCACACATTGACAACCATTCAGTTAGATAGCTCCGTTTTGGTTTTAGAGGCAGATATTTCTCTATACAGCCTATGGTCCCATTGACTCGGGAATATCCCAACGCACCTCCTAGAAGAAACGTGTTTCTGCATCGCTGAATCTCAACATAGATTCAACCCTCTTAGGTGAACGAAAGCACAGCAGAGCAATTTCAAAAAAACGTATCTCCTGAGTTTTAGACGATGTCATACTGCCGTTTCGTACGTATGCCGCCAAAGGGCTGGTAATGCCGGATTTAGGATTCAGCACAAAAAGGGTTTGCAAAGCGCTGAATCCACACATGAGTTTAACTCTGTCAGTTGAGTGGACACGTTGACAACCATTCAGTTAGAAAGCTCCGTTTTTTTTTTAGAAGCAGATATTTCTCTGTACAGCCTATGGTCCCATTCACTCAGGAATATCCCAACGCAGCTCCTGGAAGAAACGTGTTTCTCGCTCGCTGAATCACAACATAGATTCAACTCTCTTAGGTGAACGAACGCACAGCCGAGCAGTTTCAAAGAAACGTTTCTACTGAGTTTCAGACGAAGTTTACTGCTGTTTCGTACATATGACGGCATTGGGCTGGAAATGCCGGTTTTGGGATTCTGCACAGAACGGGTTTGCCAACCGCTGAATCCACACGTGAGTTTAACTCCGTCAGTTCAATGCACACATTGACAGCCATTCAGTTAGGTAGCTCCGTTTCGGTTTTAGAAGCAGATATTTCTCTGTACAGCCTATGGTCCCATTCACTCGGGAATATCCCAACGCAGCTCCTAGAAGAAACGTGTTTCTGTCTTGCTGAATCTCAATATAGATTCAACTCTCCTAGGTGAATGAACGCATAGCAGAGCAGATCAAGGAAAACTTTCTCCTGAGTTGTAGACGAAGTCTTACTGCTGTTTCATACGTATGCCGGCATTGGGCTGGAAATGCCAGTTTTGGGATTCTGCACTGAAAGGGTTTGCAAAGCTCTGAATCCACACATGAGTTTAACTCTGTCAGTTGAATGCACACATTGACTACCATTCAGTTAGAAAGCTCCGTTTTGGTTTTAGAGGCAAATATTTCTCTGTACAGCCTATGGTCCCATTCACTCGGGAATATCCCAACGCAGATCGTAGAAGAAATGAGTTTCTGACTCGCTGAATCTCAACATAGATTCAACTCTCATAGGTGAACGAACGCACAGCAGAGCAGTTTCAAGGAAACATTTCTCCTCAGTTTTACACGAAGTTTATTGCTGTCATGTACGTATGCCGGCCTTGGGATGGAAATGCTGGTTTTGGGATTCTGCACAGAAAGGGTTTTCAAACCGCTGAATCCACACGTGAGTTTCACTCTGTCAGTTTAATGAACACATTGACAACCATTCAGTTAGAAAGCTCCGTTTTGGTTTTAGAAGCAGATATTTCTCTGTACAGCCTATGGTCCCTTTCACTCAGGAATATCCCAACGCAGCTCCTAGAAGAAACGTGTTTCTGACTCGGTGAATCTCAACATAGATTCAACTCTCGTTAGTGAACAAACGCACAGCAGAGCAGTTTCAAGGAAACGTTTCTCCTGAATTTTAGACGAAGTTTAGAGCTGCTTCGTACGTATGCCGGCATTGTCCTGGAAATGCCGGTTTTGGGATTCTGCACAGAAAGGTTTGCAAACCGCTAAATCCACAGGTGAGTTTAACTGTGTCAGTTGAAAGCACACATTGACAACCATTCCGTTAGGTTGCTCCGTTTTGGTTTTCGAAACAGATATTTCTCTGTACAGCCTATTGTCCCATTCACTCGGGAAAATCCCAACGCAGCTCCTAGAAGAAACGTGTTTCTGACTCGCTGAATCTCAACATAGATTCAACTCTCTTTGGTGAACGAACCCACAGCAGAGCAGTTTCAAGGAAACGTTTCTCCTGAGTTTTAGACGAAGTCTTACTGCTGTTTCATACGCATGCCGGCATTGGGCTGGAAATGCCAGGTTTAGGATTCTGCACTGAAAGGGTTTCCAAAGCATTGAATCCACAGGTGAGTTTAACTCTGTCAGTTGAATGCACACATTGACCACCATTCAGTTAGATAGCTCCGTTTTGGTTTTAGAAGCAGATATTTCTCTGTACAGCCTCTGGTCCCATTCACTAAGGAATATCCCAACGCAGCCCCTAGAAGAAACGTGTTTCTGTCTTGCTGAATCTCAATATAGATTCAACTCTCCTAGGTGAATGAACGCATAGCAGAGCAGTTTCAAGGAAACCTTTCTCCTGAGTTTTAGACGAAGTCTTACTGCTGTTTCATACGTATGCCGGCATTGGGCTGGAAATGCCAGTTTTGGGATTCTGCACTGAAAGGGTTTGCAAACCGCTGAATCCACACGTGAGTTTAACTCTGTCAGTTGAATGAACACATTGACTAAAATTCAGTTAGAAAGCTCCGTTTTGGTTTTAGAGGCAAATATTTCTCTGTACAGCCTATGGTCCCATTCACTCGGGAATATCCCAACGAAGATCCTGGAAGAAACGTGTTTCTGACTCGCTGAATCTCAACATACATTCAACTCTCTTAGGTGAATGAACGCACAGCAGAGCAGTTTCAAGGAAACGTTTCTCCTCAGTTTTACACGAAGTTTATTGCTGTCACATACGTATGCCGGCCTTGGGCTAGAAATGCTGGTTTTGTGATTCTGCACAGAAAGGGTTTGCAAACCGCTGAATTCACACGTGAGTTTAACTCTGTCAGTTGAATGAACACATTGACAACCATTCAGTTAGAAAGCTCCGTTTTGGTTTTAGAAGCAGATATTTCTCTGTACAGCCTATGGTCCCATTCACTCGGGAATATCCCAACGCAGCTCCTAGAAGAAACGTGATTCTGACTCGCTGAATCTCAACATAGATTCAACTCTCTTAGGTGAATGAACGCACAGCAGAGCAGTTTTAAGGAAACGTTTCTCCTGAGTTTTAGATGAAGTTTACTGCTGTTTCGTACGAATGCCAGCATTTGGATGGAAATGCCGGTTTTGGGATTTTGCACAGAAAGGGTTTGCAAATCGCTAAATCCACCCGTGAGGTTAACTCCATCAGTTGAATGCACAGATTGACAACCATTCAGTTAGATAGCTCCGTTTTGTTTTAGAGGCAGATATTTCTCTATACAGCCTATGGTCCCATTCACTCGGGAATATCCCAACGCACCTCCTAGAAGAAACGTGTTTCTGACTCGCTGAATCTCAACATAGATTCAACTCTCTTAGGTGAACGAAAGCACAGCAGAGCATTTTCAAAAAAACGTATCTCCTGAGATTTAGACGATGTCATACTGCCGTTTCGTACGTATGCTGCCATAGGGCTGGAAATGCTGGTTTTAGGATTCTGAACAGAAAGGGATTGCAAAGTGCTGAATCCACACATGAGTTTACCTCTGTCAGTTGAGTGGACACGTTGACAACCATTCAGTAAGAAAGCTCCGTTTTGGTTTTAGAGGCAGATATTTCTCTGTACAGCCTATGGTCCATTCACTCGGGAATATCCCAACGTAGCTCCTAGAAGAAACGTGTTTCTGACTCGCTGAATCTAAACATAGATTCAACTCTCTTAGGTGAACGAACGCACTGTAGAGCTGTTTCAAGTAAACGTTTCTGCTGAGTTTTAGACGAAGTTTACTGCTGTTTCGTACGTATGCCGGCATTGGGCTGTAAATGCCGGTTTTGAGATTCAGCACGGAAAGGATTTGCAAATGCTGAATCCACACGTGAGTTTAACTCCATCAGTTGAATGCACACATTGACAACCATTCATTTAGATAGTTCCGTTTTGGTTTTAGAAGCAGATATTTCTCTGTACAGCCTATGGTCCCATTCACTCGGGAATATCCCAACACAGCTCCTAGAAGAAACGTGTTTCTGACTCGCTGAATCTCAACATAGATTCAATTCTCTTACGTGAACTGACGCACAGCAGAGCAGTTTCAAGGAAACGTTTCTCAGGAGTTTTAGACGAAGTTTACTGCTGTTTCATACGTATGCCGGCATTGGGCAGGAAATGCCGGTTTTGGGATTCTCCACAGAAAGGGTTTGCAAACCTCTGAATCCACACGTGACTTTGTCTCTGTCAGTTGAAAGCACACATTGACAACCATTCATTTAGATAGCTCCGTTTTGGTCTTAGAAGCAGATATTTCTCTGTACACCTTATGGTCCCATTCACTCGGGAATATCCCAACGCAGCTCCTAGAAGAAACGTGATTCTGACTCGCTGAATCTCAACATAGATTCAACTCCCGTCAGTGAACGAAAGCACAGCAGAGCAGTTTTAAGGAAACGTTTCTCCTGAGTTTTAGATGAAGTTTACTGCTGTTTCGTACGAATGCCAGCATTTGGATGGAAATGCCGGTTTTGGGATTCTGCACAGAAAGGGTTAGCAAACCGCTGAATCCACCCGTGAGTTTAACTCCATCAGTTGAATGCACACATTGACAACCATTCAGTTAGATAGCTCCGTTTTGGTTTTAGAGGCAGATATTTCTCTATACAGCCTATGGTCCCATTGACTCGGGAATATCCCAACGCACCTCCTAGAAGAAACGTGTTTCTGCATCGCTGAATCTCAACATAGATTCAACCCTCTTAGGTGAACGAAAGCACAGCAGAGCAATTTCAAAAAAACGTATCTCCTGAGTTTTAGACGATGTCATACTGCCGTTTCGTACGTATGCCGCCAAAGGGCTGGTAATGCCGGATTTAGGATTCAGCACAAAAAGGGTTTGCAAAGCGCTGAATCCACACATGAGTTTAACTCTGTCAGTTGAGTGGACACGTTGACAACCATTCAGTTAGAAAGCTCCGTTTTTTTTTTAGAAGCAGATATTTCTCTGTACAGCCTATGGTCCCATTCACTCAGGAATATCCCAACGCAGCTCCTGGAAGAAACGTGTTTCTCGCTCGCTGAATCACAACATAGATTCAACTCTCTTAGGTGAACGAACGCACAGCCGAGCAGTTTCAAAGAAACGTTTCTACTGAGTTTCAGACGAAGTTTACTGCTGTTTCGTACATATGACGGCATTGGGCTGGAAATGCCGGTTTTGGGATTCTGCACAGAACGGGTTTGCCAACCGCTGAATCCACACGTGAGTTTAACTCCGTCAGTTCAATGCACACATTGACAGCCATTCAGTTAGGTAGCTCCGTTTCGGTTTTAGAAGCAGATATTTCTCTGTACAGCCTATGGTCCCATTCACTCGGGAATATCCCAACGCAGCTCCTAGAAGAAACGTGTTTCTGTCTTGCTGAATCTCAATATAGATTCAACTCTCCTAGGTGAATGAACGCATAGCAGAGCAGATCAAGGAAAACTTTCTCCTGAGTTGTAGACGAAGTCTTACTGCTGTTTCATACGTATGCCGGCATTGGGCTGGAAATGCCAGTTTTGGGATTCTGCACTGAAAGGGTTTGCAAAGCTCTGAATCCACACATGAGTTTAACTCTGTCAGTTGAATGCACACATTGACTACCATTCAGTTAGAAAGCTCCGTTTTGGTTTTAGAGGCAAATATTTCTCTGTACAGCCTATGGTCCCATTCACTCGGGAATATCCCAACGCAGATCGTAGAAGAAATGAGTTTCTGACTCGCTGAATCTCAACATAGATTCAACTCTCATAGGTGAACGAACGCACAGCAGAGCAGTTTCAAGGAAACATTTCTCCTCAGTTTTACACGAAGTTTATTGCTGTCATGTACGTATGCCGGCCTTGGGATGGAAATGCTGGTTTTGGGATTCTGCACAGAAAGGGTTTTCAAACCGCTGAATCCACACGTGAGTTTCACTCTGTCAGTTTAATGAACACATTGACAACCATTCAGTTAGAAAGCTCCGTTTTGGTTTTAGAAGCAGATATTTCTCTGTACAGCCTATGGTCCCTTTCACTCAGGAATATCCCAACGCAGCTCCTAGAAGAAACGTGTTTCTGACTCGGTGAATCTCAACATAGATTCAACTCTCGTTAGTGAACAAACGCACAGCAGAGCAGTTTCAAGGAAACGTTTCTCCTGAATTTTAGACGAAGTTTAGAGCTGCTTCGTACGTATGCCGGCATTGTCCTGGAAAT
Organism: Aotus nancymaae; assembly: GCF_030222135.1. NCBI lineage: Eukaryota > Metazoa > Chordata > Mammalia > Primates > Aotidae > Aotus > Aotus nancymaae. The sequence goes on from NW_026989024.1 coordinate 555,322, forward strand.
GCCGGTTTTGGGATTCTGCACAGAAAGGTTTGCAAACCGCTAAATCCACAGGTGAGTTTAACTGTGTCAGTTGAAAGCACACATTGACAACCATTCCGTTAGGTTGCTCCGTTTTGGTTTTCGAAACAGATATTTCTCTGTACAGCCTATTGTCCCATTCACTCGGGAAAATCCCAACGCAGCTCCTAGAAGAAACGTGTTTCTGACTCGCTGAATCTCAACATAGATTCAACTCTCTTTGGTGAACGAACCCACAGCAGAGCAGTTTCAAGGAAACGTTTCTCCTGAGTTTTAGACGAAGTCTTACTGCTGTTTCATACGCATGCCGGCATTGGGCTGGAAATGCCAGGTTTAGGATTCTGCACTGAAAGGGTTTCCAAAGCATTGAATCCACAGGTGAGTTTAACTCTGTCAGTTGAATGCACACATTGACCACCATTCAGTTAGATAGCTCCGTTTTGGTTTTAGAAGCAGATATTTCTCTGTACAGCCTCTGGTCCCATTCACTAAGGAATATCCCAACGCAGCCCCTAGAAGAAACGTGTTTCTGTCTTGCTGAATCTCAATATAGATTCAACTCTCCTAGGTGAATGAACGCATAGCAGAGCAGTTTCAAGGAAACCTTTCTCCTGAGTTTTAGACGAAGTCTTACTGCTGTTTCATACGTATGCCGGC